>NC_135764.1:15067202-15552202 GCF_052425735.1 Oculina patagonica | reverse complement strand
ATACGGTGGACCAATCATTGGTTGATTGGAAGCAAATGCATGTGGCCAGCATGAAGCGAAGGGAAATGCGTGCAGGTAAGTCATGATCATTTAGTTTTGGTATGAGAAAGTGGTGCAAAAAAATCAGTAAATGTAGTAATGCAAAACCACAACCAAACCACACTGTAGGAATTCTTTCGAAACTTAATTATTTTAAGTGACAATTACTCTAAAATGTTTATACGTGACTAGTTAGAAATGTAAAAGGGATGTCCCTTGTTAATGCAAGAGCTGTTACCAAAAGACCCCTCAGCATTATCAGCTAGCATCATAGGCAAGCAATGCGTGCCGAGGGGTGGTGCTGAGCACTGTACCCTTGAACTGGCTTGGCAGGACTCTAATGCAAGCTCAAATTAAAAATTAATTATCTTCATATTTATAACAGTCAAAATAGTTTGCATTTCACAGGTACAAAATACATTCTCGCAGTTAACAACTCCCACCCTTAAGGTTTAAGAAATGCATCAGGGACAGAACAAAGGAGAGGCCAACGCAAGAAAGACCATTAGGACTTGCAGTCCTGCCGTATGTACGTACGTAAGGGGTGCATCGGATCGAGTGGGCCGTGTACTCAAGAAATTCCGCGTTCGGACGGCATTCAAGCCTGTAAGAACATTAGGCCACGTATTCAGAAAGCCGAAGGATATTAGACCAGCGATTAACCGAATGGCAGGAATTGTTTACAAAGTGAAGTGCCACGACTGCTCTTTTATGTACATCGGGGAAAGCAAGCGCTCGTGGTCCTCGCGCGGAGCCGAACATGATCCAGGCCGCACGAGCAATAGCGAATCAGCAATCAAACAGCATGCTGAGTCAACGTTACATAACATCCATCCTAAGGACGCCCAGATTCTCGAGCGTGGTGTAGTCAATTACAGCAAGAGGCTTTTCTTGGAGTCGTGGCACTCCACTTTGGACAGCAATGCTATCAACGAACGCAAAGCTTTTCCTCGCGCTTATGTGCCGTTAATTCAAAATTAAAATGTCCCACTAATGCATGGATTGGTAGCGCGAGCTCCAACAAACTTTCACTAACTCTGATGAAGGTGAACAGATGTCACCGAAAATTTAGAAAAGAAAAACAGATCGGCTTAAAAAATCTTCTTTAAATGTCTTCTACCGATCGCACTACTGGTTCCAGTATTTTCAGTAACTCCCATTTTCAGTAAGTAGAGTATCTTTAACCACTTAACAGTTGCTGTCTCTTAAATTCTGTTTAAGTCTGATTTATCAGTCGTATCTAGAATGTTTTGTAATACATATGTTGCTACTTAGTCAGAGTTCGCAGGGAGGCACGGTGGTCTAATGGTTAGTGCGTCAGACTCCAGATCAAGCAGTCTGGGTTGGAGCCTTGGCCAGGCTCATTGTGTTGTGTTCTAAGACAACACACTTTACTTTCATAGTGCATCTCTCTACTCAGATGAATAAATGAGTACCACTGACATAACAGGGTAACCCTGCAATGGACTAGCATCGATCGGGGGGAGTAGAAATATTCCTAGCTGCTTAATGCTACAGAAACCAGGATAAGCTCCAGCAGTGTAGGCCACAAATTTGCTTGAACCTTTCCTTTTTAGTCACAGTTCACACTTCATTAATTTCATAGACAATGGTATAAACCTGGCAACTCACCTATTGTTACATTAAATTTCATATTGTATCCATAATCAAATTTTATAAAGGCCAAATAGAAAACATGGCTACAGAAAAGACAGCATAGAAATAATCCAACGGCAAAGCAGCTGTGAGAGAAAAAGGAAAAAAAAATTAAAAATTTAAGTAAACTACAAACAAGTAACATCAGTATCTATTAGGTTATAAAATAATTCAAAGACAACTTCTTGCATTTTTTGTTCGTTATTCCCAGTGCTAACAAAATAACGAAAAAGCAATAGGCCAATTCCAAGTTACCTTTTGCCTCTGTGTTCTTAGAGTCTTTGTGCAAAACTATTGATAAGAAATTGTGTTTAACCTTGCGCGTTCATCGTTGCATACAAATCAAAGACTTTGTTTTGAAACTCAGAAATGGCCTACTGACACTGCAGGGAAATAAAAAGAAAGTCTGAGCCCATGGAGGATCTACTAACTACATGTAGTGTTATAGGCATGCAATGAGTGGAAACCAGATGGCTCTGTAGTTTAACCAGTTCAAAACTTTGGTTACCTCTGTTAGATCTTGATCCAGTTTCTGTTTAACAATGTTCATTGGCTGTCACCATAATAATTATGATTGACAGCAGTTGGGGTTTGAAATTCACAATTGGCATCTTATTAAAAAAATGCCACATGTATAAGCATTACATATGTAGGACTTTAAACATACCTCCATTTATTTTCAAGCCCAATAAACCTATTAAAAACAACAAAATGTAAAACATTAACCTGCTTGACTAAATGTATATAAATTATGTTTCAAAAGGTTGTTATTCAGTAGTCCTGTTAGCTTACATAAAAGGTCATCAAAGGCACCCATTTCACTGCAGCTGTTCAGCAATGGCACCTGTAAATGACTTCTGCTGATGCATGATGCAGAAACCATCAGCTAACACTGGCACTGTAGCCTTCAGTAATTGACAGTTGTCAATATTTATACAGGATATAAACAGAAAACAATTATCCTGCGAAATTGTGCAGAAAATTGCCTGATACTTAGTCGACGAGGCCGTAGGCCGAGTTTGCCTTATCAGACGATATTAGGCAAGATGGGCAAGAAAATTGTTTAACATGTATTAGTCAACAAAATTAATGGTCAACAAAACAAATTTTCTCGCTACAAAAACTGCAGTAATGCAGCGCTTTGCAAGACATCGGATGAATCTTGCAGGATATCTGTTATGTATAGAGGACATAATAATAACGAGTGTGGTCATCAACCATATCATGGGTAATGCATGCATTTGTTGAGTAAAAATGGCAATTATGTGCAGAAAAGTTCCATAAGACATACCTCATTAGGCAAGCAAACAGCGAGTACATAACCAGAGATGTGGCACAGAAGTAGTCCATTTTCTGAAAATGCAAATTATATTGTAAAAACTGCTGCTTGAAACATGTGTAAAACATTAGAGCAGCTACATGTAGTGTAAAAAGTGTTTCAGTCATGGTTCATTTTCCTCTGAAAACATATTTTGTTTATTTTTTCTATAATCAGGAAACATTTTAATTTGCCTGGTTAAAATCAAAGTCTCTTCGAGATACCGACTTTTTTGCATGAAGTATGAGTCGAAGGTTTATCCTGTGCATTGTTCTTCGAACTTATCATTACAGTTGCTTTGTAGTTTAGTTTAACAATTTCCTATCTTCGCGGAGGAAATGCAGCCATATAATTTTGTCAAAAATGGCTCATCCGCGCCGGGTATTTATACACATATTCCTCAACATTACACAAATAAACAGTGCAAATTTCACCGAGATCTGACAATTATTCTATACTTTAAAATTGCAAGGACCTTTCGAGGCAGTCGATTACGGCAGCGAAATTGGCAAATGAAACAGCAAAATATGCGTTCAACGCTTTGTTTTTGCGACGCCATATTGGAATTGTTATAGGTAGACCGCTGTTCAATGTGTTCAAGGCTGTATCGTTACGAATGCTCCACGAAAAAGCACGAAAAAATACGGATATTTCCGACTACTGTCGGAGAAAACATTGCGGCATAAACAAATCGATACACTCATGCGGCGTTTTGTCTGGGCTCTACGAGGGTCGGATATCAAAACAGTTTCTTCGTGGGCTTAAGAAGGATTAAACAAAAGCCATATATACAGTGAATGCTTTCGAATTATATTTGAAGATGAAATATGAAAGAATTTTGCTGTCTTTATGTTGTAAAGCCGATTCATGCAACATTGCCATCAACGCGAGGTCACATCGTCTCGGATTGCAAAGTGCTAATCATTAACATTGCAAAATGGCGCTTGTAGCAACCAAATTTGGCCTAATTTTTAACCGCTTCTAAGCTAAAAGAAGCCCCCATCTCTTGCATTTGTTTAAACTTCAATAATATCTTTGAAAAGAGCGAGTTTTTTTGGTATGGTTTATTTTTGACGTTTGTAATTTTTAAACGATGTAATTTAGTGCTAGTGATTATTTAATATTCATGTTTTAGCGTTAGTTATGCAATTCATTGTTAGTGTGACGCTTTTTATAGATCGCCTTTCAGACACACGTGCGTTGAGATAAGAAAGCTGACATGTCACTTTTTAAATTGTTATATAACGTTTGTAAATTTGACAAGTCACGTTTTTTCTAAGAGATCGCAAGTGATCACCCATGCAGCGGAAAGTATTCCCTTGAGAAATTACAGCAGCCCTTGAGAGTTTACAAGAATGTGGTTCGAGATGGAACAACTTATCCACTATTCTACTTCATAAAACTAGAAAAACTAAATCATAAAACTAGATCATAAAAGTACACAATTCATGTTAATTCATGCTCTCTACTCTCTAAAAATTCTCTAATAATTTGATAGAAATAATTTTGCACCATTATTTTTTCAAGTTGCCTTGGGATTTCTTCATCCCAGAATCTCTGTTTTAACCCCATGTGAGGGAAAAAAATTGTGTGGAGAATTAGGCAGGAAGCTGGACAGAATAAAGTACTACGGTATGTTATGTTTACAATATGGTACAGAACAGCAGTGTCATCTCTATGGAAACAAATTACCTCAGTCCAGTCTAAATCCCGAGTGTGAAATACTACTGACCAGAACCAAGCATTTAAACTAATCTGAAACAAAATTACATTTTCTGTGAGTCAACGACAGTATTTATCAACAACAATAATAAATTATGGAGTTTAAATGTTGACTCAGATTGAAAGATTTAAAAAGCTCAAGTTGCATGTTGATCACAACTTTTGTCAATGCCACAATCTTATCAACCAACAGGGGGTTTCTGGCAGTTATCATTTGGATTTTTATGTGGTGGGATCAGGGCTGCAAATAATTTTTTTTTTTCACTTGAAAGGACATATGTCCCACTAAGACACCATCTTGGTCGGACAAAACAAAATTGTGGTCAGACATTTTTCATTCATTGTTGCTGTAAAATGATTTATGATCAAAAAATTGTCCAGAAATTATGTCTGACCACACTTGAGATTTCGTAGGACATGGCAATTAAATTTTGGTCAGCCAATGTCCGATGACCAACTGTTATTTGCAGCCCTGTGGGATGATTGGCAGCATACATGTATTCCCTGCCCGGCGCCCTCAACCTGGAGGGCCAGACAAATCTAATGTAGCATGGTTAAGTCAACCAGGGGCTGAGGGCCTAACCAGCATATGTTAACCATTAAATACCGGTTGTACAATCAGTTTACCACCACCACAAGGTGACAATTGTCCAGTGTAAAGGCACAATAACATTAAGGAGGAGCCTGAAGGGGTACAAATTTGCCTATTTTTCCCCCCTGGGACTGGGAATCAAAAAACAAAAAGTGGGAATCAGAGTTGTAGCTAAGGGCCGGCTGCCGGCTAATTTCACCAGCTAAAAGAGAACTTGAATCCGGCTGAAATTTCACATGAAAACAAAGACTAAGGTAACCTTTTAGAGCTGTCAAGGCCAGAAAAGCCAGCTGCGCTTGTTGATGGCCGGCTAAGTGTTTTCTTAGCTACATCCATGGGGAATGAGACTGGGATTTGGGTAAAACATAGGATGGAATGGGATTTGGGCAAAATTTGGGGGTGTGCAATGGAATTAATATGCCACCCCCCCCCCCCAAAAAAAAAAAAAAAACAACAACAACAACAACAACCTTCAGGACCCTCACTAAGAGCAACTGTCTGTAAATACATGTATGGAGATTCCTGCAACAGGACCCAAATTCAAATTTGGAAATCTAGCAAAGTTTGAAATACCCTGAAAAAACCAACAATAGGGGATGGAATTTACACAAAATAGAGCACTTTCAAGATGCCACTACAGACAGAAAGAGACTTGCTTTGATTTCATTTTTTATAGAACTTTGTTATTTATCCTTTGGTCATTTCGTCAAACTATTAATAAATTAACATCATATTAAAATGAAAAGGTTAATTGCCTTGCATGAGTTCATCTGGGAACTCATCTGGAAATAATATGGTGCAATAGTACAATGTCACACAACGTGTAACAGTTCAGTGTAACACAACAGTCATAAAATTAAAAGATTTTAAATTGTAAGTGTCATAATCTTACCACAACATTTACTTTCCATACTGGGTACATGTTGTAGTCAGTGTTTGGAACAGTAGATTTCAACATTTTCCACCCTGCAATATGTCCAACTCCATTGAAAATTGAAAACAAGACTGAAGCAGGTTCTTGAATTCCAAGGAATCGTACAAATGGCCACTGTAATAGAGAAAGGAGAGGATACATTTACCGTATCTGAAATTGTGGTGTTTCCGGTGGCGAATCTAGGGGAGGGACCCCCCCCCCCTCAGTTATTTTTAGAACAAATAGAGGCCCAAAGGGCCGAGAAAATTTTTTTTGAGAGCAGGCCCCCCCTTATTCTAGGGTCTGGGTGATGCCCCCCTTTATCCGCCACTGGTTTCAAAGATACAATTACAAGGTTTAAGGTTTGAGAAAGGCACATTTATTGTTGAAGATGGTGGCTGATTTGTCATCTTTTACTTAAGAATGTGTTGTTCCAGAAAATATCCATACCCCACCCACTGAAGGTTTTTTGGTTTGAATCCCTCCACCCCTTTGGAAATTCCAGTGAAGCCCCATACTCTCCTCAGAATTTCCACTGATCTACCACAGGGTGGGTATGGATATCTTCTGGAACTGCACAATCAGAGTTTATCCCAGCAGAGTAACAGGGCAAAAACACAAAGTAGATGGTGATCTTCGCCAGGCCAGGTGCTGGCTACTTTTGACAACCCTTCAATTAATGAATCATTGGTCGAGACTTTTGTCTGCTGGCCAGTGTTGATCAGTGTTTGCTCTGTGGGTTGCCTACAAAATAATGAGGTTTTTCAAACCGAAAAAAATTATCCATGGGTAGGGTATTGATGTTTTTTAGTCAGAGCACAACACAATTTTAACAACAATGATCAAAAAAATAAATAAATAAATTGATCTAGAACTGGACATCAAAATACATGATTGTAGTATATTTACATGTGGCATGTCTCAGGTCTCAATTAGGCAACCATAAATGAATTTACACTGTACAGAATTTTTAACTACATTTTTCAAATCAAAATTGAAGCCAGTCACTTACTTTGCCATAAAATTGTTTGATTGGTTTATTGTTTTTCATGTTACTCTCAGTGACCTTGTGCATACACTGGTACTTGCATTCATCGGAACAATCCCACCAAAACATAGTCAGGTATATGGGTAACTTGCCGGGGTATTCATCCAGCTCGCATCCCTTGGAACATTCCTTCATACATATGCGGAACTCTAAACTCTTGTCTCCCTTTGAGCCTTTCACTGGGTTCCATAACAAGACAACTAACAAAATACTGCTCTGTAAGTGCTTCATGATAGAGCTGCAAAATATCACAAAAAATATTTCAGCAAATTAAATAAAATTACTATAAAATTTATCTGGGAGAGTGGCCTCACCCTGCCTATAATCGACCCTTCAATGTTATTCTGCAGGGAGAGGGGAGGAAAACCAGACATAGGCAGTGTATTTGACAGCAAATTGTCTGCCTTTACTTGGGACTTTTGACCACTTTAGTGGCCTTTCTAACAAATTTACTGACTGTTTTGACCATTCACAATGCCATGTGGTGGGGCATTCAATAGAAAATCTCAGTTAACTTCAAAAACCCCTATGCCCCCTCCTCTTCTAGATCTGCAGCTTATTAAAAAATAAACATTGATAGGTACATAATGATAAACGATCGGACATTTTCATCCAGCATTGTGTTTGTCACAAATACGGGGTGGCTAAATGAGCAAACAAAGTTTTGATCAAACATTGTAAAAAATGAGCCCACATAACCACTAAACCCTTAGTGTGTATTACGGCTGAAATATCACATAGATTCGGTTTCTGATTTGCTGCTTTTTCCTGCTTGGGCTTGCTTTGTTTGCACAGGTAGCTAAATGATCAAACATTTGCTCATGGTGCAAAACGCTGGATGAAAGCTGGTCTAGATCAAAGCTAGGGAAACGATTTAAACGCAATGTTGATAGAGGCAGCTAAACGGACAAACATTCTCTTCCACCATGATGTTGGATATTTTAAATGTTGCGTGACTATGTCACATACATATCAGCTTTATATCCGTGCACGCGTGCAATTTTGCACGCGAGTTAATAATCCCATTGAAGCATTCAAGCATAAACTCGTTGAAATTATGTGACTTGCTCGCTTCAAGTCTTCAAAAAAAGATTTTAAAAATGCACTCATTTACTGAAAAGAAAGCACGAAAGTCGAAAAGCCAATAAAATTGAATTTTGGCGGGAATAATAAGCTTATTTATAAGAACGCGTTACGCCGCAGAAGCGTTATAAGCAAAACTTTCTGGACGAAATGACTGTTGATAATATGGCCAGGTTTTACTATCTTCGATCTCATCTGATTTAACAGGCAACTCCTCATTTAGCCAAGAGACCTGTTGGTTGCAATAAATTTGTATCATTCTGCATATTTGCGACTAAAATTGAGTTTTTTGTATAAAAGGTACTGAAAGTATGCTTACTTCATCAACTGTCCTACCTCATCATTTCCTTGAAAATGTTCTTCTGTGAAAAATTAACTTGGCCTCCGACACTCGGTAAGAATAAACTTCAAATAAATATATATAGCGGAATTACACGATTTGGTCCACAAGATCTATACTTTTTAACAAGAAGCATAACTTCTGAAAAAGTCTCAACAATGCTCAATGACGGTCAAATATTCATGTACGCTACACCACGTCAGACGCTGACCAGTAGGACCACAGAAACAAGACCCAGTCTTTGTCTGCCAGGCGACAGCCTGGCAAGCCGCCTGGCATTGCCTGGCATTTCTTACATAACTGTTCAATGGCGTTTGTTGTGTGAGGGTTCTGTCGGAATTTTAGATGGCTTGTTCTAGAGGTACAGCTTCGTTGGTTTGTTTTTGGTCAAATCCTCATCTCTTCTTCAAGATCGGTACACCATTTTCAAGGTAGGTGCTAAGTCGATCCATCCCGGCAGTGATCAAAGGTTCTTTTTTCAGTCAAGATTTTTTTGTTGGTCTTGTTGATGTAGGAAAATACCCCCGGCCCTCCCCTCCACGCAAGACGCTGACAAAAGCTTCATTTATTCAAAACTCAATTACAGTGCTGAAAACAAAGATGTACATATTTTGCAAAAACACCAAGAGAATGAGAAATTGAGTCACAGAACAAGATAATTGATCATGTCTAATTTCGCTCTTCATTACGTCCAAGTCACATTTAATAAGTTCGTGCACATAAAAAGATCTATTAATGCAATGACATGTGGATTGTTTAAGCCGGAAAAGGCTTAAAAAGGTTTGTCATCTGGACCAGTTTAGTAAATGAATTAATAATGTACATGTAACAAGGAGATCTTATTAAACCCTTTATATCCTTTTTTTATTGTTATTTTTTGCAGGTTGCTATTTTGTCCATTTTACTGCAGACCCAGAGATCCAGGTTTGTGTTCTTGGGCAAAATTCAAGTTCATTTTAAACATTAACAAAATTATATTCTTAATCGCATGTACAATATTACATTTAATTTCCATGTTTTACACTCTTAAAGACCACAGGAATGATGTCATAAAATGTTCAAATCTCGAGGGAAAAGTGGGGTACCCATGATGGTTTGCGGCCAATTAACGCCTTGGAAAATATGAGGTCACAAAAGCTGACCGGTTTTGGTTTCTTAAGATCCTTAACTGACGAAATCCCAAAAGGGAGTTGAAAGTTATGCCCCTGAGTCATTTAAAGGACAATGCTGGCAATGTAATTGGAGCAAATCTGTATTGTTTGGAAGTGTCAGCATGTTTGTTTTAACCGTAGAAATGAACATTGACAATTTCATTATTTTTGGTTTTTTCAATTTTATTATTATTATTATTACTATTATTATTGTTTTCCGCGTTCTACATGTTTATATATCTTGTCACCGTATATCTTTATATAGCTTGTATTAGTTAAACCCACACTGTATTATCCAAATTCAAATTTTAGAGCCGTTATTTTCCTTATATTATAGTACTGGCCCTGAAGAAGACTAGCTCTGCTAGTTGAAATATTGGCCAATAAATCTTGCCCCCCTGCCGTTGTACTAGCTTTGCAATCAATTTGGTTTTATAAAATTATACAATCATGTATAAAATTAGTTGTGTTACCATGTTTTTCATTTCAGGTTTTCGATATCAACAGCGTGCCAACTCATCTGATTCAAATGACGGCAGAAACAACTTTAACAGTACACATCTGGAGAGGACAGAGAATTCATCAAGGCAGGAGGTGAAGACCTGAGTAAGCTGAAAATAAACAATTTTATGAACTTGAGGTATTAAACAACTGTCTAGGTTCAAACCCTGACCAGGGTGATGCTGCATTGGCTAATCTCACTCAGTGCCTCTCTCCCCCTTGGTGTATAAATGGGTGCTGGTGAATTTAATGCTGGGGGTAACTTTGCGACAGACTAGCATCCCATCTTGGTGGGAGAAAATACTTTTTTATAGGTGTTGGAGCAGGGTGGGGAAGGGGGGTGATACCCCCCCAAAACAAAAATTGGGGGGGAAGGCTCAGTCCCCCACGTTTTGGTGCCAAAACTATGTATCGCAAGTACAGTGTAAAATTGTTTTGTCAAGATATTCTGTTTTGTAAGTGAGTTTCAATCATCGTTGAACCTTTCTTGGTAGTCTCCTGGAATATAACTTACCGGTAATTATTATTACCCCTACATTTGGTTGTTTGGTTTTACTTTCATACTGATGTTTTGTTCATGAAATCTTCTTTTTTTTTTTGGCCTGCAGTCAGTAACTCCAGCCACAGTAATTGAAGTCAGTCAGCTGTCAGAGACTGTAAAAAGGCTTCTCTTAAAGGTGGAGGACAACAAATTTACATTTAAGCCAGGGCAATGGTAAGCGACAATAGTTAATCTTATTGTTTATGGAATCGGGTGGCATGGTTGCCTAATGACTTCAGTTTGAAGCACTGACTGTGCTTGTAATGTGTTTTTTGCCAAGACACTTAACTCTCACAGGGAGCAGGAAGGGAGCAATGGTGAAAGTGCTCGCCTCTCACCAATGTGGCCCAGGTTTGATTCCCGGAACCGGTGTCATATGTGGATTGAGTTTGTTGTTGGTTCTTGTCCTTGCTTACACTGTAGGTTCTCCTGTTTTCCTCCCTCCACAAAAACCAACACTTCTGAATTCCGATTTGATCTGGAAACACTGATGAATAGCCACTCTGTGGATATGCTGCTGTAAATTCCTATTTCTCACACACCACAGGAAGCCATGCCAGGCCGACCGCCACCTGACCTTTATTACAAACTCAACAAAACAATACATGCATGTACATCCTGCATCATAGGGAAAATTACAAGATAGCAAAGCTAACAAAAGATACAGCGCAAACTAAAAATCTTAGGGCAGGTGGGTGGGAAAAGGTCATTAATGGCGGACGCAACAAAAACAACTGCCTGCATAAAGTCACATGACCCTTTCCCAGGTCCCAGCGGTGTGTGAGAAAAACATTTTCCACTTATTTTGTTTCACTCAACCAGAAAAGGAGCAAATGAAGGGGCAAATGAAGATAACTTCAAACAGTCTTGTGTTATAAGAATCAACAGATTGATTTCTGGTTAAAGTAAAGTTTAAATCACCTTTCCCATTTATATAACATGGAATGGAAATGGGAATTAAGCAATAGTTTCTTTTTCCTTTTTGAACCAGGGTTGATTTGTTTATTCCTGGTGTATCTACTGTGGGTGGATTTACAATCTGTTCCAGTCCCAGAGAACTGAAGGAGACGAGTACTGTAGAGTTGGCAATTAAATACAGTGAACACCCCCCTGCACTCTGGGTCCACACTAAGGTTTGTATCAGGATATTTGTCTAACTGTTTTAGAAGACGTACACTCTAATGGCTGCAGTCCAAAACCAACCTTTTTGTATTTCTGAAAAAAATTCCCTTTTGAGAGCAATGCATGTGCGATCGTGTTGTATTTAACAAAAATATTATTCCATGAGCGTACCTTAGATAAGAGATGGTAGATAGCCAACGAGGGGCGTAGTGCCCAGTTGGCTATAACTATATCTCATATCCAACAAGCGCGAGTGGAATAATGGTCGGTTAAATTATTTAAAACACCCAAAGAATTGCAATATTTAAGCTCCCCAGAATGTTCTTGTTACTCGTATCAGCTACCATATTTGTGGTCAGTTGGGTGAGCTTATATACCATTGCCCGTAAACCAATCAAATCGGAGGGGAGCAGGACGGCTGTACACAGGCTACAAAATATGAAACTATTGCCAATATGTTGATTTACCTTGTACTAATATTTGTGCAATGTGTCGTAACATGCAGTGATGCGTTTCATTAACAGATTTTTTAATATCCATTTCACTCCAAAGAGTACAGTGAGTCTTACATCAATTGTTTTTTTATTGTAGTGCCGTGTTGGCAGTAAGGTTCACATGAGAGTCGGAGGCGACTTTTATTTTGATCCAAATCCTGATGATCCCAGCCCTGATCTGCTTCTTGTCGCTGGTGGTGTTGGTATTAATCCTGTGTATTCCATTTTACAACATGTTGCCGACATCGCCAGTGACCCTCTGTATCAATACACTGGAAAAACAACATTGTTATACAGTGCAAAGAACCAAGATGAACTTCTCTTTAAGGTACAGAATGTTATTTTGTGGAAGTGACATCTAATAATCAATGAGAAGGTTTTCTGTGCTGTTTAGAACATTTTTGAGTCACCAGAATTACCAATACACAACTGTACTGGCCTGCAACTCTTGCTGGTCTGCTTTACTAAAGTTATGGTGAACTTATGTCCAACTTTAGCAAGTGAATTGAGGTTTTCTTTAATAAGTTATGGCGTTTGGGAACTGTAATGTTTGACAACTAATGAACGGAAATGAATAAATCTAGATATTGGTTGTTGTGAAGCAAGCTATAAAGAATGCCCATCAGACTTTAACTGTGGATGGGGGCAGGAAGGCAGGAGATGGGAGAAGAGAGGGTGGGAACTGGGATTCCCAAGGTGGCAGGAACCGGGGGGCGGGAAGCAGGAGAAAATGTTACAGGGAGCGGGAGGTTCAGACCCCTCTGCCCCCCCCCCCCCCGCCCCCCCCCCCCTTAACTGGACAAAAAAAAATAAGACATGGCCCTTACAATAAAATGCAAATAATCTACAGTGACCGCCTATCAAATTATGACGTTGCAAAAAAAATATAGTCAATCGATTACTTCTTTATAAGCTTGTAACAATTTTGTTAATATTGTCATAGATTTCTTCTCATTGTTTATCTTTTCTTGTTCTTTTTTGCAGGATTCTCTCATGAAAATTTCCAAAAAGTGTCCTTCAATACTTTGCAAGTTTTTTGTTACCAAACCAGAAAGTGGAGGCAGTACATGTATGTCAAATTTTTACGTATTTACTGTTATTTTACTGTCCATTTTCCACGCACGACAGCGCTACATGTAAATCAATACACAATGCCATTCAAATCAAGTTTATTTATTAACATGCTGTGACCAATCAGAGGAACATGCTGTTTTTCGACCAATCAGGAACAGAATCCATCACGTCATGGCGTTGGGTGTTTTCCCGCGGTTGTCCTCGGCTGGCGGTTACGTCAACTCTTGTTGCCTCGTGTTTTAATTGGTTGTTTACTGTCCACAAAAACCTGGCCAATCACAACAAGCGGATAAATGCAATGAACCAAATTCACAATCAGTTTCGTTTTATTTCTTACATTGTTAAAAAAAATGGCATGTGTTCTTTGATCGGTAAGAGATTCTACGAGGCAAAAAGAAAACCAACTAAAGCGTTGTCATGCTTCCTTTTTACTGCGATTCTTACTTTCTTGGCTTTTTTGGTTTTACGTGCCTTGATTCTTTGAATAGTGACAAGGTAGACTAGTGATCACAGCCTCGCATTTTTGTCAATGCAAAAAGAACGCGAAAAGTCCAATTCAATTTCTCTCACTCGTTCAACTCTTTCAGAAAATTGAGACACTGCGTAAACTGATCAGTTAGGCGATCATGTACTAGCCTATTCCAGGCGTTACGATCGTGGGAAACGGCGCGAAAAGAAAACGGCGAGCGAAAAAATAGGGAGGGGGCTGTAATTAGGATCACAGGTGTTCTCTCGCTTCCTCTCGCTACTCCCCTCCCTATTTTTTTGCGGTTCCGTTCTAACCGAACGCCTGGAACACGCTAATCCTGTACGGATGACCACAATATCTGATATTACAGTAGTATACTAAGGACAGCGGTTACCTTTCCCGTGGGCAGGAATCTCATTAACGTGGGCAGGAATTAATTAAGTGTGTGACGTCATAAGGCGTAAGTGACGTCATCAAAAATGGGGCGTTAGTGACGTCATCAAAAATGGGGCGTAATCTAAAAATAGAAAAATTGCATCATTGGGCGCAAGGTTAGGGGCGTAATCTAAAAATAGAAAAATTTCATCATCGGGGTATAACAAATGATGAGATCATAATTTTAAAATAGAATAGGGACAGTATGGCCTCCATCTTGTTTATTGTCGCAAAATAAAATAATATTTTGATATAGGTTAAAGAATCTAGTCTTTCTAAAGGCAAAATTATCGGTATATTTAAGCTTTGTGGAGCAGCCGACCAAAAAGTCATGGGATCGATTATGTCTCGTTTCCATTCTAACTCGGGCAATAGTTCGTTTGGACAGAATAAAGTACTACGGTATGTTATGTTTACAATATGGTACAGAACAGCAGTGTCATCTCTATGGAAACAAATTACCTCAGTCCAGTCTAAATCCCGAGTGTGAAATACTACTGACCAGAACCAAGCATTTAAACTAATCTGAAACAAAATTACATTTTCTGTGAGTCAACGACAGTATTTATCAACAACAATAATAAATTATGGAGTTTAAATGTTGACTCAGATTGAAAGATTTAAAAAGCTCAAGTTGCATGTTGATCACAACTTTTGTCAATGCCACAATCTTATCAACCAACAGGGGGTTTCTGGCAGTTATCATTTGGATTTTTATGTGGTGGGATCAGGGCTGCAAATAATTTTTTTTTTCACTTGAAAGGACATATGTCCCACTAAGACACCATCTTGGTCGGACAAAACAAAATTGTGGTCAGACATTTTTCATTCATTGTTGCTGTAAAATGATTTATGATCAAAAAATTGTCCAGAAATTATGTCTGACCACACTTGAGATTTCGTAGGACATGGCAATTAAATTTTGGTCAGCCAATGTCCGATGACCAACTGTTATTTGCAGCCCTGTGGGATGATTGGCAGCATACATGTATTCCCTGCCCTCAACCTGGAGGGCCAGACAAATCTAATGTAGCATGGTTAAGTCAACCAGGGGCTGAGGGCCTAACCAGCATATGTATTAAATATGTACAATCAGTTTACCACCACCACAAGGTGACAATTGTCCAGTGTAAAGGCACAATAACATTAAGGAGGAGCCTGAAGGGGTACAAATTTGCCTATTTTTCCCCCCTGGGACTGGGAATCAAAAAACAAAAAGTGGGAATCAGAGTTGTAGCTAAGGGCCGGCTGCCGGCTAATTTCACCAGCTAAAAGAGAACTTGAATCCGGCTGAAATTTCACATGAAAACAAAGACTAAGGTAACCTTTTAGAGCTGTCAAGGCCAGAAAAGCCAGCTGCGCTTGTTGATGAGCCGGCTAAGTGTTTTCTTAGCTACATCCATGGGGAATGAGACTGGGATTTGGGTAAAACATAGGATGGAATGGGATTTGGGCAAAATTTGGGGGTGTGCAATGGAATTAATATGCCACCCCCCCCCCCAAAAAAAAAAAAAAAAAAACAACAACAACAACCTTCAGGACCCTCACTAAGAGCAACTGTCTGTAAATACATGTATGGAGATTCCTGCAACAGGACCCAAATTCAAATTTGGAAATCTAGCAAAGTTTGAAATACCCTGAAAAAACCAACAATAGGGGATGGAATTTACACAAAATAGAGCACTTTCAAGATGCCACTACAGACAGAAAGAGACTTGCTTTGATTTCATTTTTTATAGAACTTTGTTATTTATCCTTTGGTCATTTCGTCAAACTATTAATTAACATCATATTAAAATGAAAAGGTTAATTGCCTTGCATGAGTTCATCTGGGAACTCATCTGGAAATAATATGGTGCAATAGTACAATGTCACACAACGTGTAACAGTTCAGTGTAACACAACAGTCATAAAATTAAAAGATTTTAAATTGTAAGTGTCATAATCTTACCACAACATTTACTTTCCATACTGGGTACATGTTGTAGTCAGTGTTTGGAACAGTAGATTTCAACATTTTCCACCCTGCAATATGTCCAACTCCATTGAAAATTGAAAACAAGACTGAAGCAGGTTCTTGAATTCCAAGGAATCGTACAAATGGCCACTGTAATAGAGAAAGGAGAGGATACATTTACCGTATCTGAAATTGTGGTGTTTCCGGTGGCGAATCTAGGGAGGGACCCCCCCCCCCCCCTCAGTTATTTTTAGAACAAATAGAGGCCCAAAGGGCCGAGAAAATTTTTTTGAGAGCAGGCCCCCCCCTTATTCTAGGGTCTGGGTGATGCCCCCCTTTATCCGCCACTGGTTTCAAAGATACAATTACAAGGTTTAAGGTTTGAGAAAGGCACATTTATTGTTGAAGATGGTGGCTGATTTGTCATCTTTTACTTAAGAATGTGTTGTTCCAGAAAATATCCATACCCCACCCACTGAAGGTTTTTTGGTTTGAATCCCTCCACCCCTTTGGAAATTCCAGTGAAGCCCCATACTCTCCTCAGAATTTCCACTGATCTACCACAGGGTGGGTATGGATATCTTCTGGAACTGCACAATCAGAGTTTATCCCAGCAGAGTAACAGGGCAAAAACACAAAGTAGATGGTGATCTTCGCCAGGCCAGGTGCTGGCTACTTTTGACAACCCTTCAATTAATGAATCATTGGTCGAGACTTTTGTCTGCTGGCCAGTGTTGATCAGTGTTTGCTCTGTGGGTTGCCTACAAAATAATGAGGTTTTTCAAACCGAAAAAAATTATCCATGGGTAGGGTATTGATGTTTTTTAGTCAGAGCACAACACAATTTTAACAACAATGATCAAAAAAATAAATAAATAAATTGATCTAGAACTGGACATCAAAATACATGATTGTAGTATATTTACATGTGGCATGTCTCAGGTCTCAATTAGGCAACCATAAATGAATTTACACTGTACAGAATTTTTAACTACATTTTTCAAACAAAATTGAAGCCAGTCACTTACTTTGCCATAAAATTGTTTGATTGGTTTATTGTTTTTCATGTTACTCTCAGTGACCTTGTGCATACACTGGTACTTGCATTCATCGGAACAATCCCACCAAAACATAGTCAGGTATATGGGTAACTTGCCGGGGTATTCATCCAGCTCGCATCCCTTGGAACATTCCTTCATACATATGCGGAACTCTAAACTCTTGTCTCCCTTTGAGCCTTTCACTGGGTTCCATAACAAGACAACTAACAAAATACTGCTCTGTAAGTGCTTCATGATAGAGCTGCAAAATATCACAAAAAATATTTCAGCAAATTAAATAAAATTACTATAAAATTTATCTGGGAGAGTGGCCTCACCCTGCCTATAATCGACCCTTCAATGTTATTCTGCAGGGAGAGGGGAGGAAAACCAGACATAGGCAGTGTATTTGACAGCAAATTGTCTGCCTTTACTTGGGACTTTTGACCACTTTAGTGGCCTTTCTAACAAATTTACTGACTGTTTTGACCATTCACAATGCCATGTGGTGGGGCATTCAATAGAAAATCTCAGTTAACTTCAAAAACCCCTATGCCCCCTCCTCTTCTAGATCTGCAGCTTATTAAAAAATAAACATTGATAGGTACATAATGATAAACGATCGGACATTTTCATCCAGCATTGTGTTTGTCACAAATACGGGGTGGCTAAATGAGCAAACAAAGTTTTGATCAAACATTGTAAAAAATGAGCCCACATAACCACTAAACCCTTAGTGTGTATTACGGCTGAAATATCACATAGATTCGGTTTCTGATTTGCTGCTTTTTCCTGCTTGGGCTTGCTTTGTTTGCACAGGTAGCTAAATGATCAAACATTTGCTCATGGTGCAAAACGCTGGATGAAAGTGGTCTAGATCAAAGCTAGGGAAACGATTTAAACGCAATGTTGATAGAGGCAGCTAAACGGACAAACATTCTCTTCCACCATGATGTTGGATATTTTAAATGTTGCGTGACTATGTCACATACATATCAGCTTTATATCCGTGCACGCGTGCAATTTTGCACGCGAGTTAATAATCCCATTGAAGCATTCAAGCATAAACTCGTTGAAATTATGTGACTTGCTCGCTTCAAGTCTTCAAAAAAAGATTTTAAAAATGCACTCATTTACTGAAAAGAAAGCACGAAAGTCGAAAAGCCAATAAAATTGAATTTTGGCGGGAATAATAAGCTTATTTATAAGAACGCGTTACGCCGCAGAAGCGTTATAAGCAAAACTTTCTGGACGAAATGACTGTTGATAATATGGCCAGGTTTTACTATCTTCGATCTCATCTGATTTAACAGGCAACTCCTCATTTAGCCAAGAGACCTGTTGGTTGCAATAAATTTGTATCATTCTGCATATTTGCGACTAAAATTGAGTTTTTTGTATAAAAGGTACTGAAAGTATGCTTACTTCATCAACTGTCCTACCTCATCATTTCCTTGAAAATGTTCTTCTGTGAAAAATTAACTTGGCCTCCGACACTCGGTAAGAATAAACTTCAAATAAATATATATAGCGGAATTACACGATTTGGTCCACAAGATCTATACTTTTTAACAAGAAGCATAACTTCTGAAAAAGTCTCAACAATGCTCAATGACGGTCAAATATTCATGTACGCTACACCACGTCAGACGCTGACCAGTAGGACCACAGAAACAAGACCCAGTCTTTGTCTGCCAGGCGACAGCCTGGCAAGCCGCCTGGCATTGCCTGGCATTTCTTACATAACTGTTCAATGGCGTTTGTTGTGTGAGGGTTCTGTCGGAATTTTAGATGGCTTGTTCTAGAGGTACAGCTTCGTTGGTTTGTTTTTGGTCAAATCCTCATCTCTTCTTCAAGATCGGTACACCATTTTCAAGGTAGGTGCTAAGTCGATCCATCCCGGCAGTGATCAAAGGTTCTTTTTTCAGTCAAGATTTTTTGTTGGTCTTGTTGATGTAGGAAAATACCCCCGGCCCTCCCCTCCACGCAAGACGCTGACAAAAGCTTCATTTATTCAAAACTCAATTACAGTGCTGAAAACAAAGATGTACATATTTTGCAAAAACACCAAGAGAATGAGAAATTGAGTCACAGAACAAGATAATTGATCATGTCTAATTTCGCTCTTCATTACGTCCAAGTCACATTTAATAAGTTCGTGCACATAAAAAGATCTATTAATGCAATGACATGTGGATTGTTTAAGCCGGAAAAGGCTTGAAAAGGTTTGTCATCTGGACCAGTTTAGTAAATGAATTAATAATGTACATGTAACAAGGAGATCTTATTAAACCCTTTATATCCTTTTTTTATTGTTATTTTTTGCAGGTTGCTATTTTGTCCATTTTACTGCAGACCCAGAGATCCAGGTTTGTGTTCTTGGGCAAAATTCAAGTTCATTTTAAACATTAACAAAATTATATTCTTAATCGCATGTACAATATTACATTTAATTTCCATGTTTTACACTCTTAAAGACCACAGGAATGATGTCATAAAATGTTCAAATCTCGAGGGAAAAGTGGGGTACCCATGATGGTTTGCGGCCAATTAACGCCTTGGAAAATATGAGGTCACAAAAGCTGACCGGTTTTGGTTTCTTAAGATCCTTAACTGACGAAATCCCAAAAGGGAGTTGAAAGTTATGCCCCTGAGTCATTTAAAGGACAATGCTGGCAATGTAATTGGAGCAAATCTGTATTGTTTGGAAGTGTCAGCATGTTTGTTTTAACCGTAGAAATGAACATTGACAATTTCATTATTTTTGGTTTTTTCAATTTTATTATTATTATTATTACTATTATTATTGTTTTCCGCGTTCTACATGTTTATATATCTTGTCACCGTATATCTTTATATAGCTTGTATTAGTTAAACCCACACTGTATTATCCAAATTCAAATTTTAGAGCCGTTATTTTCCTTATATTATAGTACTGGCCCTGAAGAAGACTAGCTCTGCTAGTTGAAATATTGGCCAATAAATCTTGCCCCCCTGCCGTTGTACTAGCTTTGCAATCAATTTGGTTTTATAAAATTATACAATCATGTATAAAATTAGTTGTGTTACCATGTTTTTCATTTCAGGTTTTCGATATCAACAGCGTGCCAACTCATCTGATTCAAATGACGGCAGAAGCAACGTTAACAGTACACACCTGGAGAGGACAGAGAATTCATCAAGGCAGGAGGTGAAGACCTGAGTAAGCTGAAAATAAACAATTTTATAAACTCAAGGTATTAAACAACTGTCTAGATTCAAACCCTGACCAGGGTGATGCTGCATTGTGTTTATTGGGTAATCTCACTCAGTGCCTCTCTCCCCCTTGGTGTATAAATGGGTACTGGTGAATTTAATGCTGGGGGTAACTTTGCGACAGACTAGCATCCCATCTTGGTGGGAGAAAATACTTTTTTATAGGTGTTGGAGCAGGGTGGGGAAGGGGGGTGATACCCCCCCAAAACAAAAATTGGGGGGGAAGGCTCAGTCCCCCACGTTTTGGTGCCAAAACTATGTATCGCAAGTACAGTGTAAAATTGTTTTGTCAAGATATTCTGTTTTGTAAGTGAGTTCCAATCATCGTTGAACCTTCCTTGGTAGTCTCCTGGAATATATACCAGTAATTATTATTACCCCTACATTTGGTTGTTTGGTTTTACTTTCATACTGATGTTTTGTTCATGAAATCTTCTTTTTTTTTGGCCTGCAGTCAGTAACTCCAGCCACAGTAATTGAAGTCAGTCAGCTGTCAGAGACTGTAAAAAGGCTTCTCTTAAAGGTGGAGGACAACAAATTTACATTTAAGCCAGGGCAATGGTAAGCGACAATAGTTAATCTTATTGTTTATGGAATCGGGGGGCATGGTTGCGTAATGACTTCAGCACTGACTGTGCTTGTAATGTGTTTTTTGCCAAGACACTTAACTCTCACAGGGAGCAGGAAGGGTGCAGTGGTGAAAGTGCTCGCCTCTCACCAATGTGGCCCAGGTTTGATTCCCGGAACCGGTGTCATATGTGGATTGAGTTTGTTGTTGGTTCTTGTCCTTGCTTACACTGTAGGTTCTCCTGTTTTCCTCCCTCCACAAAAACCAACACTTCTGAATTCCGATTTGATCTGGAAACACTGATGAATAGCCACTCTGTGGATATGCTGCTGTAAATTCCTATTTCTCACTCACCACAGGAAGCCATGCCAGGCCGACCGCCACCTGACCTTTATTAAGGTCGATTTACACGATACGATTTTGCTGCATGCGACATGCTTGCGATATGCTTACGACAAGCTTACGACACGAATTGTGTCGTGTAAATCAAACCTACAACTCCTAAGTCATGTTGTAGGCCTGTCGTAAGGATGTTGCATGCGACAAAGTCGTACCGTGTAAATCGGCCTTTACAAACTCAACAAAACAATACATGCATGTACATCCTGCATCATAGGGAAAATTACAAGATAGCAAAGCTAACAAAAGATACAGCGCAAACTAAAAATCTTAGGGCAGGTGGGTGGGAAAAGGTCATTAATGGCGGACGCAACAAAAACAACTGCCTGCATAAAGTCACATGACCCTTTCCCAGGTCCCAGCGGTGTGTGAGAAAAACATTTTCCACTTATTTTGTTTCACTCAGCCAGAAAAGGAGCAAATGAAGGGGCAAATGAAGATAACTTCAAACAGTCTTGTGTTATAAGAATCAACAGATTGATTTCTGGTTAAAGTAAAGTTTAAATCACCTTTCCCATTTATATAATAACATGGAATGGAAATGGGAATTTTAAGCAATAGTTTCTTTTTCCTTTTTGAACCAGGGTTGATTTTTTTATTCCTGGTGTATCTACTGTGGGTGGATTCACAATCTGCTCCAGTCCCAGAGAACTGAAGGAGACGAGTACTGTAGAGTTGGCAATTAAATACAGTGAACACCCCCCTGCACTCTGGGTCCATACTAAGGTTTGTATCAGGATATTTGTCTAACTGTTTTAGAAGACGTACACTCTAATGGCTGCAGTCCAAAACCAACCTTTTTGTATTTCTGAAAAAAATTCCCTTTTGAGAGCAATGCATGTGCGATCGTGTTGTATTTAACAAAAATATTATTCCATGAGCGTACCTTAGATAAGAGATGTTAGATAGCCAACAAGGGGCGTAGTGCCCAGTTGGCTATAACTATCTCATATCCAACAAGCGCGAGTGGAATAATGGTCGATTAAATTATTTAAAACACCCAAAGAATTGCAATATTTAAGCTGCCCAGGATGTTCTTGTTACTCGTATCAGCTACCATATTTGTGGTCAGTTGTGTGAGCTTATATACCATTGCCCGTAAACCAATCAAATCGGAGGGGAGCAGGACGGCTGTACACAGGCTACAAAATATGAAACTATTGCCAATATGTTGATACCTTGTACTAATATTTGTGCATTGTATCGTAACATGCAGTGATGCGTTTAATTAACAGATTTTTTAATATCCATTTCACTCCAAAGAGTACAGTGAGTCTCACATCAATTGTTTTTTTATTGTAGTGCCGTGTTGGCAGTAAGGTTCACATGAGAGTCGGAGGCGACTTTTATTTTGATCCAAATCCTGATGATCCCAGCCCTGATCTGCTTCTTGTCGCTGGTGGTGTTGGTATTAATCCTGTGTATTCCATTTTACAACATGTTGCCAACATCGCCAGTGACCCTCTGTATCAATACACTGGAAAAACAACATTGTTATACAGTGCAAAGAACCAAGATGAACTTCTCTTTAAGGTACAGAATGTTATTTTGTGGAAGTGACATCTAATAATCAATGAGAAGGTTTTCTGTGCTGTTTAGAACATTTTTTGAGTGACCAGAATTACCAATACACAACTGTACTGGCCTGCAACTCTTGCTGGTCTGCTTTACTAAAGTTATGGTGAACTTATGTCCAGCTTTAGCAATTGAATTTAATAAGTTATGGTGTTTGGGAACTGTAATGTTTGACAACTAATGAACGGAAATGAATAAATCTAGATATTGGTTGTTGTGAAGCAAGCTATAAAGAATGCCCATCAGACTTTAACTGTGGATGGGGGCAGGAAGGCAGGAGATGGGAGAAGAGAGGGTGGGAACTGGGATTCCCAAGGTGGCAGGAACCGGGGGGGCGGGAAGCAGGAGAAAATGTTACAGGGAGAGGGAGGTTCAGACCCCTCTGCCCCCCCCCCCTGGCCCCCCCCTTAACTGGACAAAAAAATATAAGACATGGCCCTTACGATAAAATGCAAATAATCTACAGTGACCGCCTATCAAATTATGACGTTGCAAAAAAAATATAGTCAATCGATTACTTCTTTATAAGCTTGTAACAATTTTGTTAATATTGTCATAGATTTCTTCTCATTGTTTATCTTTTCTTGTTCTTTTTTGCAGGATTCTCTCATGAAAATTTCCAAAAAGTGTCCTTCAATACTTTGCAAGTTTTTTGTTACCAAACCAGAAAGTGGAGGCAGTACATGTACGTCAAATTTTTACGTATTTACTGTTATTTTACTGTCCATTTTCCACGCACGACAGCGCTACATGTATATCAATACACAATGCCATTCAAATCAAGTTTATTTATTAACGTGCTGTGACCAATCAGAGGAACATGCTGTTTTTCGACCAATCAGGAACAGAATCCATCACGTCATGGCGTTGGGTGTTTTCCCGCGGTTGTCCTCGGCTGGCGGTTACGTCAACTCTTGTTGCCTCGTGTTTTAATTGGTTGTTTACTGTCCACAAAAACCTGGCCAATCACAACAAGCGGATAAATGCAATGAACCAAATTCACAATCAGTTTCGTTTTATTTCTTACATTGTTAAAAAAATGGCATGTGTTCTTTGATCGGTAAGAGATTCTACGAGGCAAAAAGAAAACCAACTAAAGCGTTGTCATGCTTCCTTTTTACTGCGATTCTTACTTTCTTGGCTTTTTTGGTTTTACGTGCCTTGATTCTTTGAATAGTGACAAGGTAGACTAGTGATCACAGCCTCGCATTTTTGTCAATGCAAAAAGAACGCGAAAAGTCCAATTCAATTTCTCTCACTCGTTCAACTCTTTCAGAAAATTGAGACACTGCGTAAACTGATCAGTTAGGCGATCATGTACTAGCCTATTCCAGGCGTTCGATCGTGGGAAACGGCGCGAAAAGAAAACGGCGAGCGAAAAAATAGGGAGGGGGCTGTAATTAGGATCACAGGTGTTCTCTCGCTTCCTCTCGCTACTCCCCTCCCTATTTTTTTGCGGTTCCGTTCTAACCGAACGCCTGGAACACGCTAATCCTGTACGGATGACCACAATATCTGATATTACAGTACCCAAATTCGTATTATAAGCTAATCCTGATTCCTGTGATATAACGCCACTGAGCTGATTTCGCCGGAGTTTTGGCTGAATTTGGGTACGGTAAATACCCACTTGTACCTTTTTGGTACACTTCGTCGCCATATCGTCAAGCACTTGCCTGAGATTTCGTATTAGGTAGCTTAGTACGAAAGTAAGTTTTGCTGGCAAGTTTTTGAAAAAATTTGCCAGTTTGACATAGGTTCTTATTTTTTATGTTACTTTTAGTGTCTTTTACTTTTGGATCCTCTCGAGACACCTAGGAGCCTTAGCGCTCCAATTGCAATGTAAATGCCAATGTTGAAGATCATTATCATTATACAATCATAAAAATATAAATAAAAATGTATGCAAAAATATCAGCCCAGACATTTCTCCTAACAGTAAAAAATCCGTGGAAGAAATAACCCTTACGGAAAAGGCTGAATACCACTAAAAACTCTATTAACAACGTAAATTTTTCCTCAGAAAATAGGATCCTAAATAGCCTAAATTTGTGCTAATTACCATTTATATAAGAACCTGTTTAGGCTAACTTGGGAAAATGCAGGTTCTTACTTGCGGGTTTTTACTGTGTTCCTGCACTCACCTAACTTTCTTTATTTGTTTTTAGATGAACATGGTCGTATAAGCGAATCAAGACTCCAAGAAGCTGTATCGTCCCTGGACAGGAGCCAATTAATTTGTTACACCTGTGGTCCTCCTCCAATGATCAAACATGTGTCGGACATCTTGTACAAGCTGAACATTGCAAAGAACAGAATACGCTTTGAGAAATGGTGGTAGCGACAGGCTTCTTCCTTTTTAAAGGACAGAACCGGGACCTAGCAAAATGGAAGCGTCTTCGTACTAACTTCCAATCATCAAAAGCTGCATAGCAATTGCAAAAAAAAAATAAAGAAAAAAAAATAAACTAGTGGTAACCACAGGTTAGAAAGTGCGGGCCTTGACGCACTTAGAAAAGGTACTGGTACGAGAGTGCGCAATTTTAGATGGCAGTGTCGATAAATAAATGGTTAAATGGACAAAAGACAATTATCCCGAGTAACGCATCAAGTAAGGAATGCATGTTTTCATCGTTTTGGGAAGTGTAATCGAGCACGCGGTGTGAATTGGGATGTGATTTTTCTCAGTCGGTAAACTCGCTATGTTGTGCTCGCCTTTTATTAACGTGGCGCGATCAATGATAAATCACTGGACAAAAGACAATTATTCCGAGTAACGCATCACGCTTAATTGCTTCGAACCGGCCGCGAACCAGTCGGAGTTGTTTTTTGATTGACAATTTTTTTTTGAAGTGTAGACGAGCACGCGGTGTGAATTGAGATGTGATTTTCCTCGGTCGATAAACTCGCTATGTTGTCAGTGTTATAACGAATTTCTCGAGAATAACCGTTGTTGGAATCATTCGCTTTGCCGTGGTTTATATGTGATACAATCAGAGCAAATTTTCGCAAAAGCAACACCCGTAAAACAAGTCTGCAATATGTGACAATCGTGCTTGGAGAACAGATTTTCTCTTCCGGTGTTACGACAAACTGTCGTGATTGACACATTTTTCGCATTCCGATCGTTCTTAGTGGAAGAACAAAATTTTCAACTTCCGTTTTCTCTTCGCTTTTTAATAACGTGGCGCGCACGCGTAAAACACAATCCGCTGGTCACTGTCAAGATTAGGGTTGCGGGCCCGCAAAAAATAAAACAGTGATCACGTGGAAGTCGGATTTTTTTCGTGTATTGGACCCGAAAAAATGTTAATACGATTCCTTTTCATTTTAATATAAGAACATCCAATTTTGAGCTGAGCCTTAATGGTCTCGTTTTTGAACGACTACAGCATGAAAATGTTCTTTATGTTCTCATTTTGTATTTTTAAAAACAAAAAAAAAGATATTTAAATTAAGCACGAAACGCAATTAAATTTTATATGAAAATGTCAGATGACGGGTGATGTTTTTTTTTTAATTTAAGGCCAGTTGGTTTCGAATAAAAGTTTGTCTATTCTGTACATATCACAGAAAAGACAAACTTTTATTCGAAACCAACTGGCCTAAAATCAAACTACCGTCATCCGTCACCTGACATTTTCAACAATTTGGGAAAAAATAAAATTCTATAACAACTTTTTGGCTTCTGTACGTTCTTTAATGACATGTTCTCTTTGTTGGGTTTTGTTTTTTTGTTAGTTAGGTGTTCATCCTTAGAGATCCCAGTAATTTTAAAGCAAAAAAGCTCCCAAAACCCAAAGAGTACACCACAACGCAAAGAAACTCCACTCGATTCAAACTCAAAAACGGTGTCGCGTTTTTTTAGGTGTGGAAATTAGCGTCATTAAATGTCGATATTTCTGCATAATAATCAACGATAGATGGATGTTATGGTTAAGACCAAAGTGCCTGTCTTGACGACCGAAGCTAGTGAATGCAGCCCATGCTTAGCGATTCATTTTCGCAGCTTCGAGGCTCAAAAAAGAAACTTCTGGAACGCATGTTTTGTTTGCTTTGCGTGTTTGGTCATGGCTGGTTTTCCTTATGAGTGCTTCGCCCTGTTCTTTTTCAAATTTATAAGCGATAATTGCCATCAAAAATTTGTCACACCCTCTTCGAAATTTGAAAGAAAAGAACAGGTTTTGCTTGTTCCGCCACGCAATGCACTTCGGTTTTTTTGCGTGACTACCGTAAACGACTGCACTCTTCCTCGATGCTTTTGTGAAGTGTTGACAAGCTCCGCAAAAGTTTAACATTTTGCAACGCACACATTATTTTTTGCTCAGCTCTCAGCGTGTAGTGCGTGGGAGAAATTCTGCTGACTGCTTATCCTTCAGTCCAATCCGATCGAGATTTTTCTAATTTTCTTACGCCCACTCGTCCCAGTCTCTGATTCTCTTCAGCCCTCACGTTTGCGCAACAAGAGGTGAAAGAAGAAGTATTTTGAACTCTCGATCTTGCTTACGAAACGTCCTTGTTACACTTCCTAAGGAGGGACTTTTGTCGTGTATTCTGCGGCTGGTATAAATAATTGTTTCCTTCTGAACTACAAATAGCATTTGGAGTAAATTTGACGCTGCATTCCGGAGCATTCCATTTGACGTCGGTCGCTTGAGGCGTGTATCCGGTCGGAGGGAGGTTTAGCTCTGACACAGGTAAAGTGTTATTTTAGTTTCATAATCGAATTGCTCAATAGTCTTGCCCAAGACTAACGTCCATATACCGACAGAGAATACAGGTATTACTTTAGTGTGAAGCTACAAGAAAAAGGAAATCTAAAAAGCTTGTTTAGTTCGTGATCGAGATCAATGGCTCCTTACATCACATCTGATGAATGCTCGTGAGTATTGATATCTGTGGTAAATAATTCTTGAAACGCTCTCAGATTATCGCTTTTAAAAAAAATTCAGAGTTATTGTATTTTCCAGCCTTCTCAGTTAGCTTTAATAATCAACTTAAAAGCGATATGGTTGAGCAAGCTGGCCTCATATTTTTGTCATGGAACGATCTTTGCTGATCTTCAGTAGAATCTGTATTTTGTTAATTTTACAGTAACGAGTTCTTATCAGTAAAATATATTGGTTTCGGTTTAAAGTATTAAAGCTGGCAAGCTCTGACATGTTTTCCATTCCACGCTCGTACAACAATCCTGTAGTCATTCTCTTTCAAACTTTTATTAGTTAGCTTAAATTTATTGATTGCTAAAGATAGAACTTGCTGTATATGCTAATCTCAGATAATTTGAGGGTGTTCCTTAGTTTTCTGATCAAGATCTAAAGTGAAAACTGAACAAGAGTTCCCCATTAAAGAAATTTCAGTTTGCTTAAGCACTGAAGCAAGGAACATGCTAATGCTTAGTAAATTACAGTGCTGAATTTGTTTTGGCATCTCATGTAGATATCATGCTTGAGTGAGTTTCATAGTTGAATATTAACTATTGTTTATGATGGCTGACAATAATAGGCGTGTCTTTGTATAAGCATAACAACCTGTGTTTGTTAAGGTTGCTGAACGAATCATTCACTAATTTATTCTTAGCCTGTATATCGTACAGTGGAACCTCAAGGTTTAGGGAAGTTTAACATTGTAGCACCTAAAATTCAGTTTAACGGTTAACAAAACATAGTTTTTTTAAAAAATTAGGATGCCAACTATTATATAAAATATCCGAAATCTGGGATATCGCTTATATGCGGAGGTACCTAATGTAGAACTCAGAAACTGGCAGACCAAAAATTAATGCACCTATCAATGTTAAGTCGCAGGGGGAGGGGGGGAGGCTGGTCATAGGCAGGGGATTTGATAGCAATTGTTTGCCCGTAGTGGGGACTTTTGACCGTTTTAATGGACTTGTTTACAACATTTTATTGAAGTTTAGTGACTCTTTTGAACATCCACAAATGCCCTGGGGTTGGGCATTTGAACAGAAATTAAAGTCTCAGCTAAGTTCAAATGCCCGGCCTATTCCCAGCCTCCCCCCCCCCCCCCTCCCCCAGCGGCTTAACATTAATAGGTGCATAACAAGCTCTGCCAATTCAACCATAAAAAAATGTCAATTATCCCAAACTTAAGTGCTGGGTGGTCAGTGTCTGTTGTGATTGGCCAGGGTGATTACATTGATTCTGGTTTCATGGCATTCAAACCACTCAATCCTAATGCTGTATTTCATGTACTGTGTGATGCAAACACAACATTACATAAGTGAGACTTTGCAAACTCTAGCCACATGTTTAACACTATAAATTATAATTATCAATGTACTCTAATAAACCTAATGTTGTAATTACAGATCAAATAGTGTTGTAGAAATGGATGAAGACAGCAGTGATCAGACAGCAAGCGCCGAGGTGACACCGGCGAGCAGTGAAAATGATCTGATGGCGAATAAATCAGAGGATAGTGTGGATGATGATGATGAGGAAGATGATGACGACATTGATAAAATGCTGAGTGAGTTGCAGACCTTCCAGGAGGCAAGTCATGTTCTTTTTAGTGCAGAATGCCCTTTTGTGATGGTTTGGTTGGCAGTCGTGTGATAAACCCCTAATGCGCTAATGTGTAAACTTTTAATCACCAATTAATTAATTAATATCAATTAATTAATTATTCCTTGTGGAGGGGGTGGGGGTGGGGAGCACCTGATCATACCCCTAGGTAAAACCTGGAGCACATCTATGTTACTTTCATATGAAGATCTCAAACGTATATATTTGTTTCAGAAAACCCTTTGCTCTCCTTGTGGTACTACTCAACGTAATTTACACCAAACGCATGCGCAGATTAGTCTATGTTGTTTTCTGGAACTATCATGAACATCACTTGTATTGCAGACTTCTTGGCGCCAAGTAAAAACCGCAAATTAATTAAATTAGATTTTGAGACTTTCACAGCGCTTTCGTAATTAGGTATGCAAAAACTTGCACCGGGATTTTCGGCGTGAACACCTGATAACCAGGAAACAAATATCCTAGCTGTACTGCGTTTTAAAAAACCTGTCGAAAAATATGTTTTTTGATTAGATTTGTTTCTTCAGTTTTTGAGAATCGTCTTTCGTGCAGTCTAAACCGTAACTTAATTAAATTAAACAAATGTCATCCATGCCGCCGTAAAACAAACAAAAAACAAAAGTTTCATGTTATCGCATTTTCAAGGAAGACAAAAGTATTTTGTTACAAACGAACAAAAGTGTTGTGTTACGTTTGCAAAGATAAGCGTAAGGAACACCTGAGAAAGAATACAAGTAGCCTGTGAACAGTTTTTCCGAAAGTAAAATAAAGCAAATAAACACAAACATATATAAAACATCATACTTTCAATTGTTCCATATTGCATTCTGCACTTACCAAATCATTGAGATTTTTTGTTGTTATGTGTAGCTGTGAAGTACAGTCGGCACCTCTGCTGTAAAATGTGCATCGCTTGGACTGCAGACATGCATGGTGCCAAAAAATCTTTAAAGTGCTACTATGATCAAAATTTTACCTTCCCTTTTCTCGTCGGTTTTGGAAAGTACTTACATTAAATAGTAACCTTGCCAAATTTTAAGTTCAAATTCGAATTGGAAGACCACTTATTTCACGCGTAAACTTCGGCTTTGGCTTGCCGCCATTACTTGATTCAAAAATGTCCGAGGACCATATAGAGATCTGGAACTAGTTGGGGCGAGAGCATGCTGACGTCATATGCGCATCAACAAAATGGCTGCTTCGAAGTCTGGAGTGACCGATCTGGAAAAACATTGGTTTTCTTTTTAATCTGTAGTGATGTAGAAGCCTTATCTACTGCGCAAATGTTTTTTAAACATACTTCAAGGCATCTCCAGGTTACTTTTGCACAACATAGTGGCAGAAAACAACTCAAGAGGCGGAATTTCGTGACATCTCAACTCGCCCGAACCACGCAAGATGAATAATAGATCGCCTGATAACTTTGAGGGAAACTTGTACTCTTGGAAATGCTTTATAGATATTTCTCCCTGCAACCATTGTGAGGTTGACTTCTTCAACTATCCAAGGGAAGTGAATAGAATAGAACGCTTCGAATTATCTACAGTGAGTTTACTGTATTCGCTACTTTTTAGAAGCAAAACATTGGGTGAGTGGCGTAATTTACTTCAATTCTGTTGCTCAAGCGCTCGTGTTCTAGAATAGTCATTTTTAAATTAATTGTAAATACTTCATGTCAAAAAAGGTAGTTTTTGGACAAATTGGCCTGTATGTTTCTGAATTATATCCTCTATTGTACAAATAAACTTAAATAAATTCGCACGAGGCGGTACATTATGTGAAAGTACATACAGAAGGCTGCAAAGCTTAGCAGTATCTTTTTACTGATTATATGTATTGGGAATGTTTCCATTGTAGTCCTCTGTATACTCTGCAGTCTTAATAAACTCACCAGCACGTCTTCAGTGTTAGTCACTTGTTTATTTCAGCCATGCAATGTAAAACACTACAGTAGGACTGTACTTCATTGTGCACTTAGAATAGTATTCATAAACATTTTCTGAGAAGTAAACTCAGGATAGAACACTGTTAGCCTGTCTCAGAGACATACATGCTATCCGGATTTTACTCAGTAAATCTTTATTATATTTAAGTACAACAGGGGGCATGAGCTATAATTATGACCTGTGCCAATTGTGCTGTGTGCAACAGAGCACTGTTGAAATCCTAGCTACTGTTTCCTTTATTTGGAGTGTGCAATATATTTATTTTTTGGCAGAATGTAGTAGCCAACAATAAATCATGTGAATGTGCCAGAGAACTCCTGAGCTGCTGATCCATCATAATTTCTAACACAAGTACAGTCAAATCTGTACCATAAATAAAAATGTTGTATTGATTGAGGTGCAGTGGTCTAAGTGTAAGTTGTTGGACTCCGGATCAAGCGGTTCAGGTGTGAACTCTTACTGGTGTCATTGAACTGTGTTCTTGGGCAAGACTACACTCATGGTGCCTCCTCTCCAAGTGTAGAATGGGAACCGGCAAATTTATGGTGTGAGGAGGGGGGGGAGGGTTAAACCTTTGACGAACTTATACTTGCATCTCATCCAGGGGGGAAGTAGAAATACTCCTGGTTGCTTAATCCTACTTAGCCAGGATAAGCTTGCTTGATGGGCAACTAGACTTGCATGCAGACCTTGCCTTTTTGTAACAAGGGGGTAATTTTGAGGTCACGCAGGACCCTTGCAACCATAATTTATATATGTATTTATTTAAAGAGTATACACGAACTGTGAAGCCGACAACAAATACAGTCAAACCTGTACCATAAATAAAAATGTTGTCATAGTAATGGGGTAGTTGTATTGATTTAGGTGCGGTGACCTAATGGTCAGTGCGCAAGACTCTGAATGAAGCCGTTCAGGTGTGAGCCCAGACCAGCGTCATTACATGTATGTGGGGGGAGTGGGGAGGTTAAACCTGTGATGCAATTGTACTTCCATCTCATCCAGGTTGCTTAATCCTACTTAAACGAAGATATGCTCTGGCCTGATGGGCAACTAGGCTTGCATGCAGACTTTGCCTTTTTGCATCAAGGGAGCAATTTTGAAGCACATTTATGGGAATTAACCCCTTATGGATGGAGAAAACTGTCTCCAATAGGGTGTCTGTTTATTTAGGGTGGTACACGGAGCTGGCTTGTTTACAGTCACGTTAAGTTGACACAAGATTAGTCCCGAAATTGAACTCTCAATTACATACACATACTGCAGATGCACAATGTACTGCCAGTGACATTCTCTAGAAAGAGCCACTGTCATATTGCATATGATACCGTATTTTCTTGAGTAGACGCCAGACCCCGACTCAACGCGGGCTTCATTTAAATGCCGTTTCAAAACTGGAAACGTTTGATCAAGGTGCCAGTGTTTGTTCGAGGTCCAGGTGTTCCCGTTCATGAACTTAAAACTTTATACCCTTAACATTATTTTACTTGATCCCATGTTGTACATATATTGTTTCAGTTATTTTTATCATCAAAATATCACGAGGCCAAGTAGAAAACAAATGGGTGAAATGAATAAGAAAAACTACTCCTACCCAGTTTTGCTGCTGCTTGTGGGCCAGTTTCATAACATTATCAGTAAATAGAGTGAAGGACTCTTTACAGTGTTCAAATGGTTTTTTAAGAAACAGGAATACTGAATGCTGGATGAAGCTGGATGTCTGAAGTGTTATCACCCATTAAAACACTTAGTTTTAAAAAGGTTTATTACCTGTATTGTAGTCAAGGAAGGTAAAACTGTATAAAACTCAAGGAGCTAAATCCATTAATCACCTGTACCATCTTGTTGACTTTAATTTTTCTGTGTAAGTTTTACATTATTTCATGTTTATAAAGCTTTTTTCGAAATAAACAGCGGAGATAGATTTCTAATTAGCTCATTATGCCCATAACGTGTATGATAGATTACAAGAATGAAAACAACAGTTAAGATCATTTCAATCCTTCGCAAACGACAATAGCAACCTACATGCAGCTCTATTAATTCAAAAATTGCAGACATTTTATCCTAACTATTCAATTACGTTTTTCTCTTCATACCATGTATTCAAACGTACCGGTATGTAGTCCCTAAATCGCCGTTCCTCTTCGTTCTTCGAGGCTTCTTCGATCGGTGTTTCGATCGGACAAGAAGACGGCAGCTTCGTTGTAGGCATACAGCGCCAAAACCTCATCGAATGAAATAAATATTGAAGTATTTGCTTACAAACATTGGCCTTTAGACCGACGGCAAACGGCTTTAAATTCTCATTATAAGAAACGATACTGCTAAATTGCAATGTCTCTTCGTTGCGGCTCTCTTCGGTTTCGCCACCGGGTAAACTAGACGAAGAATTTGTTGAAGAAAATATCTTTTATAACCCTGTTAATTCTCAGTATATTCTCTCTTGGAACACTCGAAGCTCGAAGCGACGATGCGCATATGACGTCACGATCCAACTCATGCGTAAATCCGCTTTTCAGTACAGTCGCTGGCTCACTTTAGACGTCCGAGTAATGGCGGACGGGTTTTCTACGATTTTCGGCAAGCTATTTCAAGGCTTATATCGCTCGCAACGTTCTAAATTCTAGCGCGCTAGTTAAATATAGACTTATTGAACAAATTGACTTTAGAAAAAGTCGAAAAGAAAAACAAAAATTTTGGTCATAGTAGCACTTTAAACAAGTGCAAGTTTTGGATCAATTTTTACCCTTGGTATAATTTGGTATTTTCCTTTGTTTTATATTCATTATCATATAAATTATTACCATACACAGGTTAAGAACAGAGAAAAATATCAATGGGTTCCAAGGGTAAAAGTGAGCAAAACACAGACATCTCTTAGAAACATTTGCAAACATCTTACATGGCTTGTCAAAATTGGCAAATTCAAATCACAATAAATCAGTTGAAATAATATTTTAAGGATAGTATTATTTTTTTTTATTTTAGCCATGTACATTATTATTTTATTGAGTAAAATGGATGCATACAAGAAGCTGGGAGAGTACATGTATGTAGAAGAGAAGTGTAAAGAGTTGCCCATAGTTACACTAATAAACAACCATAGTAACGGACTTCCCCTGCTCCCCCTGCTTTTGTTGATTGAGATTGTTATTAGGACATTGAGCACTATTAAGATGTAACTCTTGTGTAGTTAGAATTCCACCCACACATGTACATCTATTTAAATACAGAATCTTCATTTGCCATTACAAAAAAAGGCTGTGCTTGTTATTTTTATTGTTATTTCAATACTGAATGCTATCTCTCTTGAAGCCTCATTCTCTTTATGTTTCTACCTGTAGGAGCTTGAACAAAAACAACTTTCAACTGAAGATGAACAGAGTCCTGATGTATTGCCGTATGTGCCACCATCTCAACCCCTGGTAAGATTCACATGTAACACTTTCAAAAGAACACTTAAAATGTCAATCCTTGTTTCTTATACAGGGCGGTACCAGCACCTCCCCCCACCCTGCCACCCCCATCCCCGAGTGTCTGGTACATGTAATTGTATGTATGATTGTCAAGTTAAAGGAAACCTCCACTCGTGTCGACAAGTTCATGTTGAATTATTAAATGGATTATAATGTCTTAATTCCAAATTTTATGAGACAAGGGAGACTTAACATTTATAGTAACAAGAAAGAAAAATATTTTTGCTTTTAAATTTCCTGCACGCCACCATATTGGATTTTATGATCTGTAAACAAATGGTTGCCACTGTTGTTTGGAAGTAGACAATCTTTTGTGTAAAACAGTTGAGCAACCATTACACATCATAAAAATATTAATTAATACGAATTTGCAAAAAATTTAATTCAGGCATTATTTCAAACAATTCATCAACAAAGTTCTTGTCATAAGAGTCAAGGTTCCCTTTAAGAGTTCTAGTCTGTAAAAATTATTAAATAGGCCATTTCCGAGTTACCTTTTGCCTCTGTTTGAAAACGAGTCTATGTGCAAAACCATTCAAATGAAAACGAGTTCGATTTGCATGAAAATGGATCTGTAGGTGAAAACCATTTTCACATGTCTTGAATGGTTTGACATGTACATGTACATGTGGACTTGTTTTAAAACAGAGGCAAAGAGTAACTCGGAAATGGCATATTAATGAGTAATATGACATTGTTTGAGTTTCACTTTTGGGTCTCATTTTGCAGCCCTGATTAATAATTATCTCTGTTGGCCATGTGCACTCAAAATATCATTTTTCTTGTTTCAGGATCAGTTCAGATTTTCCATAAGTGCGATCGAAGGTAGGAATAGGTGTCAAAAATATATCTTAAAATTTTTGTAGGCATCAGTATAAAATACGATATTTAATATAGTGCATATCTAGCACGCCTGAGTGTCAACAGAATACTTGTGGAAAAGTGCGAGGTTTAAATTATAATGATTCCTTGGGAATGATCATAATGTTACTAAGCCTTGGGCTAGATATAGTCTGGCAAGAGCTAGCAACAAGTAGCTGATGATTTCTGTCTGCCACTCATATACCTAAACATTATTTTAAGGTTAATTTTATCTTCGTTTTTTGTAACCTGTGCAGGGCTTGCAAAAACTTAACTTACAGCTAACCTTTCAGACAAGCAGCTCTCAAAGTTTGCTTGCTCCCAAGGGCACTGAGTTGGGTGCATGGCTAAACTTGCCTTTGTGCTTGCAGTGAGGCAAGTGAACATGATAAGTTTTTTTCTGGCAGTGAAATCTATTTGCCCCTACTTTGTTATTGAAATATATTTTAAAATAAATATGAAAACTTCAATGTAGGTCTCTCTAATCCTAAGTATTGAAACAATTATTTTACTTCCCCACACAAGTGCAAATAAATTTATCTGGTTCATCTCTCTTCAGCAGCTTCCATAACATGAAGAGCTGAAAGATCCAGATTTCTTAATGTTTCAATTTTTTATTACTCTATGTGGAGCAAAATACCAAATACAAATATAGGGGTGTTGAATGGTAAATGCGAGACAAGACGGCAATACTGATATCTTTTCTGCAAGGCTAAAAAGGTCTTGGGCTTGAAGGCATCAAAGGCATCAAAGAAAAATTCGAGATGACCAGACCCCTGAAATTTGGCTAACATTTTGCGAGACACGCATTTTTTGAAGGACCATTCACCACCCCTAAATATTATACAAACTCCGACTAAAATAGTTTGCAAGGAAAGAATAAAGTACTATTTACAAATTTTCCTAATACTCTAATTTGATATCTTTCAGTGAAGTCTAGTTATTTAATTACTGTCAAGATGATCATTCGAGATACAAGTAACTGATAAAAAATAGTGTATGTTGTTACCTTCACTGTACAGAAGACCTTTGTGTCAGTTAGGGAATTGACTGCTCTTTCGAATTCTGCTCAATTAATGAAAGTCGATATACAAGTTGTATCTTTCTTTAAGGTGCAGCTGGGCTCATGTAGCTTCAGATTGACTCACACTCAGCAATTTGGTGTTACAAATTGAATTATTTTTTATTCTTGAAATACAAGTAGGAGATAACTTACTAATTTACCTGGCTATGTTTATTCAAGCAGATAAGGATTCCTGTAGTTCTTAATTAACGTTTCTTATCTCCAGTTAAAGTTGACAACCTTCTTAATAGCATACTTCACAAGGTTTAGCTGTTTGTGACCACCTTGCAAGAACAACATCACAGATGAACGTCTCTGTTCATAGAAATACTGTACATGCTGTACAGTACATTTTTAATTTTATACTGAAGCCTATAGACTGATGTATGTGCGTGATTGTAACTATTGAGCCCCCTCTCTATGGGTATTTCTGAAGAAATGGAAGGCGCGAAGATCACCGTGCGCAGAAAAACCGAAGATCTCAAGATTGAAGCGAAGATCTGAAATTGACCAATTGCAAAGAAAACAAAGACCGTGGGTACCCATAGAGAGGCTCACTATCGGCAAAATTTATCTTTAAAATTCACAATTCAGTCCTTTGTTTACAAGAACCTGGAAAAACTACATCCTGTCTAATAATTTATAGTCTGAGCCCTTGGTCTTAGATATTTCTGACGATATCAGCATAGGGAGTCATGACATGTTTTCTCTCTGGAATGCTTGCAGTGTGCATACCATTCAGTTCTTGATGCCTCTTTTGTGCTTCCTGTGTATTCAGTAAATTATGTAGTATATCAATACCAAACATACTTGACAGAAAATATGTTTCTAAGAATTACAAGTTGTAGGTACTTCCTATTTGTAATTATATCACAAAGACATGAGACAGGCTGATTGACAAATCTATAGGTCATCTTGTCATGTTTAAAGACCCAAAATTGGAAAATTGGATAGTGATCAAAAAATATTATTTGTTTGAGATCTGTTGTCCGTTTTTGTTAAAATTGTTTAATTGAAGTTTGTTCAAAAAGCTAGTGTGTGCCACACTCCATGTAGCACGGGAACATAACATAGTGGGATGTAAATGTTCACAGCATGCCTTGTGTCACAGCATCACATTACTGATTCATGCAGTTTGTTATCTCACCTTGAAATATAAACCATTTTCTATTGTTATCCTGGCAGGCAACACTGTAAATATTTAATCTTTAAATATTTGCAACTCTATTAATCCTTTTCATTGGGTGCATGGTCTTTTAAAAACTTTAAGGCCTGGGTTTATTTTTTCCTAAGACTTTTTGTTGTGTTAATAAACATCATTTTTCACAGTGCATGGATAATTGCATGTGAAATTTCTGTCAATATCTGACCTTTGTGGTTTGTTACTTGATATTCCTAAGTATCGCATTTCTTGTTGATTCATTTGGCTAAGCCATGCTTTAGCTGTGATAATATTCATTTCATTCAGTCCTTGAACTGAAGCCAGCAGAAGCATGTCATTGAGCTGACATTAGTTATTTCCTTTCATGTGGTTAGTGCTCTCAAGCTTCTGGTTTTGTGGCATGTTCATCTGTGTCATGAGATGTTTGTGTCATTTCGCAGCAAGATTTTGATCAAATGATTGAATTTGCATGATGAAAAGAGCATTCCTCTTATTACTCTGTTAGTAATTAATAAGTGTCAGTGTGAAGCACTGATATGAAAATCTCTGAATATCGACAGGAAGTGGTGAAGTCGACTTGGATGCATTATTAGAAGATCTCTGTATCATGGAAAAAGACATGAATTCTGGCAGTGAAACAGAGTCCCATTTTTCAGAGACAATTTCCAGTCCAAATCTGAAGTCTCCCATCTCACCGAAAATGAAGGTACGTTGTAAATTTCAATCCCTTTTGACAGCAGCAGACATAGGTTTTGTCTAACGTCTGACATCCAGATAGAATGACACTTAAACCCTGTCTAGCATGTTTACCAACTAATAAATTGTTCAATCGATTTCAATTGAATTAACTTCAACAGAATTTTACTTCAGATATCATTCAATAATGGTTAAGACTTTAAGAATATTATTTGCTTTTGGCATGCTAAGTCTTTTCCTGTCAGTGAGGATGTTTATCTTGTTCAGCCAGGGAAACTTAATCTCACTCAGCTTATACAGCTATTTATAATTTCTTGGAATAATCTCTTGAATGAATGTTCTGGTAATGACATACACACATGTACTGATCACAATACACATGATTTCCATTTAATATGTTAAAAGGATGCAATTTGCATGTCACTTCAATGTTTCTCATGGGTTCTGGATCTCAATTTTTTTCAGACTCATGATGTATCGGCTAATCCTTCTGTAAAATTATTGATCAACATTATAATTGATATTGTTTTAAATTTTAGAATAGATTTTATATTTTTATTTTTACCATTTTGGAAAAAATATTTTGCAGAATTCTTACCATTCAAATCTGTAAAGGTTCTAAAATAGGAATGACTCCTTTTAGAAATTTTTGAATATATTATTAACCTTTCTTGGCCATATTATGGCTTCCTGTTTATGTAGGCACATTCAGTGATGTGTCTTGCTGTGTGCACTCTAGGTGCCGTGAAAACAGTCTTATTGTCACATGAATTAAAGATGCAGAATAAAAAATTTACTAGGCACAAACATGCACACAAACGTCACTTGCAAACTACATGCAACTATATAGAGTTGTATGTACAAATAAATAATTATAATAATTATACTTGCTTCTGAAATCACAATGTTAAAATTTATTAAGTACATGTATGCATGTTAAATGTAATTTGTTTGGATTTTGTTGGAATATTATACCAGACCATTTGGAGGTGGCTAAGTAATAGATATAAGTTTATAGTTAAAATTATAATTATAATTTAAAAATAAATTTTGAGTAGAAATCATGTTGACATTAGGTGTATATGCAAGATGTGGATTTTAAAGGTCGCTATGATTAAATATACATGTGGTATGGAAAATACAGTATCTTTGTTTTTTGGTTTCACATAGGGTTAGGTTTTCATGAGCCAGTTGGTGCCTGAAATACATGTACGTCTATGGAGTACCCCAATAAACACTTGCACATAACATGTATTACTTGTAACATTGTGTTGATTTATCTTGAATTGTAGGTGTCGGCTGATGTTCGCAGTCGACTAGAGAGCGTTCAGGAGGAGACGCAGGAACTGACTCCTGTGAGTACTAGAGCTTTGTTCTTCCGTTTTCTTGTACATTGATGTATAACAAACTTTCAGAACTAGCATTGATGGAAATGTATGAAAATGAAATAGGAGAATTTTGTTTTTGATCTTGTGGCTTACTGTAATGTGGTCATCTGGTCTTTTTTACATGTAGGAGGAACAACAGGAGCGAATCAAAGCTGAAAAAATAAGGATAGCTCTGGAAAAACTCAGGGCTGCAAGGGTGAAGAAGTTAGTTGTTAAAGTGTACAATGATGAAGATCCTACATCTAAGACAGTTGCCATTGATCAAACATGGACGGCGTGGGAAGTGTGCAAGAAGATGATGCGCAAGAATGACACTGAACCAGATCCTAACTGGGTCCTCATAGAGAGAATTCCACAGCTTAGTTTAGGTCTGTTTGTGGCATTTTATAAATTTTGTTCTTTACTTCATTAATTTTTACATGCTAAAATCCCTTGCAAGATTGCATGTCGTTTAACTGGTTTCTGTATTTTATTTTTAATTTTGTTGCTTTTTTATTTTTGTTTTTACTTTAATTTATTTCCCCTCTTCCTTGTTGTTGGCTTGTTAGAGAGGGGGCTTTTATGAAGGATTTTTACACTTATAATGAATAAATCAATAAATACAATTACTATAATTATAATGTACCAAAATGTTTTTGGGAGTCGTGGTGGCCTAATGGTTAGCACACTGGACTTGGAATCCAATGGTCCGGGTTTGAGTTTTGTCCGGAGTCATTGTGTTGTATTCTTGCATTGGGCAAGACACTTAACTCTCATAGTGCCTCTCTCTACCCAGGTATATAAATAGGTACTGGCAAAATAATGCTGGGGGTAACCCTGCAATGGACTAGCATCCCATCCAGGGAGGAGTAGAAATACTCTTAGAACCTTAATGCTACGGATAAGCTCCGACTGTATTATACCTGCCAACTTTTTCTGGGTAAAAGGCGTGAGATTTTTTCCTTGCCAGGATTTCCTAAAAAAAATACGACAATGTCCGAAGTTTTCCGAAGACATCCGAAGTATTCCGAAGACGTTCCGAACATATTCCGACCCGGTGCGTGTACTAATTTGCTAAACACGACCTCGTTCCCAATGCTTTTTTTTTTGTCAAAACTCTGAGATTTCGGGGAAAGTATCGTCATTTACTCATTTTACATGGAGTTTTCGTTTCTCACATTGGTTTGAGTTTACATTTTTTGGAAAGTGTGTCGTTTGTGGTTTTAAAAACTCGCATTTTTCAACTAGGCGTGAGAAATTGGTTCGTAAGCGTGAGTTGGCGTGAGATCGAAGTTTTCAACTCGCAGGCGTGAGACTCGCGCCCAAGGCGTGAGAGTTGACAGGTATACTGTATGGGCCACTTGGCTCGATAAAGGCCTTACCAAATTTAAGTGTTTTTGTCAGCAAATACATTGCTTGTGATTTTCAAAATGTTCATTGTTTATGTCTATATTTAAACTCAATTTTCAGAGCGGCTTTTGGAAGACCACGAATCAGTAGTGGATGTAGTCTCAAGCTGGCCATGGGATTCTGAAAATAAACTGGTGCTTAATAACAGACGAGAGAAGTATGCACTGTTTAGAAACCCACAGGTATGTGGCAGTCATACTATCTGTAACATGAAATGTTAAATAATACAAGGAATTTACTTTGCGTCTTTAAATGTTGGAGTCTAGACTGTAAGCAGTCTCCCTTTTTCTTTAAAATCTGTGGGGATGAACACGAAAAATAGTGAGGAGAGCGCAATATGCGAGTGATGAAGCCATGAGTGTCAAGAAGTGTGGGTGCCTGAAGAAAGGAGAAAAAGAGAGACTGCCCTAGTTTCAGACAACATTTCTTAAGTCCAGTAGTCTGGTGATGGAGTGTTTTGATTGGTTGACCTACGAAGCGATGATGTGTGTCTGTCATTATGCTGTTTTTTGGTTGTTGTTGTTTTTTGCATGATTTCTACAAAACAATTCAATGTTAGAGGTCACGCTTTTTTCACACCGTTTGTGTGCATTACTTTGTGCAAAAATTTTGGAATTACATTTTGGAAGACTGAGTAGATCCTATGCTGCTTCATCAAGTTGCCACTCAAAAATTGAGATCACGAAGAGAATCAAAGTCTCCTTCGAGCCACCTTATAGTATGTGGTAATTATTCGATGAACATTTGCCCTTTTTTCAAACTAAAAAGTGTTCCATTTGTAAGGTGTTTTAGTTATTCCGCAATGATTCGGGGACCGCGCTAATTAACTTTCTGTTCAAATATATACAGTAAGTAGTTGCTCATTTGTGAGTGATTAGCAGAGCCCACCTCGTTACCAGGACTCCCCCAGCCCCCAGTTCTTGCTCTGGGGGGGGAGACCCTGGGAACGAGGTTATAGTATATATCCATCGTGTGAGCGAATCATGTCGCGGAGAGAAGTGAGGGATTAATCATAGTCTAGCTTTTTGATCATGGAAGAAGATTAATCATTTTTCGTAGTTACAAGTCTGTGCAAAGTATCACCTATAAGAAAACTGCAAAAGTCTGACATCGCACATCGTACTTCGAACTGGAACAGCTGGATAACAAACTCCTCATAACAAAACTATCGACTTCAGACAATGCAATTGATAATGATAGTTACTTTCGGCACGAGGTGAAATTATAAACTAAGCTTCGTTAAAGTAGTTCTACAATCAGTTCTGTAAAAGTTAATTTCAGAAGCAATTTGTGATTGCACATTGTACTTCAGTTTCAAATTTTCTAGCATGAGCAGTTTCTTAGTAATCTCTCACCTTCTCCAGTTGAGTTAATACCATCATCAAGGATTCCGATTGTTGTCAACACGTCCTTCCTAATCAATAAGCTTAATGTAACATTTTGTCCATCTTCTTCGATCGGCAGCCGCAATCTTTGCCATTATGCTCATTCGCATTGGGAAAGTCGCATTTTTTCACTCGAGCATTCTTGAGCACATTTTCTGTTGGTTCTTGAGGTCTTCAAAAGTGTAATTTGATCAAAGATGTAGCGAAAGGAACAAAAATACGCCTTGACAATTTTACCGTCGGGCTCGACACAACAGGCGCCATTTTGAATACATGTACACTGTATTGCCGCTTTTGATCCACCCCTCCCCCCCCACATATATGAACATTAGACAATGGAACGACTATGTGGACAAAACAAAACCTAGTACGGGAGAGAGGGGAAACCGTGTTTAATTCACTTTTAATGCGGATTTAATGCATACATTAATTGTTTAACGGGAATGGAGTGACATTCAACCCTCACTATACCTTATGATACCATAAGGTAAAAAGGAGGGGGAAGGGGATAATCCTGTGATGGACTAGCATACAGTACCATCCAGCAAGAAATAACTCCTTAGGCTAGTAACCTCATGCTGCTGAAACTGGCAAGACGAGCACTGGCCAGATAGACAAGTGCGATTGAAATCTTGCTGAAATCAATATTATGTTTGATTTGTTGCAGAATTTTCTTCTGACGAGTGATACATCAATGGGCGCTGCACAGTTGGCAGAGAAAAGTAAAGACATCTTACTGCAGGTGATTATGCAATTTTTTTTTTAGATTGAGCAGTCTCAAATTGAGTGACTTAAAAAAATAAAAAAAAAAAACAAGTTTGTAGGACCCTGAGACATTCCTGAATATAGAGCTTTCAGTCTGTAGGAACAGTAAAGCTGCACTGACAGATACTCAAAGATAATAAGGGCAAGTAGTCTAACTGTTAGACACCATAAGGAACGGTAGTCCACGCATACAATTTTAGGTATTTCTAAGGCCCAAGTCAAGGGTAAATCTCCATTTCAAGGGTAATGCCAATGTGTGTCGTGACTGTAGTCTAACAGCAATTCTTCATGCTCAATTGAAAATCCATCAATCTGATGATGGGTTTTCTGGTTATATACGTATAACTGTTCACTAATACAAGTCTTGTAGAACAGGATTATCTTGTGAATGGCAATCCTTTTTAGTGTCAGCCTTCCAAGGGGGTTTCTGATGTCGCTTTAATTTGTGGCTTGTTTCCAACCCACCTGTCGCCTATTTGGTGAGGGAAACGTTGTCGTTGTTGCAAATATATACCCATTTAGTGTTAGTTTCTGTTGGCTATTGGTGCTTTTAAACAAGATTGTCCATACTTTTTGAGCTATTTTGGAGCAATGTCGCCTGCCACCAAAACCCCTTAGGGCCTCTTTACATGAGAGTTTTCGTCCCGGGATGTCTTTTATCCCGGGATGAATTCATCTCGGTGTCTGGTCATTTTCTTGTTGCTGTTTACATGATGATACATGATTTCGACCCCGGGATGAAACACCGGGATGAAATGTCATCCCGGGATGAAACGTGACGAAAAACCCCATGTAAACAGTCCTTCCCAGGATGAAATGTAATGTTATGTAAGCACGGGCGAGATGAATTCAACTTGGGCGAGACGACTTATCCCGGGATGAACACGCTAAAAATTTTTTTTCATCCCGGGACGAAATTCATCCCAAGACGAAACTCATCTCAACTCTCATGTAAAGAGGCCCTTAGAATGCCTTAAGCACTACTTGTCCTCAATTCTACACCGACTTCTGAAATCCAAATCGGCTGCATCTGCCCATCATTCCAACCAATGATACATTTCACATGTTCTGTAACACCATAATACCACCATTTCTCTTTCTTGTGTGTATTTACAGGAATTCTTTCAAAAAGACGCCATGCGACTTCCTGAGCTTGATGGGGTTTTGTACCTCAAGGAAGGCAAAAAGTCATGGAAAAAGCATTACTTTGTTCTGAGGGCTTCAGGAATCTACTACACACCTAAAGGAAAAACCAAGGTAGGTAGCTTACAGATTTTTTTTAAAGCTTCTTTTCAATCAGCCTTTTCCAAGCATTCATTGAGAGTGGATTAGCCTGAAGAACACTGAGTGGAAAAAAAGTTGCTGTATTTTCACACTGCTCCTAAACTAATCAAATGCTTGGCTGTATTTCAACAAGACATTAAGGTGGCTCGATCGGATTTTTGAGTGACAATACCTTTCAACTTTGAGCAACATGTATGCCACGGTAAACAATCCAACTGAAAATCGATCAGTACAGCTGTACTAAAGAAAGATGAAAGTTTCGAATGAGATAAGTTTTGTCGAAATCGGAGTAACCATAGCAACATAATGACGTCACCACCATTTTACACGAGACCGATTTTCTTCTAATAGAGGGATAATTTTGAAAAAAGGCTTCTAGATCTTGGACTTGACATAGTTTTCTCAAGGTCTGCAAAATTTGAAGAATTTTTATGAGAGCGTTTTCGAGAAAATTTTGGATGAAGTTTTCAGGTGCTAAAATACAACAAAAACAAAGCAGTATTAAAACATTATTGAGAAAACGTTCACAAGGCCCGATCAAGTAACATTTTTGGCCTTAAGTGAATCTTGAACTATCTAATTACCTTGGAAGAAAATCTCAGAGAAATCGTTTCATTTGATTTCTTGAAACATCGGCTTGAATTTGAACTGGTATAAAGTGTTATTTCGCTCTTTTATCGAAAAAGGGCCTTCGCTACTAAAATGATCGCAAAATAAAAAGCGCTCGATAGAATTTTTTTAAATTTGGCAGTCAAAAAGAAGAATAAGTACGTAATGAAATGTCTGATTTTCAAAATAATTGAATCATTTTAAGGCAGTTAATTCAAAGCCTTACTTCAGGTAAACATTGCGCTGTTTTTCACCCTACATCGGATTGCTGCCTCATTATCTGTCTCCATTGTCTCAAGCCGCGTGCATTTGTAAATTCCAGTAGATCATGAATCACTAATTATTTATTACTGGAGATTTTTGTGACAATTCTGCCTTGGCCTTGAAAGACTGAAGATAATACAAGTGCTTTACTAGCCTATTCCTCATTGTTAGTGTATTTTGGCTTGTTAAATTAGCTTGTTTCCGTACAGTTTTCGGAAAACAAGCAGCTGTTATACATATTCAAGATGTGCTGAAATTGACAAATGCACGGGGCACAACACAATAGAGACTTAAAATGAGGCAACGATCCGATGTAGAGTGAAAGACAGCGCAATGTTTACCTGAGTTAAGGCTTAAAATTAACTGCCTTAGAATGTTTCAATTATTTTGAAAATCGGACATTTCATTACATATATATTCTTCTTTTTGATTGCCAAATTTAAAAAATTCTATCAAGCGCTTTTTATTTTGCGATCATTTTAGTAGCGAAGGCTCTTTTTCGATAGGGAAAAACACTTCATATCAGTTCATACAGCCGATGTTTCAAGAAATCAAATGAAACATTTCTCTGAATTTTCTTCCAAGGTAATTAGATAGTACAAGATTCACTTAAGGCAAAATGTTACTTGATCGGGCCTTGTGAACGTTTTCTCAGTAATGTTTTAAGACTGCTTTGTTTTTGTTGTATTTTAGCACCTGAAAATTCATCCAAATTTTCTCGGCTCTCATAAAAATTCTTCAAATTTTGCAGACCTTGAGAAAATATGTCATCCAGATCTACCTTTTTCAAAATTATCCCTCTATTAGAAGAAAACGGTCCGTAATGGTGGTGACATCATTATGTTGCTATGGTACTCCGAAAACTTATCTCATTGAACTTTATCTTTCTTTAGTAAGCTGTACTGATCGATTTTCAGTTGATTGTTTACGGTGACATACAAGTTGCTCAAAGTTGAAAGGTATCGTCACTCAATAATCCGATCGAGCCACCTTAATTAGCTTTCTTTTCCCTGTTTTCCCTTTACTTCTCACACAAATAATATTTTTTTTTATATTCATGTGTATTTTTTATTTTTTTACCTTTTACACATATACAACTCACATGTGAAAATTATTTTAATAGGGTTTGTCTTCATGCGCCCTGGACAGAATTACTTCGATATTTTAAAATTCAGCCTAAACAATAGACATCACTACGAGGCTCTGGGGAATAAACCCCACAAACTCTATAGTTTATTCCCCAGAGGCATAGTAAGTTCTATTGTTTTAAGCTGAATTTTAATATTTCGAAATTGGGCTATTCAATCTTCAACCTTTTTTATGAAGCAGTTCTCTTTAAAAAAAACTTGCACATATGCACATTTTTGTCAAACAGATGTTCTTGGCAACGAGGATGCATGTACACTGTACATGTTTCTTTAATGTTTACCTTAATTCTAGTTTTATTTTGGCACATGCAGAATGATTTTGCTAGTGTTAGCACCTCATCCAGAATAAAAGCCTTCTTTCCATAAACCACAGGTCTTAAGTAGAACTCTCAAAACTAAACTAGTTCCCAAGGTAACTAAATCAAATCACCAGTGTATTGTTTTTATCATTCTGTCTTTTCTGTTGATTGTAGTCGTCAAGGGATATTGTATGTTTAATGAAGTTTGAGCATGTGTCCATCTTCAATGGCATTGGATTCAAGAAGAAGCTTAAAGCACCTACTGAGCACTGCTTTGTGTTAAAGGTAAATAACTACAGTAGAACTTCTACTTCTGGATACTTTTATAATACTGACACCTAAGTTCACATACCATATTTATTTGATTAAGCGCTCAACCTCGAATAAGTGCCCACCTCAAATAAGCTCCCACCCTGTAGATCGGAAAAGTCGATAAGCGCCAGCCCCCCCCCCCCCCCACCTCTCTCATAAAGCAATAAACCTAAATTGCACAAGAGCAGTATTGACTATTTTTTTGAAATTGATTAAGTTCTACTAAGAGACTTCTGCGAAGACCAAGTTTTCTTAGCATTTTACAAAAACTTTCAATAATCAGTAAAATTTTTCTTTGGTAGATCTTCACGTTTTATTATCATTCATTGTTTTGTTTCAAAATAAACTAACTACACTTAATAAAAATGGTGAAAATGTAATAATCGCCCACCAATAATCCGCCTCTTAGGTCCAAAAATTTAATAAGCACCCAGGGCGAATTCATCAAACAAATACGGTAGTCCAAAAGAGACCAACATTAATATAAACTCTATGTCCATGATAGGGATGGACTCTCTTCCCTTCTTTGGTGTCCATATTAAAAGGTTTGACTCGACTCAGTCCTGTATCCAGTTTTTTGATGATTCTCTTGTCAGGAGTGCTAATACTTTTCTATTTATATATTTTCAGCATCCTCAGTTTCATGACCTAGAGTCTAAGGCTGTTCGATGTTTCTGTGCTGAAGATCTCAAGACGATGCAACGCTGGGTGGTGGGCATCAGACTTGCTAAAGTGAGTTAATCTAAAATGAACAATTTACCTTGATAATTACCAAAAACATCTGCCAGTAATTGGTTTAAGAATTTGGCAATGCATCAAGATGTTATCATATTTATTTAATAATTTTTACTGCACTTCTCTTGATTACTTACAAGTGGTAATTGAATCAAAATGAAGAAGAAGCTACTGAGTAGCTTGAAACCGGGTGGTTAATGATTAACCACTCTTTTGGATAACAAGAAAGCCTAAGGCTTTTAGACGAACCCAGTAGCGTTTATATTTCCTTTTGTTGCTGTTCAACAAGAAGTGCGTTATGCTAAAGCGTGACATGCGATATACGATACTCGGTTGTCAGTATTAAAGGTCAAAGGCAATTTGATCACTTTTGAAGACTTTGAAGGTGGATATATCAGAGTTGTTTTCGTTTTACTTTTAAAACTCATAAAATATAACGTGACTCTTTCATTTATATCTCGTACTGGTCATTTCTAACTTAGCAGCAATTCTATTTTGCACTGTGGTCTAAGCGATGATTTATTGTTAAGTTAAACACATGGAAAATGCGTATAACCAGAAGTACATGATCTGGAAGTCCACATCTAGCATTAGGGCGCGTGCCATCGGATTTGCGTGTGTGCTATTTTTAGAACATCCTTGCGCGGGAGACGCGCGAGACGCGCGAGAAAATGCCGTGTGACCTTGCCAACAAACATTTCACTCAGAAAACAAATTAAAACTGAAAACAAATTCCAAAAATACTCCGAAAAAAAGGGGAATTATCGATCTTATTTTATGAGATCTGTGATGGAAAAACATCCGATGGTAACCAGAGATGGAAAAAGTTGCTTTCCGTTTCAATACAAAAAAACTCCTTGAATTTAATATTACACAGGCGAATTATGCGCGCTCGAAGGGGGACCAAAAACCATAGAAAACGCAACCTTTGGTAGAATGAAATATTTTTTTTTGGGTTAAAGAAAGTATGTTACGCTTTGCTGAACGTCTTTACATCAACAAAATTATATTGTCTTGCTCCTGAGTAACAAAAACAACCACGACTTGATGTTTCTTTGGAATACTCGTTTTTTGAATTTCGATAAATATATTGCTAACTGAAAATTATTTGGGAATATTTTCGGAAAGTGAGCGATACAACAGTTTATTGAAAACACATTATTTTCATTGGCATTTATTTTTAAATCCAACGTTTTGACAGTCGTATTACTCTTAACTTCTGATTTTAACCGTGTTGAAATTTGACGTTTGTAGACAAGTGAAAAGGCAACCGGTCGCCGGTTTCCATAGACGAGCTCACAATACAAACATGAGGAATTTTTGTATTTTAACGAGGGAGTTTTGAACAAAATTACTTTAAACTTTCAAATGTAGTCTCCTTATTAAGGTTCGTCGTATTTAAAATTACTGAACAACAAATAGAAAATTTATAATTTATTTATTTTCGGCGCCGGTAGCAAAACATAAGCTTCCACAATTCGACAAGAAATGAACTATAAACTGCACACTATGTTCAAAGTATATTCGAAAAGCATGAATGAAATCATGAATGTTCAGTGAATACAACTCGCATTTTCATTCAAGTACATTACCTTAAAGTTCTCAGATTTACTTCTCGAAACGAACCTCGAATCCAAGTTTTCATGCATTTCTAAAATGCGGTACTCGGAATTTCCTTGCCGTTGTTTGAGTTCAGGTCTAGAAATTATGCTTTCACCGTTCTGCACGCATAAAGTCTACAGAGACACCCAACCACATAAGTATTCACTTAATTTCTTTTTCTTGCCAGCCGTCCTGTGAAGCAGAAAGTTGTCGTCACAAGAATCAAACTGGTGCACTTTTTATAAGCTTATATAAGCTTACTAGTAAGCTTATTCGTCGCACTCGATTTTAACCGCTCTGGTGCCAGGGACAGCCGGACTTTTTTCCATAATAACAATTAACCTGTGCCAAGATGTGAAAGACATCTTCTATAGGTAATAGCTGTCGTTTTCTCTTGAGTTCCATTCATCTGAAGTGTCTTTACATTTTGAATTTGAGTCGAAGCAATCAGTTTCTTTTTCGCTCGCTGCCATCTCTACTCTGATCTGACTCCAAAACAAAACACATCCTACTGGATGCTCCGATTTTTTTAGCGACTTCAATACTGTCATCATCGACAGAACAGGAGACCAGTGATTCGTATCTGGTAAGTTTTAATCCTCACTAAATGCAAGTTTTGATAAACTTGAACAGTAAGACATTTCGTGGTCTTCGTGGTGCCGTTCGCCTGGCCGTTCCCTTGTTTTCAGCAGTTCGGGTCTTCTTGCTCAACTCACGCGCGAGGCTTGTTCTAAAAATAGCACACACGCAAATCCGATAGCACAAGACCCATTACCAGAAATGTGGACTTCTAGATCATGTACTTCTGGTATAACGCACGTAATTTTAATCCCTCAAGTGGCAAGTAATTTCCTCCGTCCCATTCCCCTTCCCCCATTGAGGCAATTTCAAGTGGGTGATGAAAGATGACCAGTTTTAGGCCAATCAACATGCGTGACCTTCAATGCCCTACCGCCAAAAAAAAACGACAAAAAAAAAAACGCCGGGTAGATTATGAACCGGGGGGCACCAGACTCCACCCGGTTAATGACTACCTTATGTACGTGTACAGGGCACGAAATTGCGCCTAATGTAGTCGCCAATGCGACTAAGTTTTCCGTGCTGGCGACCAAGATTCAAAAATTAGTCGCCAAGTTGGCGATCAGAACTCTTTGGGTTTTGTATATCTTACCTTGATGTATTTTCCAACTAAATAAAGCTTTAAAGTAGATGAATCGGTGCGAACGATAAGGTCTGTTAAGCAAAATCGTCACGAATGCTACGAAGCGAACTTGTCAACATCCGCCATCTTGAATTTTGCAAACGTTACGTTGTATATTGTGAAATGAAGTGTCCCTTTTGCTAACAACGCATATTGCGGGCTCACAACATTCCGTACTTTTCCGACCGTGGCGAATCCTTCCACGTGCTCTCATTTAGCTTTATTTATCTAATTTATGGAGTGATTTAAATTTAAAATGAGCAGCGACGTAGACAGTGATCGGGAGCATTTATTTCAAATACTGACTGCGCGTTCAACCGCGACCGAGGACGAGGTTTTTGAATTCTCGCGGGCTTTGGAGGAAAAATATGCCGATAAGAAGCAGTTCTTTCGCACTTTGCCGCTCCGCAGCCATGTTGGCTTGCCAACAGATCAGATGGCTATGTCATTGGTGCCAGAAGATCTTCCTCTGGAAGCAGAAATAGTAGCGACAAGAACATCTCCTGATGGAAACTGCCTTTTTAATGCTGTGTCGTTAGCTTTGGTGGGTGACGAAACACAAATGAGTCTTCTGCGTTTGCTTGTGGCTGTTGAGCTCCTCCTGAACTGTGAATTCTACATACAGCACCCAAGATTAACTTCGTTTTCCTCGGCCAATCATCAAGAAGACAAGCTATTTTCCCTTTGCCTGACTAGAGATAGTGATTCGGTTTATTTCAACACCAACAAGAGCAAAGAGGATGCAATTTGGTCGGAAGCTCTGGTTGCAACTAAATGTAATGAGTGGAGTGGTTTTTTTCACATTGCTGCGCTATCGACGGTTCTTGCCAGGCCTATCTTCTCTGTATATCCAAATTGTCAAACTTGGATACGGGACTTTTTGCACGCTGAAATAGGTCCACGGGAGATTCAGAACATGGTACCCCTTGAAACGCTCTTTGTGTTGTGGTCTAGGGACGGGAACCTAGATAACAGAAGCGGAGCTTGGTATTCTCCAAATCATTTTGTTCCGTTATATTCTGCCAGTAAGGGCGGTATTTCTAGTGCTAAAGAGAACGAAAGTCAGCCTGAAAAGCATCAGCAACAAGAAACTGTAACAGTTGAACCAGCCAAACCAAAAAAGAGACCCGTAACCTTGGATGGCTACTTTGGCTTACCAAGTTCTAAACGAAAGAAAGAGAAAGAGCCAAATTCTGCTAGCATTGCTGATGAAGAGAGCCGAAAGCCCGTAAAGAAGAATGATCTCCCAACCACACCCAGCGTCCAGCCACAAAAGCAACAAACAAAGCTACCACGTGAACAGAAACCCACAAAAAGCTGTGAAAGACCTGATGACAGCAAACAAGAAAAAGACGAACAAAAGCGGCGATTTATTCCCAAATGGAAAGATGAATTCCCTTGGCTACATTTCAATGATGATAAATACGTGATGACATGCGACATATGCTGTAAACATTCAAGCGTAGCTGGTAAAACAGATTTTTTGAAAGGCTGTACTAGTTTCAAAAAAGACACACTCAAAAAACATGCTACTAGCTATGGGCACATCCGCGCCAGAGAGAAGTCCTTTGCAGAGGAAAAAACAATTGAGGAAAGTCAGATCTTCAAAACTTTCTCAAAGATAAACAAAGACATACAGGCTCAAGACCGCAAAGAAATGGAAATAAAGCTAAACACTGCATATTTTGTTGCGAAAGAGGAACTACCCTTTTCTAAATTTGAAGGGTTGCTTTCGCTTCAGAAAAAAAATGGACTAAACGTTAACCTTACGTACGCAAACGAGAAAAGTTGCGCGGGATTGGTTTCGTTTTTGTCTGAAGGCCTTAAAGAAGACCTCATCCAAGAGCTAAACTCAAAAAACTTTTTCAGCATAATGGCGGATGGAAGTGCTGATTTCAGTGGTGTGGAGAACGAAACCATAGTTTGCCGTTTTGTAAGAGATGGGCTTCCTGTCAACTGCATGCTAGGACACAAAGCTGTTGCACATGCCCATGCTGAGGGTACGTTTCTATAATAACTGCCTAAGCATTTTAATGCATTTTCCATTTCTATTTTACCATGGTCCAAACCATTCGATTTTGTGATAATAATCATGAATGCATATGAAACTATAAGAAACCAACTACGTTTGCACTAACAAAGATAAAATGGCCTAGTACATCATTCCTGTTCTATTAAATAAAACTTCATAATAGATGTAATCAAATGAAAACAGGACTCTAAAAGTACTCAATAAACCCCGTTTTCTGTTCCTCTCTTCTATTGTTCTTTTTAGGTGTAAAGGAAGCCGTAGTAAGCGCGTTAGAAGACGTCACTGACTGGGAAAAGAGCGTTGTAGCATTTGGGGCCGATGGTGCCAGTGTAAATCTGGGGAAAAAGGGCGGAGTCGCTGCACTCATTAGAAAAGACATTCCATACTTGGTAGACTTTCACTGTCTGCCCCACAGGCTTGAACTAGCCCTTCTCGAGATGCAGAGAAAATGCAAGTTGGTTGAGGACGTATATGAAGTACTAAACCTGGTATGGAAGACCTACCACTACAGCGCAAAAAGTGCACGCGATCTAAAAGCTCTTGCTGGCGAGCTTGGCGTAAATGTCCTAAAACCAACCCAAGTTACTGGAACGCGATGGTTGCCGCATGTGAGTCGCGCACTTAAAGTGTTCATCAAGCCTGGCGAGTCCAAAACACCAGATGACACCACTGGCCAGTATGCTCTTGTGGTCTACCACATGGACCATTTGAGTGCATCTTCGAACAACGCCGACATTAAAGGTCGAGCAAAATACATCGCCAAAAGAATGCGAGATGTCCAGTTTGCGGCGTTCTGTCATTTTTTGGCAGATATGTTCACCATTTTGGGCAGGCTCAGTCTGAAGATGCAAAGTGCCGCTCTCATCCTCCCCGCTGCCGTTTCTCAGCTCAATGAAACAGTAGCGGAAATCAGTTGCCTAAAAAGTCGCCATGTTCCAAAGGGACATTTTCAACAGTTTGAAGACGTCTTGAGCAAGTCTGATGACAAAGGAGGCATGGAATTTCAAGGGATCCAAATGGAAGGAAGTCTAGAGGGAAAAGCAAAGCGGTCTGGTGCTGGTCCTAGTTTCTCTTCTGAGGTCAATACAGCTGTAGATCTTTGTGTGAATGGCCTTAAAGAACGTTTTGGATTACTGATGAATACACCAAGCTCCTCCATAAAGCAAACCTTGTATGGTTCACCTGATGTCGTCCAGGATCTTTTGATCTTCAATGTCGACTCCTGGCCAGCCAAAGATTCAGATTTGGTCGACTTCGGGGATACTAACATAGAAAGACTGGTCAATTGGTTTGATCCAGCCCTGAGGTCAGCAGGATGCCAGGTTGAGGATGTTATACACCAGTGGCACTCTTTGAAGATCGCTGTCAACGCTCAGTTCCGTGACAAGGACTACTGCAGCTTATGGAGAATGTTGCTCTCCAAAGATCCATATAAAACTGATCTCAAAGACATCCTTCATCTTGTTGAGATTCTCCTTGTCCTGCCCATATCGGCTGCTGGCTGTGAAAGAATGGTCTCTGCACAGAACAGGATCAAAAGTAGCCTCCGAGCGTCTTTGAAGACCCCAACGCTAGAAGGATTAATTCGAATCTCAGCTCAAGGTCCATTACTAGATAACTTCGACCCAGCTCCTTCAGTTAACCGCTGGTTTACACGAGACAGATCTAAAGGCGAAAGAAAGCGATGACCAAACTTTTCCCGCACCTAGAAGTGAACATCATCACCCCTTCATTTCCAGCTTCAAATCATAGATCGTAAGATTGCAAAATGTGACGTTTAAAGACCTTGCAATGACTTGTATTGTTCACAAAGTACCTGGAAACGGATTTGCGCTCTGACATTTGGAATCTGAAATTATGTTGAGAAATGTTGTTTAGAAATGGGTCACAAGTATGCACTATTAAAGTTGCTAGGTTCCCTTAAACTTCGTGAAATTCAGAGTTTCAGTTGACAGAAATTGCAATTAGTGTTGTTACTAAGGTATCATTATGTGTAGTCCATGCAATGCTCGAACATTAAGTCTGTTTAGCAATGGCTTTGAAATAAAATAGGATTACATGTAAAATAGCTCAGATAACTCGGGTAGATACACATTGTACGTTTGAAACAATGCTGCAACAAACAAGAAAGACGTAACTTGCTACTGTTTTGTTATGTAGTTGAAGTCGGGTAACTAAGGTTCCACTGCGTTTGAATAGTTTATGATTATAAAAGAGGTTGGGACATGTCTTGTTTTTCCAGCAATGATGACAGGTTAACATGATGTAGTCCAGTGTGCTTTTTCGTGACGTTTACATTAGAAGTAATAGTTAGCAGACTTGTCAACTTTTTCTAAAATTGTTTGAAAGATTTTTTGTAAGTGAGGACATTCTGGGATATGGTTGATATTACAGTGCACATGACGATGTAATTTACAGGAGTCCGAGATAAGTGGTCATCTGATCATGATCATCAAATTCGATGGTCTGTGAGGGAAAAACAGAATAAATCTTACAAATGACAAACTTGCTATAAAAGTTTGGAAGTGTTTAATCGTATCTGTTTGTTAACAACATAACCAGAAAATTTTGTTGTATGGAGATCTGAACAAAAACGTTCAATTAAGTTAATAGTGTCACTCCACTTCGATTCAAAGCTACAAAAACCCCTCAATTTGACACTATTGTATAATGTGTTTTTTTTTTTCACCTATCCTTTAAAAAAAAAAATTGGCTCCTAACTTTTTGGACTTGGCGACCACTTTGGAAAATTTAGGAGCCAGAGGGCTCCTTGAAAAAAAAGTTAATTTCGTGCCCTGGTGTAGTATCCTAGGCATGGAAATCTTGGAGGGGACAATGGCTGCCTGGCCGTATGCACACATTACGGACCTATGATACTACAAGATATGCAACTAAAGCCACAAAGCTCTCTGCTCTTTCTCACTTGCTTTTTTGTATTGGAATGCATCTTTAATCTTCTGACTTTAGTAATAACAGCATACTTATAGGAAAATTACTCCCCTTGTTGGAATTATTTATGAAAAATGGACAGTCGACTCTAAAGTAAGTTGTTGAATTGTACTAATTGTGTTATTTTTTTTCCCGCTTTAGGTTGGATACAAGATGTTGGTGGACTATTCTGAAACACAAGATGAGATGGACAAACTCGCGTTCACACTGGACAGAAACAAGTTTACCAGGTCATCTAGCTTTACTGCTGGACAAGATGCAGAACCAGCAGAAGTCAAGTCACAGGTCAGTCAAATAACCTGTCAGTTTTTCCACATGATAAACAAACAGTAAGATAAGATAAGATATGATAAGATAAGAAACTTTATTTAAGTGTCAAAACCTTATAGCCTGGAAAATATTACCATACTAATTAGGGGACACTGCTAAAAACTAAAAGCTACACTAATAAAAATATAAATACAATAAAAATATATATAAGTCATATAAAAATGTTATTATTATCTATGATATAAAAAATGTTAAAATCTAATAATAATGACTTGACTTGAGAGGCACTATGTGCAGCATAGGATACATCCCTTACAGCCGCTGTCCATTAAGCGAGTTATATCCCTTTTGCGAATACGGTTACGAATACGGTTGCGAATACAGTGACAATGTTTTAAAGCTTAAAGGGACTATGTCACGGAGATTTCGCAGATTTTTGGTCTAAACGGTTCTGAAATTAGTGGTAGTCAACTTAACCTATAAAAAACAATGTCTTTGAACATCTAAAGGAAGATATAACATTAATTTCAAGCTACGGCTATAAATATCGTCTTTTTAAAGACGCGCGAAAAAAAATTTGAAAACGGTTGCCTAACGTTTTCAAATTGCAATCCTTTTCCATCCGCAACCAATAATGCTAGTTAACAGTTTCAGAGCTCTAATATAGCAATTTTTAATAAAAATGGACTATTATTTGTAGGTTTCAAGCGATACAAATTTACATTTTGGCTGTTCAAAAATCTGGTAAAATCCACGACATAGTCCCTTTAAAAAAAGACCTATTTAGCTTCGTTTGTTTGTTGTCCCATTTCAGACAGCGTGATGCTACCCTTGAGAATTCTCTCTTTCAAATTCACAGCAAATTCACATTGAAATGAATGAATGATTTCCAGATAGACTAAAGAACAATTCTCTGGAGAACTTCACATGATCAGGAATGGGCAATTCACATACATACCGTAGAATTGCGGTTATAAGCCCTGGGCTTATACAACTTCGTAAGGGTTTTGGGTGGGCTTATAAGCGGAGGGGCCTATATCCGGGAGGGCTTATCAGCGGAATGAAAAAAACGTTTCGAAACGAGCCTCGGGACTGTTGATCGAAATACTTTTTAGGTTAAAAACGCATAATAAAGCAACATTTAGCACTGTTCAGTACTGTCATCCGGTAGAGGGGGGCTTTTTGCGGGGGGGGGGGGGGGGCTTATAATCGGATGTATTTTTTTGTTTCCAGGTAGATGGGCTTATAACCGGGGGGGGCTTATAAGCGGGGGGGGTTATAACCGGAATTTTACGGATTGCTGACTGTTGAATCAAATGCAGTTCTTGTGTAAATTGTTTGGTAAATCAATTGCAAGTGAAGCCGGGATAGTGTGACTCAAGTGATCCTGAGTGTGTCACGTACTAAGGTCGCGCTTTCTCTTTATTGTAAGAGGAGTAGGATTAGAGTTAATGCTGTTGTTGTGTCCTTCCCTTACAGCAGCCTGAACCAAAAGACTATAAAGCCGTGAAAGCTAAAAGCCAGTCTCAAAGAATTAAGGAATCCATTGGCACGTCTTCTATACATCCCAGTGGTAAGAAAATCTTTCAAACAACTCTTTTTGAACTATTAACTTTTAGCCTGTTGCTTAAGCAGCTCCAAAAAAAAAAAATTCATCACATTCCTTCACCTATCCACTTCGAACCAAGTGGCATATAAGGCCTCCTAAAAAAACTCACAGGTATCAGCTTTTTGATTTGAACCCTAAAGGAAACTGGTTTCTCGAAGGGGGCTAAAAATCACAGTACATAATGATTTATTTAGATGTAAAACAGATTGGCTAAACTTAGACTGTGTTTGTTATGGGAAACGAGAATATATTGATTTCGTACATTACAACAGTGAAGTCTTCGTTCGGGTCTACTGGCCCGTTAGGCCCGAGCTTATCGCAGTTCCCATAGCATTTGACGCGTTTTTTCAAACTTTATAACTTACACCTGTCGGCTGGAAGTGATTTCTACTCCCCCCCCCCCCCCCCCCCCCCCCTATGCGATGCTAGTTCATCGCCTTGATATCGTTCTTGATTGCGCCCATTCGTTCTGATTGCAACAGAAAATGCAGTTTGTGCTTAATAAGATAAAATAGAACTTATGAATGGCTTGTCTCTTTCACTGTAGGTAGTATGAGCTTCTCCGTAAACAGAAGTAAAATTGAACCCAAGAAGCCGTCAAAGAAGATTGGCAATTTGTTTTCTGATGCGTGGAAAAAGGGCAACGAGTTTGATGCAAAGGTAATTCTTTGGACCAGTAATGTGGCAAGATTTGCACGCAATCAAAACGTCATGTAGTTCGTATAGTGTGATCGTCCAGCTGAGGAGTAGTTCTGAAATGAACTGATGTTGGTGACTGACATTTCGACAACCTGAGCGGAAGTCGTCTTTAGAGTCAAGCAAAGCATCTTAACTTGAAGTCGTCAAAGCCGTCTTCACATGACTCTGAAGATGTCTTCCGCCTAGGTTGTCAAAACGTCAGTCACCAACAACAGTTCTTTTCAGAACTACTCTCACCTGGACGATCTTACTGTACGACATACTGATTCTCCTGGGTTCAAAACATTTACTGAAATGTTATGTTTAAAGGGACCGTGTCACGGATTATACCAGATTTTTGAACAGCCAAAATTTATATTTGTGTCGCATGAAACCTAGAAGTAATAGTCCATTTTTATTAAAAATTGCTATATTAGAGCACTGAAACTGTTAACTAGCATTATTGGCTGCGGATGGCGCGGATGGAAACGGATTGCAATTTAAATACGTTAGGCAAGCGTTTTCAAATTGTTTCCGCACGTCTTTAAAAAATCAATATTTATAGCCGTAGCTTGATTTCTATCCACAAATTAAGGTTATATCTTTCTTTAGATGTTCAAAGATATTGTTTTTTATGGGTTAGGTTGCCTTCCACTAATTTCAGGACAGTTAAGCCCAAAAATCTGCGGAATCTCCGTGACATAGTCTCTTTAACTAATCAGGTATTGATTGTGGTGTTAAATTTGTAGTAAAAGAAATTGTTCGATTATGTCTTCACAGAGTATTCCTGAGCCCATTTCACCCGATACACCCTCGGGACACAGTGCGGGAGGCGCCACGCCCAACACCCTGGACCCAAAGCCGTTCACTATCGAAAACCATGTCATGCAGCCTTTACAAGAAGAAGCAGAGGAAAAAGAAGAGACCCCTGGCCCTGAACCGGTGGAAGTTGTTCCTCAGCACAACCTTGTGCTAGATCCGCCTCCTCTGCCCCGCAAGTCATTCTCCAAGAAAAAAAGAAGAGGAACCAGTACAGCCAAAGGAAGACAGCACTGAAGACAAAGAGGATGAACAGAATGGTGAAATAAACACACGACACAGGAGCTCATCGAAACGATCCAGAAGGACTCGCAGCGAATCACCGCCGCCACCTCCACCCTCCCCACCCTCAGAACATCGAGGAGTGACTGGCAGGGATGAAACACCCGAACAGAATAACAACACATCGTCTAACTCAGAACAGGCACGCAAGAGCAGCTCCCCTCCTCCCCCTCCCGTCCCACCTAAAACATCGACACCACGGACCTCATCGAGTTATTCAGATCACAGCACTGCACCGAGATCCTCATCCAGTATTTCAGACCATGAAGGGTTTCCGCGAATCTCATCGAGCACTTCAGACCACGAAGTATTTCCGAGACCTTCATCTAATACTTCAGAACACGGAGTGTTGCCGCGTCCCTCGTCTGGTACTTCAGACCAAGAAGTGTTTGGTGACTCACTCCTCCCCCCACCCTCACGGCTGCTGTCGACTTCTATGGAAGAGATGCCCCCACCCCCTCCCTCAGCAGACATTCAGGAAGATGTGGACGTGGAGCTCCCTCCTCCTCCCCCAGAGGTGTTGTTCAAAGAAAAGCTGGGTGAATCTCTTGACAGCGGTAGAAGGCGGACCACCAGTGGAGGAAGTGAGCCCCCTGCAGTGCCACCTAAAACAGGAAGACCAAGGTTCGGCAGCTCAGGGACACCAGGCCCACCCACTAAACCGAAAACCTCTTCCTTCACGGGCAGTCCAAGATAATTCGGTTCATTTTACATAGAGTATTTAGCTAATCCAACTCTCAAAGTGCATGTGTATTTATTTATTCTGATTACCGGTAAGTTAACCACCAAGATCTCCATGTAGACTAGAACTAAGTGTCCATGACAACTGCTGTCGCGTTGAGTAGAGATACTTTTGGTGAATTTGAATATACTCGGGTATATTTGTATTTTTTAATTGAACAGTGGTTTACTGAATTTAAATTCGATTATGTTATGTTTCCACTAGAATTTTCACCTTGTCAAAATTTTCTCCACGCCTAAAGGCGCATGAGGCCTCTTACGTACGTTAATGTAAGACTGACTAAGTAGTTTCACCACCGAGCATCGCTTTCGAAAAAAAGTGTATTCTTGTCAATTTTATCATGAATAAATTCTCAAAACAGCAAAGAAAACAAGAATACCCACGTAAAAACTGCATAATGTCTTGATGGTGAATCTTGAGCATAAGACGTTATCATTCGTAAGGCCAATTTTCGTGACACGTGATATTTCGCTTCATGGATGTGGCTTTCAAGCTTGAAATATACATTGTAGCTATATTGTAATTAGGTTGAGTTGCTACTTTTGTTGTTTTTGTCGCCAACCAGGGCTCGAGACTAACTTTTTAACTCACTGGTTTATTGGCTTGTGACATGTCAGATTTTACTAGCCAAAAGTACATTTTCACTAGTCATATCTATTGATTTCTATTAAGAACTGTTGCCTTTTCCGAGTTTTTCACTAGCCAAAGTGGCTAGTAGGAATGCTAAACCTGGTAGCCAAAACCTAAATTATAGTAGTCTTTGGCTAGTTGGCTACCGTTAGTCTCGAGCCCTGCCAGCACATAGCTTGAGTTCTGGTTGGATTCAATACATGAGTAGTTTTAGGAGGTAGTGGTCTTATGTTTGTACCCAACAGCAAAACACAAAATTTTTGTGAACCATAGTAATGTTTGTTGGCAGTGAATCAACTATTCTTCAATGAAAGCGATCAGTATTACTAAAATGAAATGATCGCCAATTTAAATTTGTGAATGTTTGTGTACTGGATGTGTTAGAAAGTATGCAAGTTCACAGTCAATTTCATGACTGCGATAGAAATGTTCAAAACAAAAAATAATCTAATTTGGCTTTATAAATTGTATATAGAATTAAGCAAAGATGGAATCGGTAAATATTTTAAGACAAAAAATATAATTTTGTACGTTGTAATTTTTAAAGATATGCTATCTTTTGATATTATACATTTATCTTATTTTATTTCTTGTTTGATTTCATTTTGTTGGCTGAGTGTGGATGGTTTAATACAGCAAAATTATCGGGGGGGGGGGGTAGAAATTGTTAGCAAATCAACTTGACTTAATGTGCGACCCGCTTCTTAATGGAATCTATCGAGAATTACATGCGAAAAGAATTGCAAGGGACCTATTACATCCGCTAATTTAATATTTTAGATTGAATAAAACCTCAAAGAGAATGAAAGAAAAGTTCCCAAAGTGAATGAAAATCCATTTCGAACCATTAACATGTTAAGTGTCAAAACAATCAGTTAAACATCGCTTAGTGTAAACTCGGAAGTGTTTGATTCAGTGATTTAAAGTCAGGGCGGAAAAACACCCACAAGCCACATCTTGTGGCGAGCCCCAACCAAAGCCGCAGGCACGCACGCCTTAGCAAATACAGCTATTAAGAAGCTGGAAAATAGAAAATAAAATTTTCCAAGTGAATGAAAAGCATGGGATGAACACCCACACTCAACATGACGAGGAAATTAAATCTCAATAACCCATTAACTCTGTTGAGTGGAATGTAAATCTGTCTGCGGGAGAAAGATTCAGTACATAAAACATCACAGTAATGTTCACGTTATCGTGTGTTTTTTTTTTTTTTGCTTTTTTTTTTTGTGGGGGGGGGGGGGGGGTGGCAAGCCTTAAAACAGTCCACGAGTTTAAACAGCGTTTAGAGCGTTAAAAAAAGAAACGGACATATACTTTAAACGATAAATTGATTAACAATCGTCACTACCTAAACTGAAATATTGTTACGACAAAAGGCAAAACAACCCTATAGCTAACCGGCGATAAGGCTTATCACTGCAAGTGTTTTGCGCTTAGATCGGGGGTGGGGGCGTTTATTTTGGGTTGGAAATTTATGGTTTAGTGATTTATTTCCTTGTCCGTGTCAGCTTTGTCGATATATCTAGTTAAAACTGATCGTCACTTTCATCTGACAGATGTTGCCTCCAACCCTTGAGCCCGCGTTCCTCAGTCCATGTTTTGACAGCTTGAAGTTACTCTTAGAAAAATCGTATTTGTCGGTCCTACTGGCGTTTAAGAAATACATATACGAAACGTTAACCCGCGAAAAGCATAAACCATGGACGATGCGACCCAAATGTTCACTGGGAAATCGAAAAATAAAATCACACATCTTTGATAGAATAAACATTATGATATGACATGTTGCATAAATCATACTCGTAAGGCCCCAAGAGAAGAAAATATCTTGATCATCAATAAGAGGAATATTACTAGACTAACCAAGGCTGTCTACCCAGAATGCCATTCGGTATAATCGTTCATGGTTCATGCTTTTCACAAAATCAACATTTCTTCAATTCGGGTGTATACGCTCCCGGGTATACGTTCTGTCAGCTTTTTATATAATATTGTTTACTGGTTTAGTTTGATTTAATTTTCAATTCAGCGCGATGGTTCTATTGTTCCATTTGACTGTGGATGGTTCCTCTTTGTTCCTGTCCGGCTTAGGATGACAAAAAAAGCTGATGTATGGGCATGTCATGATGTATGAATAATAGCTACAAAAGTCATCTCTAGCTTATTATTCAACGGTCAAGCCGTGTAAGACGTAACAAATGGCATGACATAAATGTGTAACTTACTACAGAGCTCCACGAAAAAGGAGAAAAAAATTGCAACGTTATGGTATTTATGCAGCCCTGCATGATAAAACTGCGACACAGCAACGCATAAAGCAATCGAACGAGCACACTGTCAGGAACACTGAAAGAACAACTCTCAGTTCTTGCAGAAAAATGAAACTAATAATCATTTGTTTACTTTTTTGAAATTCAGTATCGTAAAACTACATGCATTCACCAATTTTGGTTTCGAGTTTTATACGTTTGTTTTTTTTGTGAGGCATGCAGACTTCGATTGTTTGCCAATTGTTGTCAGCCAATTATCAGTCCCGTACATTTTCTTTACAAAATTCTATTAACAGGCCCACTTGGGAATTTGGGTGGCGGGGGCAACAGAAGTTTGTGGTGTATAACTCAGTTAATTACTTCAACTCATTTGAAGACATCTGAGGGGAAGAGACCTGGTAAGAGGACGTTTTTAACCATAATTGCTTTGATTTTATAACTAAACCGCCAAATATTGTAAATATTTTCATTGTTCCGTACACATCTTAGCGTTTTATTTACTTCTAGACCTTCTACGGTTGCAATATTTTCCAGTCAGACAGTTTTTAATTAACTACTAGGTTGAACGAATGGTGGAATGAATTTTTGATCATTTCTTTAAAATAGTGTACAATTTAGTTTGCATTCAAAGTGCTCCACACTCTTGCTCGAACAAAGTTTCTACAGTCGCCGGCCATAGAACGACAAGAAGTAAGATAGCGCTTCCAAGACTTTAAGAAAAATTCCTAAAACAATTCCAGTCGAAGCCGGGAGCCAAATGTTATGCACAAAAGCATACTTTGTAGAGGATAATAACATACATTGTAATGCAGGAATGACCACAAATCCACGAAGTATATTATCTTTATTATAGGAGCACTTTCCATCGTGTTTGGAAATCCAATCGTCCCATTTTAAAAAACAATTACAGTGGAAACCCGCTTATTACGGACAGTTTTGTTTGTTCCAACAAAAAGCTCATACATTTTCTCTTACATTAACCCACCTAATATGGACACCGGATTAACGACACTTTTCTGTGACCCAAGTGACACGCTCAAATGCAAAGTTAACCTCGCCATGGACACTTCGGTCAAAGCACCGTACATTTGTATTTGTAATAGTTGTGTGCTAATTGCACCCTGTTAGATAAATGAAAACTTTCTACAGGTTAATGAATTTTAACTTATAACACAGTAGTATAATTACGTATCGTGCTTTACAACTGTATTTTCCGGCAGTCCGGCATTGACTCATTCAATGCGCGTAACGCTTCTTCAGTTCGAATTCATCCGTCATCGTTTTGTTGTTTTTAAATTATATGTTTTAGTCTTTGTATTTCTAAAATATGTGTCAGTGGCGTATTATCTCAGAGCCTTTTCATCAGTACGGACACTCAGTGTGTGTCCGTCAGTAACGGGATTCCCCTGCTACCGAAATCAAAGAAAAGAGGTCAATAAAACTTAACCTAAGAATTAAGGGGAAGGCCCAGGCGCCCCAAAAAAAAAAAAAAAAAAAAAAAAACGGCGGGGCGCGAACTACCGTTGTTCAAGAATAGAGAGTGGACTCCTCGATCTCAAAATGCTAGTTAAATTAAAAAAAATTTCAAACCAAGTTAAACGCTTTTATCAGACAGCAATTTAGAAAAGTTGCCGACTACACAACATTAAATCTTCAGAAAACCTGAAAGCGTAAAAAACTTACAAGCTTTGCAACGGGTCCATTGGCGGTTGATTCGTAATTTCAAAAGAAAATTCCAACTAGAGTGAAACGAAACTGCTGACATTCCATTCTTAAAGCGACTTCTTCCGTTTCATCGACGATAAAGAAAATAAAAGCCATGTTATAGCACAACTAAAGTAAAGCGCGCGTTCTGATTGGTTAATCTAGGGTCTACTATTTGCCCATGGGTATACACTGACGTATGCCTTCAGACTTAGTGCACGCGCTGATTTGATGCGACATGGCACAAGAAAGTGCCACTACTTCACGAGTTTTTACATATTTTCTTGATTTTCCTGTGAATTTGACAAGCTAAGCAAAAGAAAAACCATCTCTCCATAATGCTGAAAGACTATGAGGTATAACGCAAGTTTGAAATAATTCAAAAGTTTGTTTGTTTGTTTTTTCTTATAGGCTCTTGTCAGCGTTTAATAGTTTCCAGTTTATCCCAGGCCCGTGGTACGGTGTTTATGCATTTACAACAAAAGAAAAGAATATTATTATTTTCTCTTGATTTACAAGTATATATACTAGTTATGCAACGCTTTCGAGTGGTATACTATGGAATATCCCACGAGTCACTTGTATTTTCTAGGTATACACACGAGCCTTTAGGCGAGTGTGTATGCCAAGAAAATACAAGTGACAAGTGGGATATTCCATAGTATACCACGAGAAAGTGTTGTGTAACTATTTTATACCATGCCATAGAAAATACGCTTACTAAATTTCGTCGAGAATACAGTCGCAGCGCACTATGGGAAGGTTGGGTTGAATACCGTCGAATATACAACGGCTTTCCTGTATTCTGATTGGCTGTATTTTCTATTGCATGGTATAAAAACCTGTATACCACACATGTACACATTGCGGGCCTGCGAAATTTTAGGCTGGGGAAAGGTGTAACAATAGAGAATCAATAGAGCCATATAAGCCGTGACGAGCCAAAAGAACGTCTACTAGGAGGATATATAAAGAGCCGTTATATCAGCACTTCATTTAAACCCTACATCAGAAGGCTGTGTTGAAGAAAATTTGACGGACGAAAGAAGCGACAAAAATGCAAACAGTAATAGATATGATTGTATATTAAATTTTGAATTTTTGTAGGTTTCTTTGTGTTGACGACGTCTGCTACAGCTGTTAATAGATTAATTTATTAACAGCTGTAAAATAGTAGAATATTGAAATACTGTGTCTGAACAGTGTATGAATCAAGTCCTCAGTTGTCGAATCTTCGGCACTTTCCGCAGTTTCCGTAAGCAACGCCTCTCAATCTTATTAGAATTGAAATCCAATTTGACTTTGTTTACATGAAGCTACATGTCGTGGAATGGTGATTGAAGTATTGTGCTAATTTTCTATTCATCCGTATTCATTGATATGCTCTCTTTTAGTGTTATTGACAGTACAGCTTACATTAATGATTATTATCCACCCAGCTACACTGAGCAGTTGTGAGGATTGAGTAGTCGCTTTTTCATTTTAGTTCAATAAACAGTAAAGCAGGCTCTACAAGAACTACTTTAGCTGAGAGCCGTACACCCATTAGTCGTTGAAGAAAGCTTCGTGACATTGTCAAAGGGAGAAAGGATAGCAAATGGCCCCAACACCGGCAACCAGCAGAGAGGAAATTGAGGTCAGTCAAGTGGTATTATACAGCGCAAGAAGCGGTACAGTTCATTTGTAACTTGTAAGGTCTTGCAATTGTAAGCGCCCGGGTAAGCGGCACAGTTTCAGTTCTTAGCAATCTAAGGTAACTAAAGCGTAACGCGTCCTGCAGTGCATTTGAAGATCATTATAGGTCATTATAGTAACCGGTGTATCCATGTGGTATTCAAAGAATCTTTTCAGGTTAACTCGCTGATTCTTGATTCCTGGCAGGTTCTTTCTTGTGCAGATAAGCTGTGCAGCGTTCAGCAAGTGCTCACTGCACTGCGATATTCATGCCGGTTTGACGGCATTTCGCAATCGACGATCTTATTAGTTTATTATTATTGCGGGGGGCTTGCGGTGTTGCGGTGCATAAATTCTCATCTTGCGGTGATGCGGTGATTTCGAACCCTACGGTGTGCGATGTTTGTGTTTTTAAACCTACGGTGTTCGGTGAAACAAAATTATTTGCGGTGTTTCGATTTTTTGTCTGACACTTTTCAGAACTTAATTTAGCTCTAATATCTTTGTTGATCCGTCCTTCGTTAATAAAAGTACATACCAGATGTTTAATTTGTAACAAATACAGACAAATATTGTCTAGTTATTTATTTATACGCTTATTTCCAATCCTAAGCCGTTTTCATGGATAAGTAACTAGGATCTCGGTGAAGATTTCCGCTGTGTAAAAAATGTTGAGGTAATAACATTGATTGCAGACGTTTAAATCGTGGGATATAAAAATTTTTTTGCGGTCAGAAGTCAAATTTTCTTGCGGTGATCACTGATGCGTGATGTAGCCTGCGTTGACGAACAAAACCGGGGTTTTGTTCGTCGTTTGTTTGTCTGCAACGCAGGTTATGCTTGATGCGGTGTTTGTTTCTTTATTTATTTAGTTTTTCTTGCGGTGTTGCGGTGTTTAGTCCCCCCCCCCCCCCCCCCAGTCCCCCTCTTGAAAGGACAACGAGTCTGAAGTGACCACAAGTTCTTGTCGGTTTATCATAAAAAGCTATCATATTTGGTACTAATCGAAAAAACTATTCATGAATGCTTCAAGGCTAGAAAGCTCCTTTAGACTATAAAAGACAGAGGCGGATCTAGGGGGGAGGGTGCAGGTGGTGCACACCCCTCCCTCAGTAACCTGCGATCAGGCGTTCTATTTACGCGCCGGGAGGAAAGAACGCCTGATCGCAGGTTGCTCCCTGAGATGACCTGAGGCTTAGTATTCGCTCTTAAATTTTTTTTACGTCAGTTACGCTATTCTTTAGTGCTGCACCCCCTCCTAAGAAAAATCCTGGAACCGCCCCTGAAAGATTACTTACAGTCGATCGGATTCGTTGGTTAGGTTTACTGTGGTTTCGATGTGGTGCATGTTGAATAAAGAAAAAATTGCAAGGCCGATTCAAGGTCATTCAACGGTTTGGGACTGTATTGAAATTCCAATATTTCGAAAGGCACGGCCTTCCTTCTTCAGGGTCTTTAATACAGAGAGTCCCAAACAGTTGAATTGGCCTTGCAATTTTTTCTTTATTCGTTATTTAGTTATAGCTGAATAGATCCTCTACAGTGAGAGGATCCGGTACTTCTATTTTGTCACGGTGGTCCTTGCAAATTCTCGTTGGTTCATGTTGCCAGGGAAAGTTACAATAAATCACCCATTTATCGGTGTTACAATGACTGACAACACCGTCCGAAAGCTCTTTCTCTAAGACGTTGTATGTCCAAACGAAAAAAACAATGGATAATTTTTGTTCGAAGGAGACGAGCAATGCAGGTTGCAAAGTGTGACGACATTTCTTGACTTCTGAAGTTAAAAATTAAACGCGTCACGACAGGACATGTTAAATCTACTGCTAGAATATTGAAAATGCACTCCAATCTTCTGCCTTGTGTAGGAACAAACAAAATAATTTGTTGTTAAATGTGACCTCCTAGAAGAGATAGGCGTTATAAACAGCAAATAAGAAACTGCAAAACAGCGCCCGAGCTTTGCGCACCCTTCTGCTTTTTTCACGCATTGTTATCTTAAAAAAGGGATTGTTTTGCACGAGTCGGCATCATAAGATATGCTACCTGCAGTCAGTTGTAAAGTAAAGCATTTTCTTTCTTTTGGAAGATGATTCATTCGTTTATAAAATTCCTTTATGACCTTGGATCAGTCAAAAAGATACGAAACAACTTGTGCAAACATTATCTAACAGATGCAAAACCAGTCATCTATCTGCCCTAACCATAATGCTACACAAGGTTATGGTGTCACACAAAGTAGTCTTTAGTAATTTGTCATCTCCTAATTGATTTTGATTCTGTGTTTGAAGATATCCGAGCCTGGTGCTCAGCCGAGACCCGGGAAGAAAAAAAGAGCTCTTGGCTTGTCCTACCTCATTGACGAGAATCCGCCATGGTACATCTGCTTATTGTTGGGCTTCCAGGTACCACAAACAAATATTAGGTTTTAAATGGACTGTATCACGGATTTTAGCCAAATTTTGGCCTGGGATATGGCCATTAAATTCAGTGAAATGTAAAAACAACCTCTTGAAACAGTGAAGGAACATTTCAATAACACAGCAACTACAAAAGAAGGTACGGATGGCAAAAAGCGACGAAGATTGAAACGGATTGAAATACGGGTTTTTTGAAATATTGTTGGACTGAACAGTTTTCAAACTTAATCTCGTTTGCTTGTATCTTTAAATTATAACGCTCGGGAGACATATTTGGTTGCAAAGAAGCTACGGTTTTGTCACTTAGATCCACAGAAGTAGTTTCTTTGCAAACAAAACTCAATGAAATAAACTTAGCAATTTTAGATGATTTTTCTGGGCCCCGGCAGGCGCATTGCCTTTGACCTCAAGCTGAGGAGCAATAATTTCATCCCGTTATTCATCGGAGTTTCATTACATCTAAACGCTATAAACAAGGGTCGAAACAAGGTAAATTTTTTCATCGGTGAATCCCAGATTTTAGTATAAATTTTGGCGCAGCCAATCAAAGTCTTGAAAAGTAACAGCAATCCTTAACATATGATTGCTGATCCGATCCCATGACCTGTGACCCGTGCTGTGAAGTACAGTACCCCCACCACACCCATCCCATATTTTTTGTGACATTATTGTTGAAAACTGTTGACCGGAACTGAATAAATTAAACTAATCGGAATTCGGATCGAAAGCACACAGCTGGTGCGTCTGTCCTCTGATCGTCATAACATTGACAAAGTCAAAGTAGATGTGTATCCACGAGAAGGAGCCGAGTGGATCCACTGACCACTTTGACCAATGACGAAATTTATCATCAATGAGAGGACAGACGCATAAAAAACTGGCAGTAATTAATTTGTCCTTGACAATAACAAAAAGCCAAAACGAACAAGTTGACTTCAGAAGAGAGAAAACGCCATTAAAAGTGCAAGAGAACCTAAAGTTTTTAGCTGAAAACGATCCCAAAACTCAGAACGTTACAAAATTGAAACTACGCACAACCAACTCAAAAACAAAAGAATTTCTCTAACTTTTGTTCCGTTTGAAGATTCTTGTAAACTTTGAACACGGTAAAATAAACAGATCCCATTCATCGAGTTACACCTGACTTAGACGTGTTTTTTGCTTTACAGCCAATCTTGCTGATTTTCCGAGTTTGAAGATCTCCCGCGTGTGTTTAGATGCGATGTCACTTATATCGCCACGAAGTTACGGCAATGAAAACTGGAAAACCCCAAATAAAAAATGTACTGATAACTACTCTAATTCTCACCTGGCACATTTTATTTCAGCATTTCCTGACCATGTTAGGATCAACACTGGCCATTCCCTTCATTATCAGTGGTCCAATGTGTTTTGCGAATAACACGCTTGCCATCAGTGAAGTACTGAGTACCATATATTTCGTGTCTGGGCTTGTAACCTTGCTGCAAACCACATTAGGAGTCAGGTGGGCTGTTGTTAATCTTTAAATGGGCGTTTATCTTGCGGATATCAAACATTACATTCAAATTGAGGTAAATCTTGAAACGAGTCATCTTGTCACGAGTTTTAACTCATCTTGTCCGTTTCAGTTGGGGGCCTCCCTCCTGTTGTACTTCGCTGCGCTTCTCCCTCTCCCTCTTTCTTTCTGTCCCTCCTCGTCTCGGTGGTACTGCCAACACTAACACATAATAGTTTTATAAGGTAGAGAAACACCAAAGATAAATAAATAATAAATTTGAAAACAATGGCCATTTTGTCTTGCACACAAGATATGTATTGAAAAAGATCAATCTATCAAACTACATTTGGTGATGAGGTACAATTTGATCCTTTCAGTGAACAGGTTTCTTCGAGGCCATTTTAATTTGATGACTGAAAATTCAAAGACATTTATCACGTTTTATGCCACATTATCAATAAGACAATGTGGCAATGGGCACTTTTATGGGTAAGAGGAATTAATTAATTAATTAAGTTTACGAATTGCACTTCACTAATGTACGTTCTGGCGACGGCTAGTCCATTCTCCAAAAATTCGTAATCATCAATCGCTTTAGTTTTATTTTCGCTTTGCACGTATGTCTAGATCGTGTCGAGCTAGTGTCGGGAATATACGTCAGCCAGGTACGCAACTGTTTCAAGAGTTTAAATTTATAATGTTATATAACTGCAGACTCCCTATCGTTCAAGGAGGAACATTTGCCTTCATTACTCCGACATTTGCCATCTTGTCTCTGCCGCAGTGGACGTGTCCCAAACCTGAAGGTCAGTTTAATTTGTTTCTCTGTAGTTTTGTGGATGACGTCCTGTTTTGGCTGACCGGAATGTTGACGAAGAACAGTTTTAGTCGTGTGCCGAAAAAGAAGAGCTTTCTGTTTCAACTTAGAATTGTTTGGGAGTACGCGAGCTGTCTTAACAGATAACTTCTGCACCTACAAGGTTCATAGTCTTTTAGTTGAACAAGAATGCCGAAATCACATATAGTTTTGCAAAGTACTTTAAATACAGTTGACCCCGTCAGGGGAAACAAAAAAATAGTTCGAAATTGCGGGGGTTCGAAATAGCCGATAGTAAATGACTGAGGGACAAATCCAAGGAAAGTGGGTTATAGCTCGAAAAACCCGGGAATTCGAAATAACCGAGTTCGAACGAACAACTTTATTGCAATATTGAGAAAAAAAAAAGAATTGCAAAAGGGTTTCGGCATGGAGTAACTCAATCGTAATGTAGAGCCGTCCCCTAAAGAAAAAAAAAAGATAATAATAACATATATAATATAAATTATATAAAAAATTCTAAGATAAAATCTATATACATCTGAGATAATTTTAATTTGATTTTAATTAATAGGGTCTTAACTGTAACTTTTTTAGTGTGTAGTATACACTTTTTGTGTCCATGTAGATGCTTACCTGTTTTTTTTTTTTTTGTTCAAAGACGCTGGTAACTCTACTGAAAGCTCACTTCTCGGCAGCGATGAGATTTGGAAACCTCGCATGAGAGAGGTAAGGTTAAAAACAGAGGTGTGCCAAAAACGAACGATTGATTGATTGATTATTTTGCTTAATTAACTGATTAATTGATTGATTGTTTGCGTGATTTGTCTCTCTTTGTCTCAAATGAATTAGAAATTCATTCCTTCCACTAAAAGGAAATTCGTAAGTAGTATTTCCTGCCTTGCTTGTTCCAAACTTTGTAACTTCACATCCAACCATCTTTTTCGCAATGATCACACTGACGTCAATCGTGTCAATCCAATTGATTGATCGATCCAACAATGACTCAATCAATCAATCAATCAATCAATCAATCAATCAAATGAGGAAGTAAAACACAAGTAAATTAAACGCTTTTAACATATTTTATTACTATTCTAGATCCAAGGTGCCATAATGATCTCGTCATTGTTTCAAATCGTGATCGGTTTAACTGGCCTCCTCGGGTTTCTTCTTCGCTTCATTGGACCGCTGACCATAGCACCTACGATCACTCTGGTGGGCGTGGCACTCTTCAGAGTAGCAGCGGATAACGCGGGTAAATAAGACTAAATAACAGACTTGCTGTCGAGTTCTAAGGAACTTATTCTACTCCGTGAAGCAGCTTGTAAGGATAGCTCGTTACCAATAGTGGGAATTCCACGGTCAAATAATGTATGGAAAACTGACGAGAGACGAATTACGAAAGGATAGCATGATTTCCCATATATCATTTTCCATATAGCATAACTTATATAACTTTCCATACTACCTACTTACGAGACCAATAAAGTTGATAGACGAAACTCAATTCGGCGTCAGGTCGTCGACTGTACCATAAAAATGCGACTTTACTTAGAACTATGCAATTCTACTTTCTATTCACGCTTTTATTACAATGGTTTCGGAGGACGCAAGCTATATTTTAAGGTGACTTTGTGACAATGCTTGTTTTTCAATATTTTAAAGTGTTGGCAAACTTTGGAGGGACATGAAATAATGATTCTATGGTTTTTCTTTCACATTCATAGGAACTCACTGGGGAATTTCAATGGCGTAAGTATTCATGCAATGTAGCTTTAAAAAGTGCTTTCTTCTCTTCTTCTAATCCCGCTATGTCATACTCCTTGCCTTCGTTTTCGACCGACGGATTTACCAATAAGCAATACGTGTAATACGGTCTAAATCAGGCAATAATTAATTTGGTAATTTTCTATTTGTTTCATTTTTGTTTCAGGACTATTGCATTGATAGCTCTGTTTTCACAATACCTCACCAATGTCAAGATTCCAGTTCCTGCATACAGTAAAGAACGAGGAGGTCTTTATTTTGGCCGCTTTCCCTTGTTCAGATTATTTCCAGTAAGTATTATTTACTATCCAATACATGACGTGTTCGTCCGTAACTCCTTCTCTGTGCTGGGGCTAGCCGATCAACACTGTCCTTCAACAGGTTGCTGTTTTATGCAACCCTCTCCAATTGATGCCAGCTCTTGCCTATGGACTTGATTTCTGCATAATAGGAACGTATCCAGGTGTTTCGAGGGACGACCTCTCCTATGCCTCTCTTGCGGGCTCCAGGTCAAAGCTTGTCAAGATTTAAGTCGCTTTATAACCTAAATTAGCCCCTTGTCTGGTAATGTTGGCAGAGGGCTTTCACAAGGTGTGCCCAAGGTGAAGTGTGCCCAGATCTCTTACGGAGCTCGATGGTTTCAAATCATGGTACAAATACTAAACATTAAAATGAGTCCTGGTGAGCTGAAACATTTTTCCGTCACTTTTCTTTGTTTTGATGAGTATAAAAAGCCATATAAGACAAATAAGCCTAAAATCTGCTTGAATATTTACGAAGTATGTTATTTTCTATGTACGCTTCTTTGGCTTCGATTTTTGCCGGAGTTTTGGCAATATTTTACCACATGTTACCTTGTTACAGATCATCTTGGCAATCGCAGTATCATGGATTATTTGTGCCATCATCACTGCAGCGGGAGGTTTCCCTTCCGATCCCAGCATTCCTCAGTACAAGGCAAGAGTTGATGCCAGGATCGATGTATTGGAAAAAGCCAAATGGTTCAGATTTCCGTACCCAGGTTGGTAGATGGAGTTCTTCATTCATCTCGAGTTAGAGGCTGGCTAGACCTCTAGCAAGCGGTGTTTATTTGATGAGAGAAATAATACCAAAATAATACATCTAAAGAGGAAATACAAACTGTACTAACTAATTCTGAAACCTAAATGACTTTTACTAAAACGTTAAACAGCTCCTTTTAGTTTTGAATGATGTTATGTACTATTCGTTGATATTTGTAATTTTTTCTTGCATCCACCTTTTCTGTATACTTTCTTTCTGTCCTCAGACTGTTCACAAAACATGACAATATAAAGGTAAAATTTATACTAAAAATTATTGTCTACCTGCAATTGTCCAATTTTTTTTATAATAAAAAGTGACACTGCTGTAAAGACAGTACAATAATGCCAACGCGCGATAAGATTACTGCTGCACATAAATTTACAAGGCTCCCCCATCTGCGTAAGATATTGAATTTCTGCATGTGAATCGAAGTTCTTTTTTTAAAACTGTTAGATGTGAGAGGTCAGTGCTGTTCTTCCTATACTAGAATTCTCTATCATATTTTTCGCTTTTCAGGTCAGTGGGGAATGCCTACTGTCAGCGCCGCAGGGGTGTTTGGGATACTTGCTGGGGTACTGGCCTCCATAATTGAGTCTGTGGGAGATTACTACGCCTGCGCGAGGTTGTCAGGAGCACCTCCACCGCCAAAACACGCGATTAACCGCGGCATTGCTTGGGAAGGAATTGGTTGTCTTTTGGCGGGAGCTTTTGGTACCGGAAATGGTACAACCTCGTACAGTGAAAACATTGGAGCCATTGGAATTACTAAGGTAAACACGATATTTTCGACTGCTCTTATCTGAGTCGATTCTTTTGTTAAGGATATTTGCGCCCAACGGTTTCACATTTATTTTACCGTTATGAAGTCCCGGTGAAATGGTCCCAAGAAAGTGACATTTTAATCCAACATCATCCAACGCTGTTGGGTAAAAAATAATGTTGGAGCGTGATCACCCTGAAGTTTTTAAAAAAAAAAAAAAAAAAAAAAAAAAAAAAAAAACCCCAACTTTTATTTTTTTTTTTTCGCCCCCCCTCCTTGACACAAAAAATTTTTTTTTTTTTTTTTATTTTTTCCTAGTGGCCGCAGAATATTTTAACAACTTCAGTTTTTGGTTCCTGTTTATGTCAGACTTCTCTAGTTGACTGTGCGAAACAAGCGAACCGGGACATACTAACGGTCAACTTCCTCTATAACGGTCACCTTCGGGACCACAATTTTGTATCCGTAATAGCGGAAGTCAGTAGTAGTGGTTGTTATTTTCAGTAATTCTTACTCTCCGGGACTTCAGCTCCTGTCCGTAATATTGGGATGTCCGTTATAGCGAGGTGTCCGCAAGGCGGGAGTTGACTGTACATGTATCCATGCATTCATGCATTCATGCATGCATGCATGCATGCATGCATGTGCGGGCCTGTAGGTTGCGTTCACAAGTGATTTGGTAGCAGCTACAATACAAAACAATACAATACAATACAATCTTTATTTAACGTGGTCAGCAACACTTAGCTAAAAAGCTAGTTTTCAGGTGCGCCACGAAATAAAAATACAAAAATAGAAAAATTAAAACTTCTTGGAAGTGTATAAAAATGAATTAAGCAATAATTAAGAATAACTACAAATTACAATATTGTCTACCTAAGATTAAGAATATAAAAATTTAAAATTTACAAATTAAAAAAAAAATTAAAATATTATTAAAAACAGTAAAATAGCAATAATAATAGTTGACAAACTACTCGATCAAAGTCCCGTTATATTTAATTAATGTTCTTAGGTTCGTTTTAAAAATCTTGTAAGTTTTCATTTTCCTTGAATGTGTCGTCTGGTATAGAGTTCCACAAAAATGTATGATCGTGTGAGGATTTCTGACAAGATAAGTTTGATTTGCACTGTACTGTGTACTGATGTGTTGAAAAATCGATAAACTATACAATACGATACAATACAATACAATCAAGAGGTGCCCCAAACTTACTGGGTTGACTTTCAAACTCATTCTCAACATTTATGTACAAGTGTTTTATTCACTCGATGTATCATTCGTTAAATAGACTTATGTACCTTGTTTGTGTTAAAGGAATGCCATAACAAGTTCTAAACAAACTAACCTGACCGAGAAAATAACAGGCACTCTCTTAAACATCTATCTGAAGACAGCTTATAGAACTAGCACCTAACGTGCGCTTTTACTGTTCCTTCTCAGGTTGGGAGTCGCCGTGTTGTCCAGTATGGTGCAATAGTTGTCATGACAATCGGTGTTCTTGGTAAGATTGGCGCGTTATTCGTCAGCATTCCAGATCCCATTGTTGGTGGTGTTTTCATGGTCATGTTTGGAATGATCTCTGCTGTTGGAATATCAAATCTTCAGTTTGCTGACATGAATTCCTCCAGAAACTTGTTCATCGTTGGATTTTCCATTGTGTTTGGCTTGGCTCTGCCATACTACATGGAAAATCATCCCAACGCAATTGAGACAGGTAAGATTCACTGTCCTTGTAGTTTAGATGAAGGACCGATTCTGTTGCGTCTACAGGCAAGTGAACATGCTTTTCCTTTTATCAAATTCGAACTGATAACATTTGTAAAACTTCGTGTTAGATTTAAGCAGCTCAGGTTTCAAACATAGCACTGACAGACTCACACTTGAAACGTGAGTTGTTTGAAAATGCAATGGCATTTAACATACTTTAAACTGGGGTGCTCGGGATAAGGAGGAAATAGAAGACGCTTTGCATGAAGCACCTCTTTAATTCCACGTAGGAAACTGTCCATTACCGTGGGCTTTGCCGCGGGGGGGTACTCCCCATAATGGCCTACACTGGGGAGGCTCCGCCCGAAAGGGGTACTTTTTTCAGGCTTCAGGTATATAAAAGGGTAGGGATTTCACGAGTTTAAGTATATGAAAGGGTATGGAAATCTGTCATTTGGCTATTTAAAAGGGCCTTTAATTAAAATATTTCGAACAGACGCAATTTTTGGCTGTATTATTTTAATTTATTAAGCGCTACATAAAAATGACAATAAAACGTCCTATTTTAAGTCCAGCCATGTCTCGTAGGTATATGAAAGGGGTACCTTTTTTCAGTTAAAGGTATACGAAAGGGGTACAATTTCTGTCAAAAATGGTATATAAAAGGGTAAGGGGTTAGAACTTGGGACGGAGTCTCCCCGTATAAAACTTTTTTGAGTACCCCCCCCCCACCCCCGGGGGGGCTTTGCTCTCGGCGCCGGCCTTTTAAAATAGATATACCTTATAAAAAAAAACTATAGGAAATTAACGCTTCATGAATAACGCAAATTTTATAAATTCGCGCGAATTTTTGTTAATATTAATTTCCGCACCCTTAATTATGTGGAGCGTTAATTTCCATGATCTTAGTTCTCATGGTTTTGGCCCCAATTTTTAAATACAGTCTTCCGGTATCAATGGCTGCGAAGAACGCTTGAAGCGACCACAATCCTTCGCCTAACCCCTCCGTTTGGGGAAAAGTCCACGAACATTGTTTGCGTTTACGATTTTACGCTTACAAGAGTTGAAATTAACTTATCTCTGTTGTGCACGTCACGTTAATTTTCTTCATTTTGAAGTGTTACTTCTCTCGTGTAAATTTTCTTTTATTCGGAAGTAATTTTTCCTTCGATTCGTTTTAAGTTTGTACCGTTAATTTCAAATACCCTAATTTACACAAGCGTTAATTTCTTATAATAAGGTATCTCCAAGAATTAACCCAAAATGTGACAGGACAAATGTAATTACACAGTGTGTCAAATTTCTTTCTTGTTTAAGGAAATGTACTTATTGAACGTAAGATTTGATGCTGCATAAATATCCGTAATCTGTAACAGCAACCGAAGAGGACATACAACCTAGTTAGATTATGATCCAATGGACTAACAAGGCGTTATGTTTAATATTTTCAATAGGTGTTTCAGAAATCGACCAGATACTTACAGTCCTGTTGAAAACAAGCATGGCAGTAGGATGTCTTGTTGCATTGATTCTGGACAACACCATCCCTGGCACCATTGAGGAACGCGGGCTCAAGGCTTGGAGGCAACATCTGTCAGATGAAAGTGATGATCATTTTGAAACAGCTTCTATTGAAGTCTATGATCTGCCGTTTTGTCTTAAACGCCTCAGTAACTACAAAGCGACCAAGTATTTGCCTTTTCTACCATACAAGGATAGTGAGCAAGAAACAAAACCCAATGCGGAATTGGAAAACCTTAGTTCTAAGCTGTAGAATAATGTTGAACAGTGTAGAGGGAAGGGAAATGTTGCTTGAAGTCAGTTGATCTGAATGTTGATAAAGGCTGATTAGGAAAAGGCAAATTTGACCTTATATTGATTAATCATGTTAATTGTGTTGAATGCCATTGTGTCAGCAAAGTTTTTCCGTTCAAAGTTTTTATATTTTTGTCTTATTTTGATGAATGCTGTGTGCTCGTCATTATCATCATCATTATCACGGTCGTCATTATTATACGCTCAGTACAATTAGTTTATGATTCAAACTATATAAAATATACCTCATAAAAATTAACATTAAATCACTGGTATTACCGCTGCGCTTTTTAGGGACAGTGTAAACTCAATAACGCATTGTAGAAAACTGCAGCTAAACTTAATGGGAATCACAGTAGTTGGTTATTTTCTAACATCAGACTAATTTGACTCATCATTTTGTATTCTGCTGATCTAAAACTAAGGCTTTTACTCGCGGACCGACTCACAGAAAAAACCTCCATTAGAAAATAATTTAGAAAGGTGTAAGTAATATGTTATTTTGTAGGAATCGAATCTGATTATTATACCTAATCGTACCTTTTTGGTTCGCTTCGGCGGCATATCAGGCGAAAAAAACAAAACAAAAAAACAAAAAAACAAAAATGTCCTGCGCAGCGTTAATTTAAATGAACACATTGGATTAAATGTAAAGTTTAACGCTGGAAAGTTCAATGTAAAATACTAAACGTTTCGGCAGTGCTGCCTTCATCAGTAGTTGTAGTAAAATAATGTCGTTGCTGACGCTCACGTATGCGAAAATATCAGGCGAGTTTGGTCGAGCCATGGTTCGTATTTTGGCGAGACGCAGTCGAGCCAAATACCCATGGTGAGACCAAACGAGCCTGATATGCCGCCGAAGCGTACCAAAAAGGTACTATTAGGTATTTACCGTACCCAAATTCAGCCAAAAATCCGGTGATATTAATCGATCTGTTGAAGCCATGCTTGCCAGACACGTAGTACAAAATGTGTTGACCTGCTTGTATTGATACTTTTTTGGTCTTCAACACTTTTATCAAGTCCTCTTCTTACATTTTTTACTCGTTTGTTTGGAGTTTCATTCCCTAAATTTTCAAAATCCAAATTTAGCGAAAAATTTGGAAACTCGACTCCATTGTTTCAGTGTGAATGTTTCAGTACTCGTCGGCAAACATCGCGCAATATTGGCGAGCGCGCTCAAGTTTAGTTTTGGCGGGAAAGTTTTTCTCATTTTACGACCGGTAAACACCAGCTAATTAAAAATACTAGTTTCTGTTTTATTGGTAAAACCTCTTTTCAATTAATCGTACAGAAACACTACTTTAATTCAAAGTGACCGTGATATGGTGGCATATCAGGTCAGTGACTTGATATCGTAGGATATCAGGACAGTAGATCGCGCTTCTGATTGGCTACTTGCGAATTTGGGTACGGTAACAGACCAAAGTCGGCCAATACTACGTTTTGTAGGCGGTATGTCCAGACAGAACTACCCGGAGAATCGTTTCGTGTGACGCGGGTCAAAACACTCCAGAATGGTGTATATTTTAAGAAGGAAATGTATTTGTTACGTGGTTGTATTTCCATCACTAATTTTAAAAGTATTTCTTATTAATCTGGTTTGTTCTCTTTTTGGAATATACTCCGTTATGAGCAATTTGGATTAGCCTTTGCAGAAATGCGTGTTTTAAAATTTTTGCAGGAAATTTTGATAAGGTTTTTATTCCATGTCGATTAACCCTTGTTAGCTGGTGTAGTTACATTCAATTTCTGCAGCAATTTTGTCTGCATGACCTTAAATTAATTTGTGATCATCAATATGTGTAAAAAATCAACTGAATTCTTTGAATAAAAATCGATACACATTATGAATAATATGGGTGTTTGGTAAAGACAAGAGCCGAGAGCTTCCAAATGTTTATCTGTTGTAATTCCTTTTCTTTTCAGTTTATCGTCCTTTCCGAGAAATAGGACAAAGTAATTACTGCGACCTCAATAGAGCTACGAATTATTTTTCTGCGACAAATTAAAGGTTCTATTATTTTGGCATGAAGGTCTAAATTCAATCCAAACGCACACAAAATTTATGAACTACGGGCAGCTCACTGTTTTTGTTAGTCCGTCGTCAAAGAGCGAAAAAAAGCGCGAGTTGAAAAATGGCCGTCGGACTCCCAGTTCTCTCACGGCCATCTTTTCATTTCCGCCTTTTTTTTTTGTTTTTTTTTTTGCTTCACGCAAGAGAGTCTGCTCGGAAGGGCTGGAGGGATAAAATGGGAATTGGGATTTGGACAAATTTTCATTGGGAAAATTGGATTTGGGTCACTGGCTAATAAATGGGATCTGAGCAAAATTTGGGCTAGGAAATGGGATTTAAATTCCCCTCCCCCCCCCCCCCCCCCCATTTTTTCAGGACCCTCTGTTCGTAGTGTCATAAAAAATTCAAAACGTTATCAACAATTTTCTTTGTTTGGTATATTTAAAACCTTCAATCATGATCTTTTACAGTGTCTCCTCGTTGCTAGAGAATCTTATATTCTTCCTGTATTGTCTCGGGCTCTGTGTCATTCATGAACTGCCTTTGTTGTCTCAGTTGCTTCAATTTTTCTACTTTAATTATTTCCACATGAAGTAGCAAACAATGATTCAATGAGCATCAAATTCGTAGAGAAAAACTCCATAATATTATTACGCTGAAGAAAATGTTCGAAAATCCGGTTTTCGCATCCAAGTGAGGTTTAAGGTGGCTCGATCGGATTTTTGAGTGACGATACCTTTCAATTTTGAGCAACTTGTACGCCACCGTAAACAATCCGACTGAAAATCGATTAGTACAGCTGTACTAAAGAAAGTTGAAAGTTTCGAATGAGATAAGTTTCATCGAAATCGGAGTAACCATAGCAACATAATGACGTCACCACCCATTTTACACGAGACCGATTATCTTGTAATAGACGGATAATTTTGAAAAAAGGCTTCTAGATCTTGGACTTGACATAGTTTTCTCACGGTCTGCGAAATTTGAAGAATTTTCATGAGAGCGTTTTCGAGAAAATTTTGGATGAAGTTTTCAGGTGCTAAAATACAACAAAAACAAAGCAGCCTTAAAACATTATTGAGAAAACGTTCACAAGGCCCCATCAAGTAACATTTTGGCCTTAAGTGAATGTTGTACTATCTAATTACCTTGGGAGAAAATCTCAGAGAAATCGTTTCATTTGATTTCTTGAAATATCGGCTTGAATATGAACTGGTATGAAATGTTATTTCGCTCTTTAATCGAAAAAGGGCCTTTGCTTACTAAAATGATCGCAAAATAAAAAGCGCTCGATATAATTTTTTTAAACTTGGTAGTCAAAAAGAAGAATAAGTATGTAATGAAATGTCCGATTTTCAAAATAATTGAAACGTTTTAAGGCAGTCAATTTGAAGCCTTAATTCAGGTAAACATTGCGCTGTTTTTCACCCTACATCGGATCGCTGCCTCATTATCTGTCTCCATTGTCTAAAGCTGCGTGCATTTGTAAATTCCAGTAGATCATGAATCACTAATTATTTATTTTTGGATATTTTTGTGACAATTTTGCCTTGGCCTTGAAACTGTTAGGACACTGAATATAATACAAGTGCTTTACCAGCCTTTTCCTCCTTGTTATTGTATTTTGGCTTGTTAAATTAGCTTGCTTCTATATAGTTTTCGGAAAAAAAGCGGCTGTTATACATATTCAAGATGTGCTGAAATTTACAAATGCACGGGGCTCGACACAATAGAGACTTATAATGAGGCAGCGATCTGATGTAGGGTGAAAACAGCGCGATGTTTACCTGAGTTAAGGCTTTAAATTAACTGCCTTAGAATGTTTCAATTATTTTGAAAATCGGACATTTCATTACATACTTATTCTTCTTTTTGACTACCAAGTTTAAAAAAATTCTTTCGAGCGCTTTTTATTTTGCGATCATTTTAGTAAGCGAAGGCCCTTTTTCGTTAAAGAGCGAAATAACATTTCATACCAGTTCATATTCAGGCCGATGTTTCAAGAAATCAAATGAAACGATTTCTCTAAGATTCAGGTAATTAGATAGTACAAGATTCACTTAAGGCCAAAATGTTACTTGATCAGGCCTTGTGAACGTTTTCTTAATAATGTTTTAAGACTGCTTTGTTTTTGTTGTATTTTAGCACCTGAAAACTTCATCCAAACTTTTCTCGAAAACGCTCTCATAGAAATTCTTTAAATTTCGCAGACCGTGAGAAAACAATGTCAAGTTCAAGATCTAGAAGCCTTTTTTCAAAATTATCCGTCTATTACAAGATAATCGGTCTCGTGTAAAATGGGTGGTGACGTCATTATGTTGCTATGGTTACTCCGATTTCGATGAAACTTATCTCATTCGAAACTTTCAACTTTCTTTAGTACAGCTGTACTGATCGATTTTCAGTCGGATTGTTTACGGTGGCGTACAAGTTGCACAAAGTTGCAAGGTATCGTCACTCAAAAATCCGATCGAGCCACCTTACCTCTACCATCAGTCTCTGACATCAGTTCAAACTTGCACGAGTTTTAACTGCATTTATCAGATTTATTATATTTTTAAATATTTCAAATGTCACTGGTAGCACTGCACGGTACGTTTAATAAACTTTTAGAGGAAAATTCCAACACTTCTTTGTGGTAACGAAAGCGTGCGCAAGGCAAGAGAAATGTACCAAGTGCTTGCAAAATGTAGAATTCCACCCGCTCACGCTCTGAGAAAAAAATATTAATTAGTTATTACTGCGTGAATAAAAACATTCCACAATACTTCTTGGGCTTTTTTCGTTCTCTCAAGAATCGGAGCGATTTTACAATACCGGGCCACTTATTTACATATCTCTGAACGCTTTAAGAACGAAGCATAGTAGAAACAAAATAAGTGGCCCGGTATTCTACAGTTTAGCCCTGTGTTTTGGTGCGGTTTGCTTTTGAATTCCGGAGGTAAGTACAGAACTGTACTTCAGTGAACACAAACATAACATAGTCTTTATTCGTCCGCAAATATGTCAATTCAACTTATATATTAACTGATGAGTGCGTTTCATATTTAACGGTGAACAAAACAAGCAATCGACGGGAGAGTTTTCTCAGTAATCTCACCATGAACGTTTGATTTCAGTTAAATAGTTCACTGGCCAAAGTATTCAGCGAACGGCAAGGACATTAAAGCCAAAAACTGTGTATTTATAGATTCTATATTCAAATTAGCAAACAAAACATGCGGTTGCTAGAGTGAATTAAATTGTATTTGACCAAATAAACAAACAACACTTGTGTATCACCAAGTACCGATATATAAATACCAAAAGCTATTTTCAATAATGGCCACACACTGGCCATTTTCAAGTCGTCCAGAATGGACAAACTCAAGATTGTATTTTTAAAAGTGGTATTTATATTTCTAGTTATGCATGAGACTGTGCTTTCATTTAATCACTTTAGGAAATCGTGAACGGGCGTTAGGGCGAAAAGAAGTTAGTGACACTGTTTTTGAGCTTCATCGTATGATAGTATATTTCTGGGAATTTACAAAACACCAAAAATAATGTTCTCAGTGAAATCCTACTTGTTCAGTACATTTTTGCATTGTTTATGTCATGAAGTGTAACACTAAATTTTCTACCTGAACCTAACAAAACACCCCTTACTGTGACATGCTAGCTGTGGTCCAGCGTGTGAGAATCTGTGTCACAATAAATCGTAATACGTCGACGTTTTCAATAAAGAACCCCCAAGAGACAATAGCTGCCGAAACAAAGGGTTCTTTTGGCGGCGTTCATCTATATGGCATACATTTTAGCCCTATTCTCTCATTATCTCCGTTGAAGTTTAATCCTAACATGCCTTCATTTAGGTTTGTAGGCAGTATAAGGCTCTTGAAATCATTTTAACAATATTTGGATGACTTTTAAAGTGTTTATGAAGGAAACGAAAAGGGTGGAATATTCCAAGTGTGGAAATAAAAGGCTTAGATAATTAAGGATTAAATTATAAGATAGAAAAAAGCGCAAAGCACACCACCCCCGCCATCCGTAACGTAGTTCCTTTAACTCTTTGCAAATCTAATAACAATACAGATTTGACGTTACTGATCGCTATACTCCCAATAAACTGTCACGAATCTTGATAGAAAAGACTCGAGCTTTGCTTAAATCTCAAGTATTGTTCGTGGGCGTTAGCGCATTAAATATTGAACGTGGTCAGGGTGTGAAATGATAATCATAATAAAAAGGGCATCATTCATAAAACCTTGTGTACACTATTACTAGACACGCAAATATACGGCTCCAGAACACGAATTGTTTCGGTGTTGTATTCCAGCGTAGGTTAGTAATATATGTTGCATTTTTACCGTGATATATTCATTTGCAGGGTTTTGCTCTATGCGTGACGGTAAATGATACGGTTTCAAGCCTGTTGCAAAAAATATAATTTAACACATCACTTTACGTACATATACTGTTTACACGAACTCTTGAGTCGTTAAGAGGGCTAGTTATTTTACAACGCAGTGTTTCATTAAAACTTAAATTCTGTTTTGCTACTGTTTTGGCCTTTTATAGCAGGTAATATATTACTGTGACATATATTTATGCCGTGACGTTAATTGAGTACAAATATTTCTGCGTCTCTAGGTTGCCATAGGGGGGGGGGTACCGAATTCTACTTAGGTTGCCAAGCTTGCATAACTGAGTCCTTAAAATAAAGTGTCGTTACTCTGGTTTCTGTTTAAGTCGATACTGAGCAACTCTGCAAGAATTTTAGCCAAAGTTGAGTCTCCTTCCTTGGATCAAAAAGAAACCAAGTAAAGTGTGGGTCAGGAAAGAAAAGAACAGCGATGCCTCGACAAGAGATGGAGGTAGGTCACACGACACCCCAAACAGGACACACGGACAATACTTCATTTATTTTGTAAAAACAACTAAGCCAGCAAGCCAAAGAATTTTTAATGACTTTTGAGTTCAGCATTCAGTGTTCAATATATTCAGCTTCATTCTACTGCGCGAGCTCAATTCGACCGGCGGAAACCGTAAAGGTCAACCGGGTGAAGGGAGGTGCTAAAATCTAGAATGTTCACACCGCATAGGCCGGTTTACACGTTTCGATTTGTCGGCCCGATTTGATCAAACAAATTTACACGCTGCGATTCGCCGGCTTTTCTTTGGCTAAATTAAAAGGATGAAAATTCGCCCGATTTCTAAAACCTGTGACATTGCAACAGATTGTAAGAAATCAGGCCGATTTTTAAACACGACTCATTTTCTTATCAAATCTAAGGCCAAATCGGGCCGACAAATTGTAGCGTGAAAACCAGCCTTAAAGTTCTTTCTATTTAATTGTGTCTTTTTGAGAGGGGCTAACAAGACCTAACAAACCTCTTTAAACACGCTCAACTAAAGTGAAAAACATGGATCAGTTTAATCACGCAAGCGCGTGACACCGGCGATGATCGTGTCAAGTACAAACAATTTCGCAATCAAAATCTGTTGTAGGGCAGTCAGTGACTTCACAATCACTGTTTCATGTTTATGGAAACTCAGCCTGCCTAAAAAAGTCGATTAATGCATATTTACCGGAAGAAAACTCATTTGTGACGCGGACGTAAAATCAAGAATATGGGAAGGTCTATTGGACAGGTATGAGGTATTCTTAAGATGCCCCCAGGCTAATCGAGAGAAGCTGTGAGAATTGCAAAGAGCTTTAGAACGCATAGTTAACAGTCAACTCATTTAAAAAAAAATAAAGCAATTTCTATTGCTCATTTTACCTACTCACAAACACACAAATTGCAAATCAGCGGCCGTAACAACGATAGACGTCAGTAAACAAGACGTGTATTGAGCAGTACAAACGATATACATATTGATTAACTACTAATTAGCCGTCCACTGCAAAAGAAGGGGCTGAATAGGAAAACGGATCGACGGATTTTGACTATATTTTGGCCCGGATTTCGGATTCAGAGCATATTTTTAAACGGATTTTCGGATCCTTCAATCGAATTTGGTCATTAAACTACAACGGATCGACGGATTCGGACATTAAATTGTGACGGATCGGCGGATTTGCATACCCCTATTCACACCCTCCGCAAAAGAACAGCGTGAAATGAATTGTAATGCGTATTTTGGAGAACGTAAACCACTTTGACAGCTATGATCGCCGCCTTTATTATTTAGCCAGGGGATTACGTTCTGACAATGAATTATTCTATATGACTGTGAGAAATTAATGACATCAATGTTGTCGTGAAGTTATGCAAAATCACAGGGCCCCCATACAAGCGGCGTGACTGTTTGTATGTTCGAAATATAAAGAAATGTATAAGGATTTTGAAAGCGTCTTATTGTCGTTAACTTATTTCGAGTAATGTCTATGTTTCAGTTCAAAATAAACGTAAACCTACCTCAACTGTTGTATTTTGTCGTTTCTGCGGCTCAAAATGGCGAATTTGAGCGATTTGGAGGGTTTTGCGTTGACTGTTGCTTCATATAATAATTACGTGAAGCAACAGTCAACGCAAAACCCTCCAAATCCGCAGAAACGACAAAATACAACAGTTGAGGTAGGTTTACGTTTATTTTGAACTTAAACATAGACATTACTCGAAATAAGTTAACGACAATAAGACGCTTTCAAAATCCTTATACATTTTTTTATATTTCGAACATACAAACAGTCACGCCGCTTGTATGGGCTGCCTGTGGCAAAATCAGAGTTTGAGCCAGCGATACCTCTCCATCCAGCATCTGTCAGTGCCCTCGCGCCCTCCCTCGTCGGTGCAAACAGTCATTGAGGCCAACGAAAAATCGCCTTTTATAAGCTGTGGGCTTGTGTAACTTCGTAAGGGCTTTTGGATGGGGTTAATGGTGGGGTAAGAACCGAAGGAGCGTATAAATTAAATGGCATAACAAACAGATTCAAAATGAGCCGACAAAAACCGAATTTAAACGGTATATTGCAAGAAAGGCACGCTTATCAAGTATTGTTCTGCACTCTACTTAGGCACTTCTTCATTCTTTTCTTTTATTGAAGACAAAGACGTTACCATGTTAGTATGGAGAACCCAGTTGGGGGAGTGCTAATATTCCGGGAGGGGGTACTATAATCGGAATATCACATTCGCTAACAGACGGATGGGCCTATGACCGGGGGGAGGTAGCTATAAGCGGGGGCCTATAACCAGCATTTCACCGTATGTTAGTGCCTACCTCTGCCCCTGCCCTTAACAAAGGAGTGTAACCACCAAATCGTCAAAATAACTCTCCATCCAAAATTAGGAAGGTAGAATAATCACACTATAACCAAAGTTTAAAGTTCACCTTCAACAGCAATTTCTTCTCTAAAGTACTTTTCTCTTTATCCTGGTTTGAAGATATCCGAGTCTGGTGCTCAACCGAGACCCGAGAAGAAAAGAAGAAGAGCTCTTGGCCTGTCTTACCTCATTGATGAGAATCCACCATGGTACATCTGTTTATTGTTGGGCTTCCAGGTAAGATAAGCTTATATCAAGACGGTCCTGTTGGATGCAGTTGTGGCGTTACATCTGAGAAATCAGTTACAATGGGAGAGTGAACTCAGAGTAATGCTGTAGGGCATGTATTAAAACCCGAAACAACGAAACGAAACGAGCGAAACCACCGAAACGACAGAAACTAAACCGCCGAAACAACCGAAACGAGCGAAACGAAACAAAAACACCGAAAAAAGCACCTTCCATTCCGGTTAGCCTAAATCGCACCGGTTAGCCTGAATAGCACTCTTGTTAGCCTGAATAGCACTTCTGTTAGCCTAAATAGCACTCCTGTTAGCCTGAATAGCACTCCTGTTAGCCTGATTAGCACTCCTGTTAGCCTAAATAGCACCCCTGTTAGCCTGAATAGCACTCCTGTTAGCCTAAATAGCACTCCTGTTAGCCTGAATAGCACTCTTGTTAGCCTAAATAGCACTCCTGTTAGCCTAAATAGCACTCCTGTTAGCCTGAATAGCACTCCTGTTAGCCTAAATAGCACTCCTGTTAGCCTGAATAGCACTCCTGTTAGCCTAAATAGCACTCCTGTTAGCCTAAATAGCACTCCTGTTAGCCTAAATAGCACTCCTGTTAGCCTGAATAGCACTCTTGTTAGCCTAAATAGCACTCTTGTTAGCCTGAATAGCACTCCTGTTAGCCTAAATAGCACTCCGGTTAGCCTGAATAGCACTCCGGCTAGCCACCGTTTCGGTGGTTTCGTTCGCTCGTTTGTAGCTGTAAAAACTTTCTCAAAAGAAAACTTCCTTGCCTGTCCTAACACTGGTTTTCTTCTTTTAAGCATTACCTGACCATGTTAGGAGGAACTTTGGCGATTCCCTTCATTCTCAGTGGTCCAATGTGCTTTGCCAATAACACGCTCGCCATCAGTGAAGTACTGAGTACCATTTTCTTCGTTTCTGGTCTTGTAACCTTGCTACAGTCTACGTTCGGAGTCAGGTATTGACAAAACGCAATTACAAATCTCTACTAATTGCCACTCAGATTACGTTGAAGTAACTCAATTTTCTCGCTAACTTTTAACTAAATTTTGTTACTATTACATAATTATAATCACAGTACAACAATACTATAACTTAAATGTTGCATATTTTAACAATACTGTCATAACGCTTTATTCTTTAGGCTTCCCATCGTTCAAGGAGGAACCTTTGCCTTCCTTACTCCGACATTTGCCATTTTGTCTCTGCCGCAGTGGACGTGTCCCAAACCTGAAGGTCAGTTTCATTGGTTTCAGTAGGTAAACTGTAAAAAGTTATGTAAAACGAGAAGACACATATCACTGAATGAATTATTTGAAGGTGTAATTAAGAACAAAAAGAGTGTAAACATAAGGTAAAGTCATGCTCGTGATTTATTTAGCATTACATGAAAAATTCTCGGCAGAAACTCGGTCACTTTAGATTCTCCCGCGAGGTCACTCTGAATATGGACATAAATTTAACCGAGGAGAAATCGCAGGGCCATATCAGACGATATTTCACAAGTTATTATTATTATTATTATATTTTAGAGTTAGAATTAGAGACACCCCAGAAATCATCAAGATTTAAAACGTTGCGCTACAAGTCAGTGGGGACAATTAATGATTGAATTAAACCTCTGAGACATATTGTTATAAAACTGCTTAGACTTATTACTTGACTAAAGTTGAAGATGAATGTTAACTTTAAACTTTATCGTACATCGTTTCTGTTAAAGGCCCACTCTAAGCTGTTAAAAATGCTATGAAGACGAGTTCAAAGGAAACCCACATTGGTGTTTGTGTCAGCTTACACCTGGGCTTTCATGTCTCCTCGAAACACGTTTTCCCGATCGATTGAAGAGATTCGTAGTTTTTGTAGACTGAGATATACATTCGTTTCTGTGTACCGTTCCATTAAGATATTTACGATATCATTCTTTTTAAAGAAAATGGTAACTCAACTGAAAGCTCGTCAATCAACAACGATGATATTTGGAAGCCTCGTATGAGAGAGGTAAGGTTTGAAAGTTGACCCTGACTTTGGTACAGAAAGCAAACATTATAATCATAGTCCTTTTATTTTTTCTTTTGTTTCTATGGCCACTAGACTGACATCAATTATCCCATCCTTATTCATGCGGCCAAACGTCAATCAATTTGTCATAGAGACCATCAATACTACTGTACTACAAATTTGAAAAAAATCATATGTTTTTAATTGTTCCTTTGCTAGATTCAAGGGGCCATAATGATCTCGTCCTTGTTTCAAGTCGTGATCGGTTTCACTGGTCTAATTGGCGTTCTTCTTCGCTTCATTGGACCGCTGACCATAGCACCTACCATCACTTTGGTTGGCGTGGCACTCTTTCACGTGGCAGCGGAACACGCAGGTGAGTTGACTGAAAAACTAAAATAATGTTTACCACAGTTGATTCTATTCTCTGCTCAGTTTAACTGATTGGCTTATCTATCATTTTTTCAGGAAATCACTGGGGAATTTCAATGACGTAAGTATCTGTTTGAAGGACTTATCCATAATCGATCTTGTTTCTGATAACAAAACTTTGTGTTGCCCATTATCCTAAAAAGTCAAGGTTCTTGCATAATCTTGCAAAGATCCTGGAAGTCTCTGGAAAGATCCTCGAGACTCTGCGAAGGTCCTCTAAAAGTTCTTGCAAAATGCTTATGGTCGCTGCAAAGATCTTAACGACATCGACCCATGAAGAATCTCTGAATGTCTTTCAAATATCTTTTAAGGATCCTTGAAAGATTCTTTAATAACTATAGTTTCTATGGTAGGCCTTTCAACATCTTAAAACATGCCCAAAGACTCTGTAAGGTTTTTCACCAGGTCAGTCTGCTTTATTATTCCTTACATTTTCTATGTGTCTTTGCTCGTTTCAGGACCATCATCTTAATAGCTCTGTTTTCACAATACCTAACCAAATTTGAGATTCCAGTGCCCGGATACAGCAAAGAACGCGGAGGTTGTTATGTTGGCCGTTTCCCATTGTTCAGATTGTTTCCGGTAAGTATAAGTGGAAATTTTGTAAAGTCATTTTTGCATTATGTGTAATCACTCGTCTTTAAACTAACTTGTGTCGCATGGTATTTTACACAGGTAATTCTAGCAATCGCAGTATCGTGGATTATTTGTGCCATCATCACTGCAGCGGGAGGATTCCCTTCCGATCCCAGCATTCCTCAGTACATGGCGAGAACTGATGCTAGAACAGCTGTGTTGAGAGAAGCCAAATGGTTCAGATTTCCGTATCCAGGTTAGTTATAGAAATAACTGCATTCTTCTGTTTGCATTGTTAACTCGAGTACGTGTTGGTCACTTTTCAGGCCAGTGGGGAACTCCTACCATCAGTGCCGCAGGGGTGTTTGGGATGCTTGCTGGGGTGTTGGCCTCCATTATTGAGTCCGTGGGAGATTATTACGCCTGCGCAAGATTGTCAGGAGCACCTCCGCCGCCAAAAGATGCCATTAACCGTGGAATAGGAATGGAAGGAATTGGATGTCTCTTGACGGGAGCTTTTGGTAGCGGAAATGGAACAACTTCATACAGTGAGAACATTGGAGCCATCGGGATCACAAAGGTAAACAAATTGTACAGCTTTTTTCATTGTTATCGTGTATGTTGTTGTTGTTGTTTTTGTCGTCATCTTTGGGTGATTCCACTGGCTGTATGCGTTAAGAACGACAATTGTTGGGATAAAAATTATCGGCCGGCTTGATTTTGTCAACTGGTGGCACCCATCGAAGATGAATCTCCCAACCCATGGCCTCTGAGATACCAGATATCTGGGAGGCCATGGGTTCGATTAATTCCCGTCGGGGACTCAGATTTTTTTTTGTCCCATGCTCGTGTCATTGTTGAACAATTCATCTTCATTATTTCTCATCGAGCTTAAAATTTACCATCTTTATTGTTTACTGGTGGCATTCAATTTGAAAAGTGTTGTGGTTGCTCTATCTGACGTCTACCTGAAGCATTGTTGGCTCAGTCTCTTCAACTGCAGTTCGTTATTGCTGACTTGGGCAGACCAGTTTATCTTTAGGGGCTAGAACTCTTAAGCCTGCTGGTATTTGCTATAGATTATGCGTGATTGTTTGAGATGAAGTGTGTGACTTTTAGGACTTTCTTTGATCAAGCACACATTTAGCAAACCAAGTTAGTTCTATATAAATTATACAGTACTGTTGTATTCTTCATTTTTACTTGTCTTCGTCATGAGAAGTGATCTACAAGTGATCTACAGCATAGAGTATTAATTGTAAAAAGTTATCTTTTTAGATGAAACACAATCTTGACGAATTTTTATGCTTTGCTTAGGTTGGAAGTCTTCGTGTGATCCAGTTTGGAGCTCTTGTAATGATGGTTGTTGGCGTTCTTGGTAAGATTGGCGCGTTATTCGTTAGCATTCCAGATCCCATTGTTGGTGGAGTTTTCATGGTCATGTTTGGAATGATCGCCGCTGTTGGAATCTCAAATCTGCAGTTTGCTGACATGAATTCCTCCCGAAACTTGTTCATCGTTGGATTTTCCATTGTGTTTGCATTAGCTCTGCCACATTACATGGAAAATCATCCCAACGCAATTGAGACAGGTATGATTCACAATGCAAACGTTAATTCACATGGCAAACAACTGAGTCTAAGCAGCTGGTACGCACACTTAAACTTTTCTGAAATTGATGGTAGGCAAACTTGACCCATGAAAAGCATTACCTTTGAACATCTAAAGGAAGATATAACCTTAATTTTTGGGTAGAAATCAAGTTACAAGAAAAATCCCGGAAACAAATTCAAAATTAAAACTTAATTTTTCAAGTTGCAATCCGTTTCCATCCGAGCCATCCGCAGCCAAAGACGCTCGTTGTCAGTTTCAGTGCTTTAATGTAGCATTGTTTAATAAAAACAGACCATTATTCTTTGGTTTGCTGCGAAACAATTAAAAATTTCGGTTGTTCAAAAATCTGGTAAAATCCGTAACAAAGCCCTTTAAAAACGAATTTAACCCCACCTTAACAGAAGGGTCAGAAGGGGAAAAATGGAAACTGGGATTTGGGCAATTTTCATTGGGAAAATGAGATTTAGGTCACTGGGATTGGGATTAGGATACAAGAAATGGGAATCACAGAGAGAAAAAACAACTGGGACTGGGATTTTGAAAATCTGGCAAAAACAATAGGCTGGGAAATGGGATTCATACCCCTTCCCCCCCCCCCCCCCTCCCCATACAAACACATGCACACACACTTCAGGACAAACCGATGAACGGACTCTGACTTCAAACATGACCAATTTATTTACAAGGCGAATTTAATGTACTTATCAGTTCTGACAACTTCGACAGACAAAACAGTTTCCCTTTTGCTTTTACTTCCGCTTAAAAAAAACAACTTTTTTACAGGAACACTCTCATCCGGAGGATGCGCTAGGCGAACGACAGACTTATTTTTAATGCAAGAGAACCTTTAAGTGTAGACCGATTAAAATGTCATTTTGAATAACTCTTCTATTCTTATCATCTGAACTTTTAAAAGGTGTTTCAGAAATCGACCAGATACTTACAGTCCTGTTGAAAACAAGCATGGCAGTAGGATGTCTTGTTGCATTGATTCTGGACAACACCATCCCTGGCACCATTGAGGAACGCGGGCTCAAGGCTTGGAGGCAACATCTGTCAGATGACAGTGATGATCATTTTGAAACAGCTTCTATTGAAGTCTATGATCTGCCGTTTGGTCTCAATCGCATCAGTAACTATAAAGTGGCCAAGTATTTGCCTTTTCTGCCGTACAATGATGATGAGCGCTTAACAACAACCGATGTGGAACAGAACGGTGTTAGCTCTAAGCTGTAAAATAACATTTTTGGAAAGTCTTGCTTTCTAGTTAAGAACTGGGTAAAGTATATTGTGAAGTAACAGACAGAAGGGTTTTGGCTTGATCAAGTAATCAGCTATTGTAACATTCTCGTCCCCATAGCCCTTTTGTTTCTCTTAGCCGGCTTCAGTGGCACGAGAAAACGAAGGCCTCTTTTTTGGCTGTTTGAAACAAAGAATTCCTAAACGGAAGTCGAAAACGTAACGACTTTCTCATACATTCTTTTGAAACGTCATGACTGTAAACATGAAGACCGGAAGTCCAAGAATCTAGGACTGTAAATCCTGTGTCAGAGCCCTTCGTTTTCTTGTGGTAAGGCCCAGCCGTCTAAGAGAAACGAAAGGGCTATGGGGACGAGAATGAGAGTAGAACGCTGTTATTCTAACCACTAACAGGTCATTAAAATATGGTCGCATTAAAAAGGTGGCAAGAGTAAATGGCTTCTTAGACTTATTAGTATACCAAAATAATGTAAACTTACCAAGTGTTTCGTCAGGCAAAGATAAAATGTCCATTGTTATTCCTCCAACTGAAATGCAGTTTTCTATTGGACGAGAGCGTATCACGTGACGCGCGTCAAAAATGTATAACTCCACCCCAACAACCTACGTGTTCAGGACGTGCGGCTCGAAACAACGGTGTGAACGCGAAGCAATTCGAAGTTGTGGAATAACGCTAAGCTTTCATTCATTTTTTTTTTCGTACTCGGCAGTCAACAGTTGAAATATAAAAAAAAATCATTTTACTCAAAGAAGAATATGCCCGGGAGATATCTCAATGCAAATTCGAAAGCTCGAATTATCTTGCAGTGTAATCAATTTCAGTGAATAAATTCATGTCGGTTTGAGCCGACGGAAAACTTAGTGATGAATAAGACAACAAAGCGTTTGATTATTTCAGTTGGGTGGTATAACAAAACACTTAATGACTGTCACCGCGGGAAACAATGAGTTTTGTTTCCCCTCGACCCTTTGGTTTCGCCTCGGGAACATTGAGATTCTCAGGGAGGAACCTGAACCCTTGGGGTCAGTCATTAAGTCTTATTATATTATAGCGAGTTGCATGGTTTGAGACGGGAATCAACTGTATGTCTAGCACATGTAGAAATGTAAATAGATCATCAGTGTCTGAATGAAGTTTATATCACCGATACAGTAGAAACCCGCGAGTAGTAAGAACCTAACATTAAAGAACCTGTAGGGTAAACGTTGCAAATTAGACCCCATTTTTATAAGAACCTATTTAGCCTAAAATTTGAAAACAGGTTCTTATTTTCTATAAGTGATTACTTGAAAATTTTTACTTTTGGGAAAATAACTTTGGACAAGGCTTTACTGTATATGCATACAATGTCATGTTCTGAATGATTTGTGCTTCATTTTTACATTAACACTTGTGTGGCATGCACATTTTATACAAATAATAGGCCGAATATCACTCAAAGTTCTATTAGCATCAATGAAAAAATAAGAACCCGTTAAAGACCTAAATAGCCTAAATTTGTGTTAACTACCATTTATGTAAGAACCTGTTTAGACTAACCTAGAAAACATAGGTTCTTACTCGCGGGTTTTTACTGTATTCCATATTTGGCAAAGTCATAGCTATAGCGCAATACAATGCATATATTCTTTCCTAACGGCTCAATGTCGTCCCAAATTCGAATTTAGCTATAAAATTAACATTTCCCATTTAGAAAACTGAAATTTAGACTTTTCAACATTAATAGACCATATTCGTATTCTCGGTATTGGACTGAAACTAGCTTGCAATGGAGGCTAATGCGGGGAATATCATTAAATAGAGCTTCATGTCAGTAAGAGGATAAAGTTGATAAAGAGGCGTTAAAAACACTCAGTATATATTATTTTCGTACGTATATCATCGTACAAAGCGAAACGTTAAAGATCACTCGATTTACTGTAATGTTATTGTATTAAATTCAGTGTTTTGCTTAAATTGTGACTGCGTACTGATGATATCGTTATATCAGGAAAGATTTTGCGTTCGGTCCACTAAATTGTCATCGTTATATCGGAAATATCGTTATATCGAAGATCGTTATATAGGAGTTCTGTCCCATACATTTTACTGTAATTTTTGCCGGGACAAAGAATACTCATCGTTATACCAGGAATATCGTTATATCGGGGATCGTTATATCGGGGTTCCACTGTATCACTGACATATTTGCACCTCTTTTTTACCTTGTTTTGCCCCTTCGTTTACGTTGCAGTTTCTTGATTTATACGAGTTCCGTTTGTTATTTTCTTGCTCCATAGAGGAAGTATTTCCTTTAGTACATTTTTTCATCTTTGTTGAAAATAGCTTTTATTGTTTACACTCAATTAGTTTGACGTTCGTGTTTAGGTAGTTGCATTTAAATAATGGGAGACATGCGCTGCAGGTTACTCAAAATTGGCCAATATCACTTTTATTTATCTTGTATTTTTGTGGAATAGGTTTAACTTGGTACACACAGTAAAAACCCGCGAGTAAGAACATAAGTTTTAAGAACCTGTTAGGCTAAAATTTGCCAGTTAGACATCCTCTTTATAAGAACCTCTTTAGCTTAAAATTTAGAAATAGGTTCTTATTTTCTAAAATCGGCTAAAAAATTTTACTTTTAGGGAAGGCTAATGAAATAAGTCGACATTTTGGTTCCTCGTAGGAGACACTTAGAAGGCTTATCACTTCAGTTACAATGTAAATGCCAATGTTGAAAATCATAAACTTTTATTAATGATACAATCAAAAAATATAAATACTAAAATGGTGTGCAAATTTCCCAGAAGAAATACCACTTAAAACTCTTCAGAAAATATGAACCTATTAAGAACCTAAATAGCCTAAGTTTGTGATAATTAGCATTTATGTTATAACCTGTTTAGGCTAAGTTGCCATGCAGGTTCTAACTCGCGGGTTTCTACTGTAGTACCGAGTACAGATGTTATCATCATCGGACGTTTGGCTTGATAGAATACTCCGTTTGGTGTTATATCAGTTATAAAACTACTGAAATAAGTTTTTCCTGATAACGCTCTTTTTAAAAGTCAGTGAGTTGCGCGCAAGCGTATGCGGTATTTCTTTTCTAACGGATTGGAATTTATTGTTTCTTGATTTTGTATCTCGTGGTGCTCCGAGGTAACAACAGTCCAGCGCCATTCTTGCACTGAAAACTGTTAGATACGCCAAACGCCGAGACATTACAAATTCTATAGGGAAGGCTTATTGTGAAGTCACATTTTGTTAAATGGATTTCTGATGAAAAAAGGTTCCCGACTGAGGCGGACATTTTTTGGTCAGGTTAACTTGAGAAACTTAAATAACGGTAACGAAATCAAGGAAGTCGTTAAACAAGAGGTTAATGATTACTGACAATGACAAGAGTCTCTTGCAATGACTCGTTCAGTGGGAGGCGCGGTGGCGTTATGGTTAAAGTTAGCGCGCTGAACTCTGGATCGAGCGGTTTGTGTTTCAGCCCTTGCCGAGGTCATGGGCCATTTTGGAGTTGACCAGGAAACTGGGCGAGTTTCAAAATTTTCACCATCACATAAAAGATCACATCGAAATTGGTCATTTGACCAAGATTGAAACTTTTAAGGACGTTCGCGCTTATTGTTTATGCGCATCCTTACTGCGCACGTAATTCACGTCGCAACGTCACGCCACGTCATGCACGAGCGCGCGCGCTGAAGAAATCTAATTAATTTCTAATTAAGAAATCTAATTAAATTCTAATTAACAATTAGACTACGAGCCCGAGTTTTCTATGAGCAAATAGTCAACGAGGCGCAGCCGAGTTGACTATCGCTCATAGAAAACAAGGGCGAGTAGTCTAATTGTTTTAGTAGAAACTCTAAACGATTGCAGTCCAAAACCTATTAATATTGTGCACTTTGAAGACAAAAATCAATAAAATTTACCGCTTAAAGAGCTACGCGCGCGCGCGACTGTTTTCTATCGGCAAATAGAAAACAGTGGGAGAACCAATCAGATTCGCGGATTTCCAGTAGAACACAGCTGAGTTTCTACTGAGAACATATAGGGCTGGCAGTCGTCGCGTGAACTTTGCTTGCAATTTACTCTCTTAGATGGTCGGGGCCCCCACAATTTTTGAACATATCACTTTTGTTGACGATTATTAGTTTTGCGTAAAAATGAAAAAATCTATCGAATAAAAGTTCGATTTTTTTTTGGTCCCACGTACGTTCGAATGCCTCTTTTTGAGCTTTTCGTTTTGCTGTACGACGGTTTCAAATACCGCTTTCAGGGTTAAGTCTTACAAAAAGTTGGCAACACTAGAATTTTTTTACGCAACTTTTACAAAATATGACTAAGATCATTTGCCTCTTTTTTCTCATCTTCAATATTTCTAACTATAAATCCTGTAAACCATGTTGAATGGCGTTCGCCAAATTTTCAGAATCAAGGTAGTTTTCCACACGCTTTATCTCTGAAACGAAGTCGTTGTCCCCCACTTTTTTGCATTTCCGACACAAGTAATTTATTATCTGACTACTGTAAAAAAAATTAAAAAATCTATCGACTAGAAAATTTTCGCGCGAACGTCCTTAAGTTGAACAAAGACCAAGTTTTGGACTTTGCAACATAGCATGCAGCATGGCATTTTTAGCCCCAAAACCATACTGAACTCTTTAATTATTTATGATTCCTATGATACTCTTTTAAGAGTATTGGTTGCTTTTTTCCGTTTGGGCTTGTTTGCAGAGGTGGCTAAACGATCAAACATTTGCTCGTGAAGCTTAAGGTTGGATGAAAATGTTTGATCTAGATCAAACATCGGAAACCATTTAAATGCAATGTTGAGCGAGGCGGCTAAACGGTAAAACATGCTCTTCCAACGTGATGTTTGGCGAAAATTTTTGATCGTTTAGCCGGGGATTAAGCACAAAAGATCGCGGAAAAGATGTCAATTAAGATTTGTTGACAACCAAAATCACACTAAGAATCAAATCCAAGAACGCGCTCTGGATTTCGCGTGTAGGCTACTTGTACACGACAGATGTTCACAGATTTTCCTTTTAAGCACTTCTTCGACTCGCTTATTAAGACGAAACAAAAAGAAACTACCGATAAAAACTACCAGACTTAATGAAGTAAAACTAACAACTCTTTTAAGAAATAGTCAGATTAACTCGACTATGGGGGAAACGTCTTTTTTACAGAAGCGAAGAGACCCAAAAGCTTACGCGTATAATTAGCGCGTGCATGTTGTATTCACTTCACCGCGCAAGTTTAAAATATTGACAATATTGCTTTCAGCCCTGAAAAATACATCTTTTTTCTTTTGGCTTTAAGCAAAAGCAATGCGCCAAGAGGTGCATGCTGACGAATATAGATAGAGATGGAGCCTAGATTTCGCTGGATTCTAAACCATTTTGCCGTAGAGTGGAAATATGACCGGAAACTGCGAGTCTATCACAGCTTTTCACTCGGACCCACTCGTTTCATCGCCCAGCCTTTTCCCACCCTGGTTCTAGTTAGGAGAGTATAAGAAGAATGAGAGTATTTCTTTTTCTTATATAATTTTTCTTGTGCTCAGTTAAGCTTATTCGAAGTGAAAACCAGCCTTCAATGAGCGACAAAAGTGTTGAGACACTCAGCCTTTTTTGAGTAACTTAAACAAATTTCACCTCTTGCCACACAGACATGACCCCCTCCCCCGAAACAATGTTGGATTTGCTATCTGAAAGACTGTACAACATTAAAAAGAGGGAAAGTGAGTGGTTTACACAAACTACAATGCATTTGGAGTAGAATAATGGATATATTAAACTATTAGCACTCATTTCAACAAACAGTGTCTCAATTACTTTTGGTGCCCATTGTGCATGGGTGGGGTAACAAAAAGTGAGTCCTCCTTACAAGCGGCTAGTACTTAAAGCTGGAACGCCAGAATACTAAAACCCGGAACACATAAAATATATCGTGTTACTCTTACAAATATAAAGAGCTAACTGCAAACAGGCTAACCGAAGTACATAGTAGGCTAACCGAGGTGAATAGTAGGCTAACCAGAGTGCATAGTAGGCTAACCGGAGTGAATAGTAGGCTAACCAGAGTGCATAGTAGGCTAACCGAAGTAAATAGTAGGCTTACCGGAGTGAATAGAAAGCCTATTATGCACTGCGCTTAGCCTACTATGCACTCTGGTTAGCCTACTATGTACTTCGGTTAGCCTGTTTACGGTTAGCTCTTTATATTTGTAAGGGTAACACGATATATTTTATGCGTTCCAGGTTTTAGTACTCCGGCGTTCCGGAGTTCCGGCTTTTAATACTAGCCCTTACAAGCAAAAGAAGTTGTTTCAGATTCCCAGGGAATTACTCATCAAAGTTGCGAACTCAACTTCTCTACGCTTTGTAAATAGCCAACTGGTCAGCCTCCTGCTAACTTTTTAATAAGTTTCTGTTGCATTTACAATTATTTGTTTTCCCTCAGTTAGAACAGTAGTGCAAATTACAATGTAGATACATTGACACTCTAATAAGTTTTATAAAGTCATTTAATTTATTTGTTGCCAATTTTAAGAGCACTGATGTCGAAAGGCACATTTTATGGTGGATCGACTTTAAAAATCAAGATGCAAAAAAACTTTCTTTACGACAAGCCTTGCAGTACTAATTCGAAATCCTTTACAATGGTCTTTAACTTATTTTATCGAACCACTTGGGTGTATTTACAGCTTAGTTTGGTAAAAAATTCTAGTGCGATATTGGACAAATTGTCAAATGCATGCTACGGTCTATACACTGGCAAATTCATTGTATTGTCTTTAATGATAAAGTTTCGTCCTACCAACAGCTACTACAACAATCAGAAGGAACAATTCTGTACAACCAAAGGATAAAGAATATGTTAATCACGATCTACAAATGTTTGAACTATGACAGTTTTCCTAAGTATCTTAAAGACATGCTATACTCTTTAAGAGGAACTAATATTTTATCACTATGTAAACCTGTTACAACTACTTATGGCCTCAACTCTTTTCGTAACTCCTTACCTAATAATGTAAGATCTGAACCTACTTTTACTGGTTTTAAAAGACTCCTAAAAGGAATCTCCTTTCAGGCATAATGGTATATCTTAACATTTTTTTTTTTCATGTAAATAGATGTAAATAGATTTTAAATGTAAATTTTCCTTTTTACAATTTATGTTTCTCGAAGATATTAGCCTTTTTCAGGCTACTCTACAATTCGAGTTCAAATAAAGTTCATGTTATGTTATGTTATGTTACAAAAACCGTAATTTAAATTACATTGTGTAAAATGTTTTGTTACTGGAATACATTTGTTTATGAAATTAAAGCTGTGATAACTTTAAAGTTGTGATAACTTAATGGTGCAGGGTTCATATTTTTTATGGTCCCGACTTATGGACTTATGTGCTGGACTACTGATTCAGCGGTCTGGGTTCGAGCAGTGATCGGGGTCATTGTGTTGTGTTCCTGGACAAGACACTTTACTCTCAAAATGCCTCTCTCCACCATGGTGTATAAATGGGTAACAGCAACTTTAACCCTGCAATGAACTAGCATCCGATTTAGGAGAGAGTACTAGAAAATTCCTACTCGCCTAATGCTATACTGGAAATTTAGTTGTGCTCCGACCTGATGGGCCACTTTATCATGCTCGAACGCAGACTTAACCTTATCGAACCATTTCTTAATGCCACACCTGAGCATTCTTGCTACAAACTTTATAATTGGTATAGAGTGTAAAGAAACTACATGTAGCCTAGGATATTCCTAGACAATCTCTACCATACACACGTTATTTTTTTTGCTGAAATATTTAATAAATAATCCATTTTCTGTGACCTTAAGCCCATAATAAAAGAATAAAAAGTCAGGCAAATGCGTAATTCAAAGATCCCATGCCTTTTCATGATTGCTCTAAGGACTTAAAAAGTCCCATTTTGTGGCATATTAGGTCAAAAGTGCTTTCCTCTTCGGAATGTCCTTGGACTATACTATCCAAGCGCTGGAACAATACTTTTTTGTTTTTTTGTATCCTACCCAATTGCGAGTTAACGACATCTTCTTTAAAACGTACTTTCTTATTATTCTTTGTATTCCTTTTGCGATCTTCATGGTTTGCGCCTTTTAGGTTAATCTGTTCCCTCGAGGTTTTGATACCTTGGCTGACACTGTTTTCCTTTGAGCGTTTCATACCATTATTTATCGCATCAAAAAAATCCTTTTTTTCTCTTGTACTTTTCCAGTCATGTACATCCAAAATTTCGTACAGTTCGTTTTCATTTTCGGCGTTCTTTGCTTGTAGAAGGGAATCGTTCACGATCGCAATGAAGAAGTTCATTAAAACTATAGTGATACTCACAAGCATCATAGCGGAAAAGAATCTTCCAAAAGTCTCGTTGGTGGCTGCCAGCTCGTTAATGGGGCGAGACTTGACTCGACCCAATGTTAACTCAAGCTGAAAAAAAGTTGCTCTTAAAACTGACGAGTAGTGCTCAGATCCACTTCCGAAAATCAGAATACCAAAGTGTAAGAAAGCCACAAAGAGATTTATCATGACAACCATGAATGATGAAAGATGACGTGTGGATATCTTCACTGTCTTCGTAAATACTCCCACGTGCTTGTTGTAGCGAATGAGCCGCAAGAGTTTTACAGTGACAGTTAAAGTTAGAGTGCCCAGTACAGCATTCTCAGCTTCACACCAAAAAACTGCTTCATGGAAACTTACATTCTCGTAAACGTTTTGTTGCAATTTTCTTATCACGGAAGTGATTCTGTCGGACTGTACAAGATGCATAGAAATAACCAGAATCGACAAAGCTACTTGGACTATCTCTAACCAGTTCCAAAAAGATTTGAAATACCGAAACCGCTGTTTCCAAAACTTTTGTAACTCTCTACCGAGATACACCAGTACGAATACAATGAATAAAAAAACACAGATTAAGTACAACTGCTGGGATGCGGTTTCCGTGGAATACAAAGAAATAACTTCAGTTCTCGTCAATGGTGCACTATATCCCGAGGCTTTGACTTCGTAGAAATATGTTCCGATTCCTAAAACATTCACCGACGGATTGAAGGTGGAAAATTCTACGAAGACGGCTCTGGTTTGTCTGTCCAGCCAGTTATACTTTTGTAAATTTTTGATAACGTTAACAGCCGTTGCGTTATTGTATCCTAAATCCGCGATGTACCCTCCCCCAGGGTACAAAGCGAATTGTCCCCAAATTTGCTCTGTGTTACTCTCCCCAGATGACTGATATCTCCACGGCTTGGGGCAAACTCGGTTTAGCTCGTCACGACTCATGTTGCCGGCAGTCTTCCATCCTGGCCTGTAATATAAACGCCTCTCCTCGTTTGCCTTCGAGTATCCTTCGTAGCAGACCGGGAAGAGTTTGTTACAAGATGCTGAAATTTCAGTTAAAAGGAACATTAGATTTTAAAAACAAAACAAGAATAGTTGCTGTGTTGACAAGTTTTCCGTGATTTTGGTAAACTGTTTAATCAGAATTAACCATTGGCAAACTTTAATTTCCTGGTATTAGAGAGTACTACATAAGTTGCCTCACTATCATGTCAAAATGAGTTGCTTAGCAACTGTGGAGGGTTGTATAAAAAAAATTATGCTAACCTAGGATAAGCGTTTATACTAATTTTAGTTTTTCAATTCAGTTTTCAGTGAAGTTTTCTGGTAATGTTTTTGTCTTCCAGTTTTGCCGTCGACTTATTTCTATTTGAACTTCCAATCAACTTTTAATCCTGGGTTAGTGTCAGTCAGATTACAAACAACCCAGCCTGGTATCTCATTACTGATCATTTAATCAAGAAGTACCCAAAGGAGATGTATCCATTATCTGAGCCTCCGTGAGGCTTTTTTGAATGAAGTTGATGTGGCCGCCAATGATTGCTAATGTAAAACAGCAAGCTTTGGGACTGTCGTGGAGAGACGATTTCGTACAAATGTAAAATGAATGCATGTAAGTTGCCAATTACTACATATGTATGTTTTAGCTCCTTGTTCCTGTAAATAAAACTTGATTCTGTCAATGGAGAGACAGATTAAACTTACTGGATTTAACTCTCAGTTGCCTTGCTCGAGCCATTCCAACAAGAACGGAACGTTTGTTGCCAATGTACATGCTTTGATTCTCTGTTTGCCCGTTGTACCATCGACCGGCAAACACACCCGGGACAAACACGTTATTCAGCCAGCTCCAGTACTTTGTGCTGTTCACAGCCTGGCATGGAATATGAAATGGTGTGGTGTGAATATATCAATGTTATTAATTTAACACGTGGGCCACATTGGGGAAATATTTGGTAGTGTTTCCTTTATCTCTAGTTTATGGGCCGGGACGAGCCGAAAGCCATTCCATTCCATTCACTTACAAAAAAAATAATTTAAGATGGTCAGGCTCGTTCTATCCTCCTACCCACACAAGGTTGGGTTCTTCCACTGGAAAATTTGAACCATTTACAGACTTCAATAAAGTTAGTGAAATCTCAGTAAAATGTCTACATTCTCCTTGTAAATTGCAATCTCTGTAAATGTGCACACTTACAGAGATTTTGTAAACTACATAAAATGTCCGTAGATTTCAGCACTTTTTCTTCGTTGAAATCTCATAAAATGTCTATGAAATGTTGCTACTTTTCTTGTAAATTTGGTGCAAAATTTACAGAGATTCTGTGACATATATATAAATCTCTGTAAATTAACCGTAAAATCTCCACGTTTTCTCTGTAAAAAAAGTAGGGGATAAAATCTCTGTAAAAGCGAAATTACAAAATCTCAATAGAATCTCTGAAAAAAGTGAACGAAAGTCATTGCATAAAATGTCAGTAAAATATGAAAATAACTACATAAAATGTATCACAAAAGTACACACAATGTCTATAAAATGTATACATTTTATTGCAATAAATCTCTGTAAAACGTCCACATTTTCTCTGTAAAATCAACATGGAAAAGCAAGAAGCGTATGTGAAATATAGCATATAATCTCAATAAAATCTCTGTAAAATCATTGCATAAAATGTCAGTGAAATGTACACAAATTAACTACACAGAATGTTCTTAAAAAGTACAGGAAATGTCTACAAAAAGGACATACTTTATTACAATAAATCTTAATAAAATGCTGACATTTTCTCTGTAAAATCAACAGGAAAAAAAAGCATTGTAATATGAACCACTCTAAAAGTTGAATACAAAATTTAACAGTTCATGTTTAAATGCCACTGGTATGGTAACATGGCAAAGAATTCATGTTGATTTCGATTTAAAACATACATCTTTGAATAAGACTTTTGCTTTGGAATACAAGCAATATTCGGGGGAAAAAAGAACTCGCTTGAATGGCCTACATGTCAACTAGACGATGTTTGCTCGCTGCTTCTACATGTATGGCTAACAATGGGTAATTAAAATCTCAAGAGAAGTTAGAGCCGTGAACTTGCAGTTTTTTCAAGCATTTCGCGAGACGAGAATCTCGTCTCGCGAGAGGGTGGTAACTTACTTTTGAGTGGTACTGTAATAACCAGTTAGCCAGAGACCAAAAGGAAAAATGTGGAGTATCCATTTTACAGAGGTGTGTCTTGCAGAGGTAGAGACTGAGTGAAGTATTTTTGTCTATTTAAGACCATGTGAACAGCCTGTAATAGGGAGATGTATGCATTATAGATGTGCTCATAAGTTCAACTGTATTGACCTAAATTATTACAGTCCAAATTCTTTTTTACAGAAACCTTTAAAATATGAACACCTCCCCAGAAGGGTACAGCTTAACTGAAAAAGGCAAAATTGATATGAACTCTTCAAATTGTACCTCTGTAATGGGCACCTCCATAACATGGACACTTTTTCAAGGACTGTTGTGTACATGAAGTAGGTTGTCATTATAACAACAGTTATCCTCTTTCATAGTTACATGTACAGTGTATGTTACCATACCAGCAGTACATACATGTATGGTAAAAGTATAGGAATTTAATTCAATTACTGTAAAATAATAAAAGGTATTACTGTACATTCATTTTGTGTAACACAAATTATAACTAAATACAGTTGAATCCCTATAACTCGAACCTCCCGCTAACTCTAACCTTTTCTGATTTCCCTCCAGGCGATTTCTTAATAATTTTACCCTCGATAACTCAAACTCCCGATATCTCGAACCTTTTTCGATTTCCCTTGAAGGTTTGAGTTATCGGGATTCAACTGTAATTCAAACACCTACCCTAATCTACTTATGTCCAGGCTATTTACATGTATATAAATGACAGCTCATCATCATTCAGTAGCTATGACCACCTACAATTTGCTTGGTCACCTCTGTTGCATCAAAATTGAGAACTTTGTATGTATGTTTATGCATATTTTTTACTTACATAACAACAACACTTTAAACCAGTGTAGGTGTTTGTGCCAGTGATGAAGCTGGACTCTGTTCTATCTTTAGCCAACACGTTTACCAAAAATACTGATGGTGGTAAAAAATAAAGATGGTAATTTTCAAGCTCGGTGGTAATTAATAGTTAAGAAATTATTCAACATGACACAAGCGTGGGACAAAGAAAAACTCTGAGTCCCCGACAGGAATCGAACCCATGGCCTCCCCCAACCGGTGTCTGGGAGGCCATGCGTTCGATTCCCATCGGGGGCTCAGAGTTTTTATTTGTCCCACACTCGTGTCATGTTGAATAATTTCTTCACTGGTGATGTTTTGTCAATGTTCATTCACTACTCAAGGACAGTACATGTACATGTAAAGGTAATATACAAAGGTAATAAAACAAATCAAGCATTTATATATATGTACATAGTAGACAATTTGGCCTCCTGAACATGTAGCTTGATGCCTTATTTCTTTTCACTTTGCCATGTTGCAAACGTGCATGGTCATGCCCTTTTCTGTGGTGAACAGAAAAAAATACTGTTAGTTAACTGCACACAAAGGGCCAATGTTCTAAACAGAACAAGTAAGCGAAATTACACCAACAGAGTAGGTGACAATAATTATTAGACCAACAGCTAAGATAGTTGTAATGTAATTAACATTTTTAAATTTAAGTATTTACAAATAAAATATAAATATGACATAAAGTATCTGACACTAAGACACTGTTCACACACTCATTTGTATCCATACTGCCTTTGAACTGGGTACGGGTACGCCTTTGCTTTAAACAGCCCTGACAGGTGCAGGGATGTACAGCTGTAGCTAAGAAAACACTAATCATTAACAAGCCCAGCTGGCTTTTCTGGCCTTAATGGGAGCTCTACAAGTTTACCCATTTGCAAGTCTTTGTTTTCATGTGAAACTTCAGCCGGTTTTAAGTTCTCTTTCAGCTGGTAAATTTAGCCGGCAGCCGGCCCTTAATAACATCCCTGGGATGTTGAAACAGCATTGTTTTGAAAATGCTGAGAAAGTGTTCTCAAAAATTATGGTTTCATTGGTCTGTAACAGCAGAACCGCTCTATTTTTTTAAAAAAAAGGATTGTTGTGTTTTGGTGTGAAATTGGCTGGCTCCTAAAAAGTAAATATGGCAAACCACAGAGTGTACTGCTTGCTTATACACTTGGAAAATGGTTTGATTGGTTTCCTGTGAACAGTTTAAAGCCATATAGCTTTTGATAGGTCATGCATATGTAAATCCCGGTTGATTGGAAACCGCATCTGTGTAAACAATGCCTCAATCTTATGTGCAGTTACCATAATATAAACAAATCAAAAAATGAACCAGGACATAAGGGTTGATTTGGAAGCTTGAGTAAAAACAAAGACTCTTAAAATAATAAATAATTATTTTACTAATACAATAAGGTTTACAAAAATAAAGGAACTGTAAATGTAATATGAACAAAACAATTAAAACAGCACATTTAATCTAAAAAATATAGAGAGGATATGCTGAAATATACATGTAACATTTTTCCCTAGTAACATGCAGCACAAAACCTATAGTTGATGTTTGACAGATATTGCAATAAACAGGGAGGTGTGGTTGACTAAATTGCAGATCATGCAATCCAGGTTTGAGCTCTAGCTGGGGTAGCAGTATTCTTTTCTTGGGACAAAAACACAATATTGGGATCATAACTGAATATATGTATCTGCTATTATTAAAAACAAGCCATGCTATATTCCAATTTCTGAGTTTTGACTACCGGTAGTTAATAGGCAATAGAATTGTCAATATTAGCTCTTATAACCCACCCATTAATTTTTGTGTGCGGTCATTGGACAAAACGCATCACGTGGTACAAAATCGGACGACAGGTATCAGGGAATATACCCCGTCCGATTTGATATCCGTCACCCGATTTTGTAGGTAGGCAGAAAAAAACAAATGAAGTCGCCTAAGTCAATTCTAACTGTTAATGAAATCACATAGTTAAAAAATCACGTAAACCAATCAACTTAGATTGGTTTCAACCACAGTTAAGCCGGGTTTATAACGTAGGTTTTTTCCTATAAATTTACTGGCGATGAAGCGCTTTGTAGAAATAAACTGGAGGGTTATAAAATAAATAAACCCCTTTCTGGCTTGCTGGTATATTAGAGGATAATGCCCTTGGCTGAAAGATTGTCCTCAAAATTTCACAGTTGCCCTCGAAGCTTCGCTTCTCGGCCAACTGTTCATTTTTCAACAATCTTTCGGCCTCGGGCATTATACTCCAATATACCAGCCGCCTGAAGGGGTTTATTTACTAAATATACAATGTACTGTGTACAATATGGTGGGTGTATGCATTGACGAGAACAACCCAGCCGGGACCTCAAATATTTCATTTCTTTTGGTGTTTACAATAAAACAACAGTTCCACTCATACTTGTTGAATATGAGTTAGTTGTAGCCAACTATCAACACATGCTTGTGGAATGACTTCTAATCAACAATTGGAATATGAAACACGATTGAAGCAAGAAGAAAGGTGTATTTTAAGAGATAAACTTCAGTAAATGCCAGGACTTGAACTCTGAGGACTCAGCCAGGGCGAGGGACTCAAGTCAGAACTATTTTTTAGTTTTTGAACAGTGTGAAACTGTATTAAAAAGTCCTTGTTGTTATGATGTTGTAATCTTTACACTATTTATAGTAGTAGTGACCTAAACAACAAATAAAAGCTAACCAGTCCTGAGCTCGAGTCCTGGCTCAAATCCTAGCTCCTAGCTGAAGTCTTTTGTTTTATTAAAAATGCCAAAAGAATTGCAATATTTGAGCTCCCTAGTTATTTTCGTTGACGCGTATCCGCTGCCAAATTTGTGGCCAATGGTATAAGAGCTCATATACTATTACCTGTTAACCAATCAAAACGCAGGAATTGCAATATACCATTGCTAGTTTTTAATAATATGGAATATCTTACGAGCCACTTGTATTTTGGCGGTATACACACAAGCCTTTAGGCGAGTGTGTATAGGAAGAAAATACAAGTGACAAGTGGGATTTTCCACAGTATACCACTAGAAAGTGTTGTGTAACTATTTTATACATGTACCATGCCGTATAGAAAATACATTGTGTCTAGATACCCGGCAGCCGGGAAGTGTTTTCAAAATACTACATACCCGGCAGTCTGAAATTATTCTAGAATTTCCACGGAAAAACCAATCCAATCCTCCTCAAAACTATAGATCTTTGCTTAGAAATGCCAAGCGATTTCAATTATAGTTTTGGCTTTGTGTTTGAGGAAATTTTCGAGCTTGGGCATACTACAAAATCTTGATTCTTCGACACTTAGAAAAAATTCGTACTCTGACTCCGGTGTCAACTCTTATAGAATAATTTCTACAAAAACTGAAGTTGAAACCCTGCGAGAGTATTCGATATTTGCTGAGAAATGCGAAGCGATTCTAAATAATGTTTTGCTTTTGTTGTGGACGAATTCTCTTGGCTTCGGCGTACTGTAAAATCCTCGACTCACGGGCACGGTTGTTCAAAAGACTAGATACCCGGCAGTCAAAAATTCATGAATAATCAATACATTCAATATCCACAAAAATGATCATTGAAACCTAGCTCCCGAGAGTATTTCAGTATTTCAATTTTCGGTCGGAAATACCAAGCGAGTTTTTACAATGTCAGTTTGGTTTTGCACAAATTGTACGAACTTTATGTGACTCACGGGCACGATTTTTCAAAGACTACATACCCGGCAGTCAAAAATGCTTCCCGTTTTTCCATCAAAATTTCCATTTGAACCTGCTGAGATGTCGGTGTAGAAATACCAAGCGATTTTCCAACTTAAGGCCTCAACAATTGCCTCGGCAAAGTAGTACAAAATAGCTACAAAACGCTTGAGCGTTCGGTGACGAAAGTCCGCCACCGATGTAACTTCCGGTGTGACACTTTAGTGGGGTGACAAAGGTGGCACGAGGTGTTGGTTTTCGCGCCAAAACGAACTCAGCGTTGGAAGCGACGAAGTTCTTCTTAGTTATTTGTAAGGTAAGTTAAACGTTTTATCAATAAGGTAAGAAACCCTTCGCAAGTAACATATTCGCAGAGTTAGAAAGAGCGATTTCAAGCTACACGGAGCGAAAGAACATCAATGTTTTTGTCATTTCGTTTTAATCATTCATTGTCTTAAAAAACTGGGAATTTGACGCTCTGTGAAGCCCTAACTGATGGGACATTTGACGGCCTACCAAACTTTTTGCAAAAAAGTCAAATGCCCGGGGGTTTGCACAGGGGATGGGAGTTTTGGAAATGACTGATAAACAAGAATTTGAAAAAATCTACTTGAGTGACTATATATAGAGGAACGCTTTGTATTTCTATTTAACCGAGAGCTTCGTCGCTTCCAACGCTAAGCCGTTTAGCCCACAGAAGAACTTCGTCGCTTCCAACGCTGAGTTCGTTTTGGCGCGAAAACCAACACCACGTGCCACCTTTGTCACGCCACTAAAGTGTCACACCGGAAGTTACATCGGTGGCGGACTTTCGTCACCGAACGCTCAAGCGTTTTGTAGCTATTTTGTACTACTTTGCCGAGGCAATTGTTGAGGCCTTAAGTTGGAAAATCGCTTGGTATTTCTACACCGACATCTCAGCAGGTTCAAATGGAAATTTTGATGGAAAAACGGGAAGCATTTTTGACTGCCGGGTATGTAGTCTTTGAAAAATCGTGCCCGTGAGTCACATAAAGTTCGTACAATTTGTGCAAAACCAAACTGACATTGTAAAAACTCGCTTGGTATTTCCGACCGAAAATTGAAATACTGAAATACTCTCGGGAGCTAGGTTTCAATGATCATTTTTGTGGATATTGAATGTATTGATTATTCATGAATTTTTGACTGCCGGGTATCTAGTCTTTTGAACAACCGTGCCCGTGAGTCGAGGATTTTACAGTACGCCGAAGCCAAGAGAATTCGTCCACAACAAAAGCAAAACATTATTTAGAATCGCTTCGCATTTCTCAGCAAATATCGAATACTCTCGCAGGGTTTCAACTTCAGTTTTTGTAGAAATTATTCTATAAGAGTTGACACCGGAGTCAGAGTACGAATTTTTTCTAAGTGTCGAAGAATCAAGATTTTGTAGTATGCCCAAGCTCGAAAATCTCCTCAAACACAAAGCCAAAACTATAATTGAAATCGCTTGGCATTTCTAAGCAAAGATCTATAGTTTTGAGGAGGATTGGATTGGTTTTTCCGTGGAAATTCTAGAATAATTTCAGACTGCCCGGTATGTAGTATTTTGAAAACACTTCCCGGCTGCCGGGTATCTAGACACAATGTAGAAAATACGCTTACAAAATTTCGTCGAGATTAAGATCGCGGCACACAATGGGAAGGTTAGGTTGAATACCGTCGAATAAACAATGGCTTCCTTGTATTCTGATTGGCTGTATTTCCTATGGCATGGTATAGAAGCTCACATGCCATTGCATGTAATTGTAAACCAATCAAATCAAATCTCAGAAATTGCAACATAGGTACCCTGGCTGGTTGTTATGATTCATGTCGAAAAAAAGAAGGATAAAATCTTCTTTAATAACTTCTACAGGGAAAGATTTTTGAACTGAACTTCAATTTTCCTTATAAAAAGTCTTACATGTAAGCCTTACATTTTATCTCCTTCATACATGTGCACGAACTTTTCAAAGGGACTCACAAAATCGTAATGTATCTGATGTATGTACGAAGACTTTATCATCACTATAATAATTTATAATAGAAAGCTCATCAAGTATCTACTACATAATCTAACAAACCAAGACTTTCTACATTTATAAACGTACCTTGAAGTCCACACGAAGCAGCAAGCATTACAAAACTGAACCAGTATGGCGAAATTTAAACATGGCGGAATACTCCACTCAGTGACACTCGATTTCACTCGACTCTGAGCAAAAGAAGCCGTCGGGAGTAGATTATCGTCAAAAATACCGATAAACGTCATGAAGCGAGCTTTAAACTAACAGAAAAGCGACTCGAGCATCGAATCTCCATGTATAAACATTTGTAAACGAATAAAAGTTCGTTATCATGATTATAAAACAAGCGCCAGAACCCTTCAAGCGTTTGCGCATGACCGTTTGGTACTCAGACCTCTTCCGTCCAATCGTCCAAATCGTTCCCAGAGCCTTCTCATTGTCCTCCGTCCGTTTGTTCGAAAGCGTATGGACGTTCGACGAAATAAATTTTTATCTTCTTTTCAGTAAAATAGGGAAAATGTACTCAACTTTCTTTGATTTAATTAGTCCTTTTGTTTTTTGGGGGAGTTTTGCGGTTTTTGTCGTCATGTGTCGTAGCCATGAAGGCTACGACAAAATGAGGGCTACGACAAAAAATACGACATAAATCATTCATACGCTTACATAAATAATCATTCACACGTTTAAATGAATCGTCCATATATACGCATATAAATCATTCATATGCTTATATAATTTTTCTTTTCCATCGATTTCTCGAATCGTGAGTTTTGGACGCCTGTGATTTTATGGACATTTTATGAAGCCCTGTTTGTGGCATTTTATAGACATTTTATGAAGCCCCGTTTGTGCCAAGGCTCTGCCAATTTATGGACATTTTATTGACATTTTATGAAGCCCCGTTTGTGCCAATTTATGGACATTTTATGAACTTTTTATGAAGCCCCGTTTGTGTCAATTTATAGAGATTTTATGAAGCCCCGTTTGTGCCAATTTATGGAGATTTTATGAAGCCCCGTTTGTGCCAATTTATGGAGATTTTATGAAGCCCCGTTTGTGCCAATTTATGGACATTTTACGGACATTTTATAAAGCCCCGTTTGTGTCAAGTTATGGACATTTTATGAACTTTTTATGAAGCCCCGTTTGTGTCAATTTATAGAGATTTTATGAAGCCCCGTTCGTGTCAATTTATGGACATTTTATAAACTTTTTATGAAGCCCCGTTTGTGTCAATTTATAGAGATTTTATGAAGCCCCGTTTGTACCAATTTATGGACATTTTACGGACATTTTATAAAGCCCCGTTTGTGTCAATTTATGGACATTTTATGAACTTTTTATGAAGCCCCGTTTGTGCCAATTTATATAGATTTTATAAAGACCTGCATGCGTCATTTTATATTGTGTGTAGTTCATAAACATTTCTTACGTGATTCCGGTACGTGTTTCAAACGTCAGAGTGCATGTTGATTTACCGGCTTACTTTAAAACCGTGCATTGTAAGAGAATACCAGACTGGATAACTCTTAAAACCAATCTCTTTTACCCTACTCACAGGTAAATCAGCCGGCACTACGTTCTTAGTTCTTGCAATAACAAGAAGCTGGGACCTCAAGGACGGGCATTAATTAAACGCACATTAAATTATATGGTCCGACTGCAATAGTCGAGTCTTCTAAGTTTTTTTCCCTCTTTATCCCTCTCAATATCTCTTTCTCTCTTTCGCTCTGTTTTACTGGTTTGGAGACTTTAAGATGTGAAAATTTACAGAGATTTTATGATGTTTTGCTTAGACAAATTCATTTGGTAAATTTACAGAGATTTTGTTACTTATTTTGAGAACTTATCATTTACAGACATTTTATGTGATGATACTAAGCCCGGAAAAATCTTTGTAAATTAAGATTTACAAACATTTGTGTGAGATTTTATGAAGTCTGTAAATTTGTAGTCTTTTCGTCTTATCCTTGTTGCTAGAATTTACTAACATTTTACTAACTTTCTTTTAAATACAAGACCGAAAAACCATATAAAATGTCTGTAAAATAAATTTACAAACATTTTGTCTTTAACATTCAAAACTACGAAGTCTGTAAATTAAAGATTTACAAACATTTTATAAAGTCTGTAAATGGGTCAAATTTTCCAGTGTTCCTGAATACAGTTATGCTGCCCACTTCTAGGAAACGCCTCATTTTTCCGAGTATTAAACTCTTTGGAGCAGAATGCTTTGCCATTATTCCAAAATGAAGTCAATTGAACACACCCTTACTTGGCCAATCACAACAAATGCAGATAAATTAATTTTGGCTTGAAGCAGCATAATTGCTTTTCTTACTGGTCCCACCAAGATGCTCTAATATTTTTAAGCAGGGGAAGGGTAACTGGTAATCTGCCTCCCTACCCCTCGTTTTTGAGCTGACCAAGCAAAAAGCCCATAAAATGAAAAAAATAACAGTTATATACCGGTAACCCAAACCAGCTCAAGTATAGACTGCACTCACCTTGTTAAAATGGGGTAACCCTTCTTGGATAGATTTTGTCATAAGATAACGATGGTCATTTCTGTTACCATAGCACACCACCATCAGCAAGAAAACAAAGATAACATAAAAGAAAAGTTCCATGAAAAACCGCGACACGTTTTCTTTTCTGGCTTGACGTTTTCTCATTTCCTCGACTTCATTCAACTTCAGTGTCCACAATCTGTGTTGTGGAGAATTACTTTTATCTTTTTCAGAGCTTTCATTTTCTTTATGTGTACTCTTTTTCCACTTGCGAATTCCCGCTAGCAAAAGAGCTATGAAGAAAACTTTGAATGGCTCCATAATTATCACATCCTGAGTGAATGATATGAACATCGACGATAGCCATTGCTCACTGATGCTCTTTCCCCAGATCAAACTGTAGAAGATTGTCAACGTCGCTGACAGAGTACAAGAACAAACGAAAAGGAACCAGGCAAGATAGGTGAGCCACTTCGCTCTGGAGCAACATCGGGATTCAATTGCCGGATTTCCAGCTCCTTTTTGAAATAATAAGGTTATGACGAAGTTAATCGGTGCGACAATAAGCACGCTTTTGATACCAATCATTACTTGCCTCGATGAGAGTTTCAACGGTCCTAACTGAATGACCTGTTCGGACTTGCCATCCAACTTATAGAACATCGCGTTCGCGAGCATAGCTGTGAGCAATACTGAAAGACAACAGGAGGCCCGCTGTACTCTTGTAAACCGGTTTCTCTTTGCCTTTGCTACAACTGAAACCCAAATATGCATTTCTGTGAGGCCTTTCCACCACCGTTTTACAACTTCATGGCTAAAATGCAGTTCATTTGGCACTTGCTCAATCATTCGCTCAATTCGACCATCTCCTCGCTCCAGGGCAAGCCACTGGCTGCTGGGAAATTTCCAAGCCTCATTGACTTCTTTGTCCACAACCACGATTTCTTCTAGAAACCACGAAGGGCTGTCCCCAGAGTTATCATGGCCAATCCGCACTCCCTGAATCCCACCAAGCCGGTTGTTCACGTGAAAAAAAAAGACATCCGTGTTGCCCCGAGAAAATAGAAATTTCTTCACGCCAGGTTCGTCTGAGCTGAGCTGAATAATTCCAGTGCTTTCGTCAGTGCCGTAAATCTCCATGGCAACCTGAGCTGTTGTACCTGAGTTTCTCCACACACCGGTTGTGATTATTATCTCGTATTCATGTAAGCTGCTTGATGTGGATGGTAGCTGTACTGGCAAACCATTCTAGAAATCAATAGTAGTAGTAGAAGTCTTTATTAAGAAATCAGTCACAACATACGTGTGGCTTTACAATCAATAACAAACTAAGCTAAACTAGAAAAAGAAAACCTATCATATGTATTACAAGAAAGATTTTAAGAAATAAATTTAAAAAGACATACATTTATAAAAGCCCGTTTGAATCGTTCCGTCTTTACTTTAGGGAGTATGAAGTCATGGCTCTTTCTCTAAGACCTCTGTTACGTTTGGGTGGGAGAAAATCATCTAATACATGGCCAGTGTCACCTGTGATTCTGTTGAAAAGATCACTGTCTCTATTCTTTATAACATTAGATATCAAAATGATCGTATTTGTATAGCCAAAACGATAGGCTCGCCGAAAAAAGTGTCAATCCGATCTAAATATCTGCCTTGATAGGCGGAGCCCCACACTTCTAATCCATACAGAAATAATGACATTATTAAACAGTCGAAGAGTTTACTGAGCTGATCTATAGTGTACCCATAATATTTGCATACCCTAAGAATATAATTATAGTCGACTAGCAGCTCTAGAAAGTAAACTGTCGACATGAAGGTCCCGATGTAGATCAATGTAGATCAGTGCAGATGACGTGTTGATGTTTAAGAATACTGGGTCCAATTTTTGAACGGTCCCAGCGAAGGTAACCATCAATTTATTCAAGACATCATAATTATAAATAATCAGATTCCGTATTCAAGTGATTTTCAATACTCAATCTTAACAAAATAGAGTGCTGTGTCACTTCAGTATACTAATAGCCTGCAGCAGGGTTTACACATTGGCTTCCACTTCTGGTGATAAAGCAAAGGCTGGTTCTGTGAGCAGTTTTTTAGACGAGCAAAAGATGGAATTGAAAGAAGAGCCCGAGAGAGGAAGGTTGGGTTGAGTGAAAAAAAGGGAGACTGTGTGAAAAGATGGAAAAAGTATTTCTCTTCTCTGCCCCTTTCCTAACCTCTTTTACTCTTGTTTTTCTATTCCATGCGCTTCACTTTTAAAATACGCTTGTACTGCGACTTAACTTGCTGGTTTCAGTAACCTGAATCTAGCTTAATGTACATGAGATGCACTGTGAATAAAACATCCAATATCAACCTTCGCGGAACTTATTGAATATCGCAGGATTTCAGTGTGCCTCGATCCTGTTATGTTCACCCATTATATAATGGCGGATTGTACAGTAAAACGATACACTGGTTTGATACCACAATATGGTCCAATTTATTACTGATACTTACATTTCTAGCGTCCGCTTTATCCGCTTTTCCGGCGACAACGAGCACAGTAAAATACAACACGAGAACAACAGCCACCGTCACAATTACAGCAACATTTCCAGTTTGTTCGACATTCTTGAACTCCACCAGGACCTTGTCAAAATCGATTGGATTCGGCTTAAAAAAAATACCTCCACCAAATGACGTCAGGTGGTTACAAGAACAATTGAGAGATCCATTTAATGTTGCTGATAATGCCTGCAAGTAATAGAAACAAAAAACACGTTTAGTTTGGAATTATTTAGACAACAGTTATTCATCTATGTTGCCTTTTGTTCTCCAGAGGAAGCAATGACTCCACTCCGGTTGGTTCAGAGCAGAAAAGTTTATAATTCATTAGTTGACACTTAGCATGTTCTATCGGATATCCAAAAATCTGATTGGTTCTCCTATTGCTATCTATTCGCTGACAGAACACGATCGCGCACACATTACTCTTGGAAGGGAAATTTTTTCTTGATTTTTAACTCAAAAATGTATGAAATTGTATGTTTTGGATCTCAATTTTTAAGAGTGTGTACTACAGCAATTAGACTACTCGCCATTGTTTTCTATGAGTGAGCAATAGTCAACTCGCCTGCAACTCCTTGACTATTCGCTCAGGGAAAAAATGGGCTTATAGTCTAACGGATAATTTTAACTTGAGTGCAAAAATCTACATGAATACAACTGCCAAAGATCACTTGCGGTTTTAAAAAAATTAAATAGATTAACATTAAAACACTCAGACACGCTGCCTCCTCAATTGCGAGGGTCACCCAAAAGCATCCAAAGATCGCTAGGATGTAAAAAAAAATTACATAGGACGAGAAAAAAGAAAGATGACATAACTAACATGACAGCCGTCTGTTATCCACATTTCCCGCTTCTCTGACCAATACACACAGCTCCCCAGTGCTACCCTCAGAGTATAGTTTTGATCAGTCTTAGAATCATATACTGGCACCACAGTTACATTCTTGCTCTGAGGGGGAGTGGGAGGGGGATCCTTGACTTCCACGCATGAGCGCTTTTCTCGTCTATTTCCAAAACACGATCTTTTCTTTCTTTTGTGGGAGTTTGTCACACCTATTTTGAAGCTTTGCACTCCAAGGAAGTATTTTCCAGGTCGCTTGGCCAGAGTTGTTATTGGTAAAGACTGATTAAACGAACACTCAGTTTTACCGTCCTTTTTGCCATGCGCAGTCAATGTCCAAATGCATCTACTGTTGCTGGAGACAGTGGCATTGAGGTCATACTCTTTGGTGGTTGGCCGCTGACCATATCGCATGTAAACAAAAAGATATGTTTGTACCTCGCTAGGCGTGATTTCCAGTATTACAAGAGTGTCACCAAATTCTATAGCTATCTCGTGAAAACGTAAATTGTTGTTATTGGTAAAAAACTGCGAGTTTTCAACAACAGTGACTGTATGAGGCTTAAATGGTGTGAATACCATGACATTGTCTGAGAGATTTGCTACTTTGATCAGCCTTTGCCTTTCGTCTTTTAAGTCCAAAGCAAGGACATCAGAGTTGACTCGTTGTTTAGTACTGTCCCAGGTGTAAGGATTGAACGGGATCGACAACATCTGCCATAAGAAAAAAAAACGCTTTTGTCAATAATTTTACACAACATTTCCTTAGATTTAGTTAAACATGTAACCGACGCCATCTTGTGTGGTCGTTCATAAGTGCACGTTGGATACGAGAGGTTCATGTTGTTATACAGCTGGAGTTCTCTTGCATCCAGTGCTAATTGTTATTAGTTGTTTATTAGTCACATAACTCTAACTTAATTCAAATGAATCTCATGCGGGAGCTTATACAAAACTCATATTTTCCCAAAGTGGCACAGAAAACCTTTTAGACAATAAGCTGAGTGCGTGTGCAAGGTTGATACATGATTGTTTTGTTTCATTGGTTAGGTGAGTGAGAAATACCACATGTCTGATTTGTATTGAATTTTTTCACAAACTGAAACTGCTAGGAAATAAGAATTTTCTACACCTCTTAAATAAAGTAATTAGCCGTGTGATGGGTGGCCGAGAAAGATTCCAAAAGCACTTAAATCAAATTTGTTTCTTTGCTATAAGCATTTATCAAAATCCGTTGGTGTGATTTTTTCTTAAGTTGTCTTCTCACTCAGTTTTTCTTTTCTAGAATGTTAATGTTTCTCTTGACTTCATTTAAGGAATATTGAGATCTGATGGAAAATACGGTAAAACTAACTGTTTCCCTCGGGGACAGGCATAAGTGTCGGTAGTTATAACCAGTAACCGTACCTGAGTATCCACAAAACTTGCTCCTGTAATTCTGGACATTAATGCTTTCTCGTCAGCTGGTAAAACAAATCTACCATTTCCTCCTTCAATCTTTAATCCAACAAGTTTATCTGGGCTATGGCGCCCTAAGGTCATGGTCAATTCTCTTGTCTCGATCGATATTACTTTTTCTTCCGGGACTCTTAAAGCTAGTACTGCGTCTCCAACTGTGCTGATGACTTTTAAAGAAGTCATGACCAAACGTTTACCCTGTACAAAAGGTATTAAAAATAAAACTAATTAAAAAATCCAGTAATCCAATAGATGTGATTTAATCATATACGGCTTATCTTAACACAAGTAAACCAATCAGAACTTATAAAAAAAACATGTAACTAGTGCCTCATAGGCAACCTGATTGACTTGATTGTTTTCCAAGACAGCGGTAGCTAAGATGTTTTGACACTAAATGATATAAATATACCTGTTTTTGCAGACCTGAGCCCAAATCTCCTGATGCAATCACTGCTCCTGCCTTCAACAAGCTATTAAGACACAAGCACAAGTTTTTTGCAGATTTGGTAACCAGCGGTATATATGCCTCATCCTTTAATTGGGCAGTACTCCATAAGAGTGACGTCATATTATTGATGGCAGATAACGATAACTCCTATGAGGTTGAAGCAGAGATAGTGACAGAATAACTTTTCAGCTATTTTACCAGGGCTGAAGCTAAATTTTACTTTGGCAACTGTGGATTTACAAGTTATTATGCCTTGCAGTATCATGTAATTAACAATGTTTGAGTTGCAGTATGACCAGTATCTTAATCATAAAGAGTAATAATCCTATCTCCAAGAAATGGCGATTGTTGTTTTCTACAGATTATTTTCCATGCTTGTGCGGGGGAGGGGCGAGGGGATGTAGTATTGTTAAAACACCTTCATGTCACAATCATTTAAAAATCCTTAGCCAATTTTACAAACTAGCTTCAGGTAATCATTTGGAATACAAACATTGTCTTTCAGGGTATGATGGTTGTCATCAGGGTATTGCTAAGCAACAAAATAAATACTCATGGCATGACAACGCTTTAATTTTGTAGAAACTGTATATTAATTCCACTATAACCGGACAATTCATTAACAATTTGCAAGAAACAGTAGTTAATTTTGCCTCAATAAAAAATACATTGGGCTCCATAATACAAGGAATACCAAGTGGAGGCTGTGATGGAATATCTATAAACATTCTCTTCTAATAAAATACATGTATTGTCATAGGGTTCCGACTTATTGCATGTCTGCCAGATAATGACTTGTTCATTTCAGGTTCATACAAAGTTTCATCAAAGTGCAAAAATGTAGTGTTAAAGGGCCACAAAGGTACACACACTCGTACTCGCTTTCCCGCTCACTACACACTCTTCGCATCCCGGATGTACTCTTAGGAATAACCGCTGGCCTACATGTAATACACTACATCCCTCTTTTCTTTCGCTTAAATACTTAATATTAAATAACAGAAAAGTTCCTTTAAACCTGCGTTTTGAGTACAGTTCTTGTGTTAACACTCGAAACAAAGTCACTAGCCATAAACATGGTCCTTGTGGTTAAGTCCACACAAAAATGTTCAGATGATCCTTTAAAACACGACAATGAATATGACAATATAAAGTTCCCTAAGTTCAGTGCAGAACATAATCGTTCAGTGCTTTCGGATGGCTAGTAATTCAGCCGGATCTTCTAACTGGCTACTCAGGTGTAGGTACAGCAGCAGGTAGGTCTGTTGGTGATTCTGTCATTGGTACTAGATTCTCTTTCATGGATGATATCTCGGTCGTCTTCGGTTCGGTCGGCGGTTCAGCATCCTGTTCTTTCCGATCTGGCATGTTAAAGGGCTTAATATGCTTAAGGTTTCGCTTGTACTGAACTCCCTGTGGTGATCTCAGTATCACCTGGTCTCCATAACAAGACATCACCTCATATGGTTCCTTCTCATAGCAATACGACAGCTTGTTTTCTTTCTTCTTCTCTAGCAAAACAGTGTCTCCATCTCTCACATTTCGGTCTCTGGCATGAAACCGCTTGTCGGCGTATTCCTTACCGATCTGCTTTCTCTGTGTGTGTCGATCACGGACTCCTTGGTCGCTGACTTCTATTTCGTCCTCTTCCAAATCGACCAGCTCAGGCATCTTGGTTTTAAGCTTTCTTCTAAACAACAACTAAACAGGACTCCTTCCTGTAGTCGAATGTGGTATTGACCTGTATGCCAACAGAAACCTGTTTAGCTCCTCCCTCCAATTCCTTCCTTCTGCGTGAGCTGCTCTAATAGATTTCAAAAGCGACCTATTTTGCCTTTCCACTTCGCCATTTGCCCGCGGCCACAGAGGTGTCGTGTAATGGTGCTCAATCCCCATTTCTTGCAAATACTCTTCTACTTCCTTGAACATCAGGTTTGAGCCATTGTCGGTGCGCAGGCCTCTTGGCAATTCATGTCTTGCGAATTGGGCATCTAGGAAATGAATGATGGTTTTACTGGAGGTTAATCGTATGACATCGAGTTCCATTCATCGGCTGTAATAATCAACAAGGACTAACAGGTGTTCACCAGAAGGTAATGGACCTATTAAATCCACAGCTACTTCTTCCCATGGTTGGCTGGGTAGCGATGTTGGTTTCACTGCACATCTCCTTTCTGCATAACGATCCATTCCAGGCTACCAGACTTTCGTTCTATGTCTCTCCTTTGTCTTCACGACTCCTTGCTGCTTTTCATGAGCCAAACTGACAACTCTCTTGTGAAGAGCTTGGGGTAAAAAAACTTCTCGTTCCCCGTAGAATTACATGTCCGATAAAAGTCAACTTATTACGCGCTGGCAAGTATGTCTTAGGAGCATTGTCCCATTTTTCTTCAATGAGGCAATTTCTGACTGCTTGCAACTCTGGATCGTGTGCTGAAATCCGTTTAATCTCTTTGATTCTCAACGCAGCGTGAACAGCATGCAAAGCTACCATGCGTATGTATCCATCGTCCTCCTGGGACTGATCTGAGGCAGGTATCTTTGTCAGTCGGGAGAGGGCACCTGCAATATTTTTTCTGGATGACACATAACAAACTTGATAGTTCTACGGTTGCAGACGCAAAACCCAGCGCTCTATCCGGGCTGAAGGTTTGGACTTCGTTGAATAGATTACTTTGAGTGCTTCATGGTCTGTTACGAGGTCAAACTGTGGCAGCCCATACAAGTAGAAGTGGAAGCGTTCACATGCCCAAACCTAGGCTAGTGCTTCTTTCTCGGTTTGAATATAGCGGCACTCCACGTGACTCAAACTACGACTGGCGTAACAGACAGCACGACTTTCTCCATTCTTCTCTTGGACCAGCACTGCGCCAAGCCCCACCGGACTGGCATCTGCAATAACACGAGTAGGTGCATCCTTGTCAAAGTACGCTAAGACTGGTGCACTTGGAACTTAATTCTTCAATTTCTGGAATGAGTTCTCTTGCTCCTCGCCCAACACAAACGGTTCTCCTTTTCTTGCAAGTCTTCTCAGGGTATCAGCAGTTGTTGCAAAATCGGGTATAAGCCTGGCACTGAATCCGACAAGACCCAAGAAGCTACGAACTTCTGAGGCTGTCTGCGGTTGGCTTGCTTCAGCAACAGCTCTTACTTTTTCCTCAGTAGGCCCGACTCCATGTTTGCTGAGCAAAAGACTCATAAACACTACTTTGTTCATCCTAAAGTTGCACTTCCGAATTCGAGGTTAGCTGCTTCTCACTAAGACGCTCCAACGCACGCTGTAAGTTCTTATCATGTTCCTCAGTGTCTTGACCGTGAACTATGAGATCATCTGCTATATTAGCCACTCCTCAGAGACCGGCTATTGGCTGGGTAATAATATGCTGGTACTTATCTGTCGCGGCATTGACTCCAAAGCTCAGACGCTTGTACCGAAATATTCTGTCATGGGTGGCAAAATCAGTGACATCCCTTGAATCAGCATCCAACTCGATCTAACCTGCGATCAGGCGTTATTTTTCTCGCGGCGGAGGGGTCAACGGAAAAATAAACGCCTGATACAATTACCGTTCGAGTCGTCTGTAAAAAGTCCAGAATCTGGCCTTTTTTCTGATTGGCCAGAAAACAAAAGGCAGCATTAAAACTCTATCCTGATTGGGTAATGGAGTTCAAGTCTAATTTCCGGTCCAAAAATATCGCACGTAGACAAAAACAATGATAGATGATTGTTGTCATGGCGGGTGTTCAGCGCAGGTTGAGCGGAATGAAGTAGAAAGCGAGTTCTTCTAAGTTTTAGAAAATCTCTCAAGAGTTTTGTTCACAAAACATTTAAAGACGAACAAAGGGAGTGTATTCGACGAATAGTTTGTGAAAGAAAAGATGTTTTGACGGTGCTTCCGATGGGATTCGGTAAGAGCGTGATCTATCACCAGTGGTGTCGAAGAGTATTACTTCAAATCACCAAAGACGCCAGACGATCGTGCCAGTGACGAAAACTACGACCTTTAAATGACTGACCTGAGCCTTACACAAAATCAGCCTTTGCAGAAATCAAATTATAAAAACCATCCGATCAACTCGTTCAAAAGGGTAATTCAAACACATGTTCGTGAGAGTAAAAATATAATTTGAAGACGCTAATCACGCTTATCTGATGGCATCGCCGACATTCTCGACGACGTTGACAGATATTTTAATAAGGGGGCGGCAGACGACTTGACAAGTAATTGTATCAGGCTTTCCTTTTATTCTCCTTCCCTCCGCCGCGAAAAAAAAGGAAGCCTGATCGCAGGTTAAACTCGATCTGGTGAAAACCCAAACTCAAATCTTATTTCGAGAACACAGCACTCCAATTTAAGCTCTCCAGGACCTCATCTATCGTTGGTATGGGCAATCTCTACCGAACAATAGCTTCATTTGCCCTACGCATATCAACACATAACCTTATGTCCCCGGATGCTTTTGGTGCAACAGCAACAAGGCTAACCAATGCTGTAGGCCACTCAACCTTCTCAATTACGTCCTTCTGAAGAAGTTCGTTTACCTTGACAGTTACCTTATCTTTCAGGGAAAAAAAAAGCCCTACGCATCTTTTGAACCACTGGGGTTACACTAGGATCAACATGCAACTTCAACTGGTAACCTTTCAGTTTCCCGATCCCATAAAACACACTGGAGCTGTCCTACAAAAGTGCTATAAACAGTGTTACAGTTTCCTGTGCCAAGAGTTCAAGCTGGATCCACACGAAGAATTCCAAGATCTATGGCAGTCGAATATCCTAGCAAACAACGACCCGTTTTGACAACAATGAAATCCGCCCCAATCTTCGTTTTACCAACAGACTTCTAACTGAAACTGACCTTCGATTTCAAGCGCACGACCCCCATAAGCATACAACTTTCTTGTGCAGGGTTGCAACTGAATGTTAAGTCCCTGTTGTCTTAACTCTTTAACAGTGTCCATGTTTATTAGATTGCTCCCAGATCCAGAGTCAACTAAGAAATCCCTGTTGACTCCCCAGTGCTTACGCAAATCACTGGCTCAGCAGAAGCGGCCAAATTGCATGTCTGCTCTTCTACGGTAAAGGTAAATGAATCATTCTCACCTGGGGGTTCCAACGGTCCCTCTACAAAATTGACCTGACCTCCTTTTCCTCGACGTTGATGTCTTCCTCCCCGTCGTGAAGTGGTATTTAGCTTTCCAAACTTCGGGATCCTTCCCCCTTGTAGCATAGTGGTTCAACCACTATGCTTGCAGCATAGCTATAGTGGCTGAGCATAGTGTCCGCACTTGCCACACTTACTACGCTTTCGCCCACGAGCTGCACAGATGCGTCTTTAGCAAAGTGACCTTCTTTTTCCACACTTGAAACAAACACTTTTACCTTTCGATCCACGCTCAGATCTTTCTTCAACAGCATTATTCCCTGCCCCACCACTTGCTTCGGGTTCTTGTTGTTCTTGACTTAGCGTAACCATTTGACTCGCTTGCTCACGAGAAGCTTCCCACTTTCAGACCTTATATTATCTATCGCAGCCTCTAGCGTAATATTATTCACCTTGAGTAATTCCTTCTTCAGCTCAACATCGGAGATCAATTCGATCAGCTGATTTCGCAAATTTTCCTCCAAAGCTTCGCCAAAATTGCAGTGACGAGCTTGTTTTCGTAAACGAACCATAAATTTGTCCGCGGTCTCCCCGTTGGTCGGCGCTCGTATGGCACATTGTCCACGGCACGAAAATAAGCATCAAGCTTACGGAGACACACTACATACTCGTTATCCTCCTCGGCATTGATCGGCCCTGGATCTGGAAGGTCTTGGAAAATATCTTGGACTTCCATGCCCGCTAAATTAAGTAATTGAGCTTTCTTTCGAGAGGCGTTCGTAATTCATTTGCCATCGATGTAATATTGATAGGATCGTTTCCACTCGGCGACCTGAGACGAAGAACCCGTCAAATCTAAGGGTGGCAACGCTCGTTCCACTGAGTTTGACATCCTCGTCGCCAATTTTTAGTGTTCAAGGTCCACAAAGGTCAACAGCTGCTTTTAATAGCAGAACACACGACAGTACACACAGTACTCGCTTTCCCGCTCACTACACACTCTTCGCATCCCGGATGTACTCTTATGAGTAACCGCTGGCCTGCATGTAATACACTACAAAAACAGGTGTAGAGAGGCTTCCCTCTCCCTCCTCACCCACGGACCCAACTTTACCCTCCCGTCCCTGAATCTTTATGCTGAATATTCGCCCACCAGTGATTTTGAAGACACTGTTTGTGTTTCCCGAAGAGCTGAACCTATCACGGAGGAGCTTTGCAAAAGGTCTGGGATACTCTTCACTTGCAGTGAAAGAGTGCTTTTGATGATGAAGTCTTGAACCTGTAAACAGATAGCGGTGATTAAGACCGTTAAATAAATTTCACTGAATGGTTCACGGCAACAGATCTAGCAAAAGTACATTCAACATTTAATTTAGCATATATCTAACTTGTTTCAACAAAAGGTGCCCAGCCGGCTGACAGAGAGGCTTGAAATTCACCAACAGCCACCCTCCCTCCCCCTGAAGTCCCCTGACTAGACCAGGACCAGGGGGGCCGAGCAGAGTGCCTAGTCCAGCCCGGTGACAGCCAAGCTGTCACAGGGCTTCAGCTGCCTGACAGTCACAAGAAAATACTCATTAAAATACCATGACCTTGCTGGTTAAAATGACACAAAAACACTCCACTATGCCCACCCCCCTAGAAAGCCAGCAATTTAACCCCTGACCTTGGGCTCCCTAGGGCTGCTAGCCCTACCACTCTGATACCCGGTACAACCTTCCAAGACGTTGCCCCAAGCCCCCCCCCCCCCCCCTCAATTTTTTCTTACCGGACTGGCTTGAAGGCCGACGTTAGTCGGCCTTCAAGCACGGTTCGCGGAGTCCACCTTTTGTCAAATCTGTGTAGATATCATCTGATATGTTGTTTCTAGTTTACTGAGAGAAAGTTAGCCACGTTTTCCAAAAGGCAAAGTTTCATAAATTTTGTAATTTAGTAAATATGTTAATTAACTGCAGGTATTTTTACGTGGGTGATTTCAGTTTATATATCACACTACAACAGTTACAGCAAGTGGATCAATTAAATTTTTTATGCTGAAAAATTTACCAGAAATTTCATTTACTCCGAAGGCCTACAAACGTTCATTAAAAACCTTCACATAAATTGATCAATATTTTAAACATAAAAGTGAATTAAAGAGAGAGATTAAAGCACAAAAGCTAACCAGACAATTGGTTATCAAATGCTCAGGTACCGTGGAGCCGAGGGAGGGGGAGGCTGGTGTGACTTCTGCTCCCCCTCAAAAATTCTGGGGGAAAAAAACAAATCCCACCAACACCCCCCACCCCCCCCCCCCCAAAAAAAAAAACCTCATTTACTGCACTCATAGCTATGAACAGGTTTGCCTGTGAGTGTTGTGGTATGCCGTAAATTGATTTCTTCCTTTAGGACATGCAATATGGTGGCCGTTCTTCTGCGTCTGCATATTGGGATGCATTTTTAGCCAATCTGAGAGCATCACTTTTAAAACTTTTCTGGGGGAGCCTGCACCCGGACCCCCTCGCCCCCCCCCCCCCCCAAACACACACACACACACACACACACACAATCAAAAATATGCTGCGCGGTGCGGTCCCTGATGCCAGCTGCATGAACATGTGTACAACAACTCATACACAGTTAATTTGAATGATTATAAAGGCATTTTAAAAAGATTTATTTACCTTAGATTTCTGGTCTGAATCCATTGCTGTGTCATGTAAAACTGCTTGAAGGACTGCATTTGCTATTTGTGCTGCTTTGCTAAGGTCCCCATCTTTAATTGCATACCTAAACAGACTGTTGTTTGCTGTAAGGAATTTGGTGACGTTTTCTGGTCGCAAGAGCTGAGATGGTTTAACCTATAAAATACGCAAATTCAAATGTAATTTGAAGTCAATGTGGTTGTTAAATTAAGAATTCTGTATAAAATATGAAAAGTATAAAATACGCAAATTCAAATGTAATTTGAAGTCAATGTGGTTGTTGGAGTACGACTTCTTAGAACAGTATTTAACAGGATATCATGATTATGCAATGTGACTAAATGGCTATGTAATGGGACATCAACAGGAGCAAATTACCTGCACAGACAAATTAACTTCTGGAGCAGAAGCACCATATTTATCAGTCACTGTGCCAACGAACTTAACAGTAAAGTTTTGTGACTGGTCTCCATGTGGCATCCAGGAGTTAATGGTACTGTTTAAGCTGTATATAATGGAGTGCAGTCCATTCTCCAGTTGAAACTGGAACTTATAAGACAAGGGAGTACTGTCACTCGTCCAGTTCCTACAGCTTAAGCTAAAGTTAGTCGTTAGTGAGAAGCCGCTTGACGGAGTGATGGAGCATATCCCTCCTGTAGGTGGCGAAGCAGTCGAAATATAATAAACGCTCACTCCAGTTTTACCATCTGACGTTTTTATTTTGAGTACCAGCCGGTAGCTGCTCCCACCATCAAGAGAGTCCTTTTTAATAACTATGCTACTTGAATTATGGGGTGAACCGATGATATGTTTTAATTTTTTTTCCTTCCAAATAGTACCATTATATGGAGCAGATGGATATTGTTGGTAAAGTAGCCACTTGTAGGTCGATATCTTGGAGCACTGTGGTCCTTGGCACTGTGACTGGATAGATAATTTAACGGACGGGCTTATTTTATCTTTGCAATTAATTATGCACCTGAAAATCAAATAAAAACAGATATTTCTTCACATATAATGCAGGTGAACAAAAACATACCAAACAAATGCGACAAAAGCATAGTTATTATGGCTGATCTTTCTTCTTCTCCAGTATAGTAGGGGTTAGGATAGTAGGTTTTTTACTTCAAACTTTACAATGGTACTTCACATAACGAAAAACAACCATATCTTAATAAAAATAGGTCACCAAGGGTGACATGAGTCTAATGCCGTATGGCATAGTGATACAGATTGCGCGGTTTTCGTAAGCCGGTTAAAATTGGTTAGAGGTTTGTGTTCGGGAGTTTAATTTAAAATGCTTATAGCAAGCTAGGGGCATCGTGGATGATTATGGATGAAAACGAAACAGTCATAAATGTTATATGCTTCACAAAATTTAAAGTATGAACAGGAGTTGATGTTACTTCTTCCGTATTGTCCGTAAAAGCAGAAACGATTAAACATTTTGACAAGATTGCGTGACGATTTACAAAAAGCATGTTCATTACAACAAGGGTTGAAGAACTTCACATCGTTTTCTTTCAGATTTTTCACCATTTTGATGATGACTCTTGAAACAGATTTTGCAATAAAAGCACTTGAAATAGTGACTGTTCCTCCATTGTACTGTAAGCACTTAGTGACAGATTTTCCTAAAAACGGGTGTAAATGCTCACGTCAATATAATGATGACCTTTTGAACGCTGGAAACTAGGCAATTATTATCGAGCTACCATACACAGGAGCGAAGACTGTTTATCATGATGTACAAATTTCGCGAATCATCACTTCCATATCAATGTAACCATTTTATGATTTTTCTAGCTGTAAGAAGAACTTAAGATCTCTGAGAGTCGTAAAAGCATGAAATTCGATTTCAGTGTATGGCAAAGGCCGGGACAGTGTAATACTGCAAAGCGGCCAAACAAACGCATTTTGATTTAGTCGCGTAACTTGATTTACATTTATCCATGTACATCTTTTATTTTTGAAGGTTTTTGTTTGCACTGTAAAGAAAAAATTGGTCAAAATTCGAATGACTTAAATACAAAAACCGAGGTAAAGTTTTCTATTTTTTAAAACAAAATAAATATTTGGTCGCATTGTGTAAATAAACGCGAGTCGCCGTCGAAATATTTTTTCTCAAAGACGTCTTGCTTTTTAAGCAAGACGAAAACACAAGTGCTTAACTGAACTGAAAACGAAGATTTATTTTCACAAAAAGCTTACAAATGTCTTAAATGGAAAATTATTTCGTCCTGTTCAAGTGTTGAATAATCGTGACTTGAGAAAGAACTTTTAATTATGCGTGGGAACACGTGTCGCTGATTGGCTGTTTTTAATTGAAAGTAATCGTGCGTGTCCGTACGGAGTCCGTTCTTGCAGCTGATCATTGTTTTCTACATTACAGCGAACGATTATCGATCCCGAACCATTCCCTTGGGATTGCTAACAGCTTTTTTCATATAACAAAGAGTCTAATGCGCATGCGCAAAGCGCACGCAAGCATTAGACTCAAAAACTACTTGCATACAGCTTGGACACAGGAAAATAAAAAAAAAAACACTTACCACAAAATAAAGGCTAATTAGTACAGAATAATAAGATAATAGCTATTTCTTATATTACTTCTATTTACATCAATTATATACAATTAATAGTCAATAAAAAGGGGGAAAGTGCTCCTTGGTGGCGTGCTTAAAGGAAACTTGATGTTGAGATTTTTTCGAATAGTCCACAAGAACGTTTATGTAATGACGTGCTACGAGGTTAGAAGCCTTCTATTCTTAGTTTTGAGATTTTTGATTCAGTTTTGTTATGAACTCAGCCCAGTTAAGATTTCTTTTCTGAAAATGAAGGTATACGTAGTAATTTGCAAACAGCAAGCAGAAGTTAAATTTCCTGAGGGTGTTGCCCTTGAAATATGGTACACCAAAGAGAAATTCGAAGCTTGTAGTATAGGGGAAATAGAGGTGCTATGCTTCCCATTGAACCATAGAAATACCTTATTATGAAAAGATATTGTCTCACTACATCTTTAAAATGTAATTGGAGAGCTGAATCAGACACACCGAAATAAAAACATCTCTTATCCGTAATTATATAATTTCATAGAGATTGAGCTCTTACTTCGTCACCACAATATGAATCAACGTATAGTAAAACCCTCTTAGACTATGTCTTTTTTTATATTTTACTCTGCTTATATAAGCAAAAGTTCCAAGGAAAGTAAATGCAGATCATGGGACACATTACATTACACAGACCCTGGCCAGTTCTGATATTTTTATGCATATGCAGTATGCTCATTTTCAATTGTCAGCCAATCAGATGACTGCATGTCAATTGACAATTTTCAAACTGGAACTGGCCAGAGTCTACATTCTTGGTGCTGATCAAAAGAAATGCAGGCTCCGGGAACCTCAGTTCTTAGGACTAATGACTGAAAGGAAAAAATGCAAAACAAATTCCTTACTGTAGAGATATTTCCAGCAGATCTCCTGAAAATGAAAATGAAAAAAAATGAAAGAAAAAATGGCAAAAATCCAGCAACATTAGCAGCCATTACCAACAACAAAACAGGATAGGAACCCTAATTTGCCTATTTAATGCAATTTTTCGGAAAAAAATTAATTACAAGTGGGAGACGGTAACAAAATGTCCGAGTGTCATAGCACGTAACACAGCATTCAAGTTTCCATATTGACTATACTCTAGTTGATGTCTTTCTTTATTCTCATCACATGTCCCCCTGCAGTGTATTGATACTGTAAGGAGAAATCCGATCTTCATACTTTTGGTAAATAAACAAAAAGACAGAATTCTTACCTTGACTTACACTGCTAGAAAGTGGCAATTGTGAGACAGTAGTATGTGATGGGGTTATACTCGGTGTATTTATCAGACTTGTCATTGAGGAAATCCTTGTTGTTGCTGCTGTTAAATTTAGAGATGGCGTCTGAGCTGTCGCGGGCAAGGATGTTTGAGTTTGTGATGTGTTCAGTAACTCGCCAGTGGCTGTTGTAGCAGTAGTTGAACCAGTCTGCGTGAACATGACTGAATCCGATAAAATGCGTGAAGTTACTGATGTTTAACAGGAAAGAAAATATACAGTTCATTCATAATTAAAGTGCTAGCATTTCATACAATAAAAGGTAAAAGGTTAAGTCTGTGTCCGAGCAAAGTGGCCCATACAGCCGGAGTTTATCCCGGTTTCCGTAGCATTAAGCGACTAGGCGTATTGCTACTCCAGTGACAATACCGTAATGATTCGATTTAGCGCCCTTCTTCCAATAAGCGCCCTCTTCCGAATAACCGCCCCCCCTTTGAATGTGTTTTTGACAATAAGCGCCCCTATTCCAATAAACGCCCCCCCCATTCTAATAAGCGCCCCTCTTCAAATAAGCACCCCTATTGTGGATAACTGCCCCTACTGAAGAAATCAACGTCGAATCGATAAACTCATGAACATTTCCCGTACCGTACATGTATATTTTTACTGCTAAAATGAACAATTCTTTTAAAAGTAACTGAACTTCAACAATTTGTTACTGTTACAGTTTCTGTTATTGTTAGTTATTTTAAAGGGACGGCGTCACAAGAAGTCTTTTTGACTAGTACAGTGTGTTTTAGCAAGGCCACGCCACTATTAGTGGATTTCCAATTGATACCAACACTTTCATTTGATTTGCAGTCAAGTTTTGTTTTGAAAATTTGGTTGTTTCTCAAAAAATTAAATAAGCGCCCTGTCCCGAATAAGCGCCCACCCTTGAGGTGCCAAAAGTAAATAACCGCCCCGGGCGCTTAATCGAATCATTACGGTATTAGTATTAGTTTATTCTTTCTTGTTGTTTTATAGGGTTTTACAACATATTTAAACTTCGTTTTATGTTTTATTTTAAATCACTCAGATTTCGAATGCAACTTACCAGCACCAGCGTTACCACAATATCGAAGATTGCAGGTAGGCGGCTTCTGTAACTCATACACGAAATAACCGTTACAGTTCTGCACTTTAATGTTGTTACGCGAATAACAGCAGTCGACCCACCCGGTATAACAGACTTGACGAGTCACCACACCTTCAGCCACTGTCGGGTGTGCACCATAAAGCCAGCCTGGATATTCAGTACCGCAGCGATACTTCATCACACAATTGTCCGCCATCCGATCCCCGGCAGCTCCTTGGAAACGGTACCAGCCCGTTACCAGGCCCTTATCGCACAAATAGTCCTTCACTGCGTTTCCTTGAGCGCGGTCTGCTTCACTGAGGACGGTGTAATTTTTACACCCATCGACTTCAAGTAAAAACAGAACAGTTATTTATATTATTTTTCAAAATAGTTACGCCTTTTTTATTGTAAACATGTTTCGGATGAAACTTTATCCATCCTCAGTACAATAAACAAAACCCGCTAGTGGATATTATATTAAGACAGCAACGACCCAATTCCACTGGCGGGTTTTGTTAGTTGTACTGTAGATGGATGAAGCTTCATCTGAAACATGTTTACATTAAAAAAGTTGCGAATATTTTGAAAATTATTTCCCGTCTGCTGGTGTTACGTAAAATTAGTTATATTAATGAGAAAACTACAACCCTAGTCAGAAGTAGTTGGAACGCTTACGCTAGAAAGATAAAATATGCGTAAACTTGACGCTTAAACTTTCTCAATGGTGCATACAAACATTTTAAGAGCCCCCCTCACCCCCTTTCAATGTTGAACCAATTGTGGCTAAGGATTGTCTGTGCAATATGTTCGGGAGCTCAACATTGAGAAGGGGAGGGGGGAGAAAAGGAATTAATTAAGTAATCGTGCCAACACTTCTGACGATAGTTGTCTGAAAAGTGAATTAATTGCTTATAAAACGAAAACGATAATGCATGTAGCCACCATATATTTCCTGGAGATTGCTAAGTTACTAGCCTTTTTAGTGGCAAGGTCATGACCCGTGACTGCATATTTGACCAATTGTATTAATTCGAAGAGAATGTCACATAATGGTTTGCGTGACTAATAATTTTCGTGTATCTTAAACGAAATAGCGCGTTGCAAAGGCTTCTTTATAATATAAATCTTTCAAAACTTTCAAAATGTTAAATGTCTCCGTTTATACTATAGGCACATGTAAATTGCACAAAAAATGTAATTTTCATGGAAAGGAAGTGCACCGACATGTAAAAAGAACTTTGACGCGTGTTACAATAGTATGTTTGTTATTGTGATCATAGGGCAAGTGTAAGTCAATAGCATGTGGTGTATTTCAATTTCATGCTTCCCGACTGTTTGAAAGACATGCAATAGCTTATGAATAAGTAATCGCACGTTGCTAACATATAGAGCGTTTTCACGTGACGTCACATTTTTCGCGGGAAATTTGAGACGCCATATTGGTGTTCCACTTTTCCATCATGGCGGTATATTCCCTCTCGGATTATGTGAACAACCTCGATCCCCACGTAAAGAAACCTACTCTGATGAGATTTCTTGTGTTGGAATGGATCCATATATCCTGTAATAATTCCGGATAAAACATACGATCCAGAATGCTTGCCTCCTGTCGAATCTATGGATTTGCTGTCGTTTTGAGTGCTAGAAACCGGCTATTACAGTAAGGACCAATCTTTTAGAAGTTCACACGGGCGTATAATCAACTTATTCAGGGTTTGTAAATAGCGTTAAAGAGTATAAAATAGGTAAAAAGTTTATCGTTCTCGGAAAGGTAAGGCATTCACAAAGAATGAATGATTCAAATGTTACGCTTTCGATAATAACCGAGCAAAATGGTGGCGGGTCAAGGCAAATGTGGCTCGCATATCAGAAGAGTTCTGTTTTACATCGAGGCATGGAATCAAAATAGGAATAACGGAAAAACTTTAATGTTGTGGCTTTAAGTTTGATTCACCCATTCTCTGTTTCTATTGTTTCAAGGAGCAGAAACATATCAACAACTTGTCCGCCAACTTCGATAATTTGCAGCACATGTTGTCTGAGTTAATATATTTGCCTTCCTGGGATTAAGTTGACCAAAATTGTTTGCCCAATGTTTAAATACCAGGTTATTTATTTACTTTCCAACCCAGTCTTTCAAATGCTGGAGGAGTTGGTTTTTGTATCAATGCAGATCATTCAGTTTTTTACAACTAGTCCTGAACTACCAAAAACAACACATGACATTGAGGCTCTATGGGTAGAAATGCAAAATGGATCTCAAAGAAACATGATCTGTAGTGTGATTTATCTGCACCCAAATGGTTATATACAACACTTTATGGATAATCTTAACTCTACAGTTGACAGGATTCATCGGAAGGATAAGTTCTGCATTACCTTGGGAGATTTCAATCTAGTCCTCCTTAAATTGGATTCTCACGCAGATACAGAAAACTTTTTAAATACCTAAGGGGTCCTCTAGTTTTCAACCACTTCCTAATATTATTCATATTGGATAATTTTTGGCTAAGGGTGTTCGTAGAGTAAATAAATCCCCCCTTCAGTATCTCACACCTTCATCTCAGGATAATTTCTTTCTGTTTCCCATAACATGCCATAACAACTGTGGAAATTGAAAATAAAATTATTAAACTGAATGCCAGCAAGTCTACTGGACCCCTTTAGTATACCAATCAACATCCTAAGAGCTACTTAATATGCCATATCTAAGCCTTTACTACGAGAAATTATATTTAATAAATGCTTCCTTTTCAATTCTACTGGAATTGTCCCAAGCAATTTAAAAAAAGCTGAAGTTACCCCTGTGTTATAAACAAGTTTAGGCCTTACAAACAAGTTTAGACAATTCTGTCCATATTCAATAAACTGTTGGAAAAATTGATGCATAAGAGAATACTATACCTCTTGACAAAGAAGAAAGTAATTTATTGCAAACACTTTGGTTTCTGTGAAAACACTCCACTGATCATGCCATTCTAAGCATCATCGACTTGATGCAACATGCAATTGACGGCAACGAACTTTCTTGTGGCATAATTATTTTAAGATTTCAGTTAAGCCTTTGATACTGTAAATCATAACATCTAGAGTGAGAAACTAGATTATCGTGGATTTCGTGGAGTAGCGAAAGATTGGTTCACCTCATATCTTACCAACAGATATCAGTTTGTTTTCTTGGGACATAATATGTCAGATCTTCAATCTTCGAAATGCTTGCTGCTAACTCGGTCATTTTCTAACATATAGCATCAGCTAAATCGTCTCTACTTATGGCAGAAATACATCTGTCTCTTTCCGTAGTCAGGTATTCCACGTACTTGCCTTGGTTGACAATAACACGTAGAACACGAAAAAACTCAGTTTTTCACCACTGGGCTTTCTTTTTCCCCATATTATTGCCACAGCCGACAAGAATGCAAAGAATCTTAATGTAAATGAGTTGTTTCGCGCATTAAAGTAGTCGAAAAACTGTAAATTATGCTCTAACTGTTGTGTGACGCTACTCAAACTCTGCTTCGATGGAACACCAATATGGCGGATAAAGTCGGTTGCCATGACAATGGAGAAATCTGGTCACGTGAGTAAAAAAGGTTCTATTTTGCTTAAATAAACTTTTGGAAAACTCTTGTATTGAGTGGTTATGCAATGGCGCTCGGCGTGTAAGCAACGAGACGTCCTTCAATAAATTGTTGAGCTGCAGTCGGAATAAAAAGGTTTCCGAAAGAAAAAGGAAACTGCTTTAAGGTCGTTGAAGTCGTAATTTAAAATGACGGGTTTAGCGCTTTTTAAGGGTAAACAGCATTCATGGAGCTCACGAAGCTTAAAACTTATTCTGCTTTTTGCGTGACCTCCTGCCTGTCGATCCGGTTAGGCATTAACATGCCTTCCCTACAGTACACCACAAAGAAACGACGAAAATTCATAATCTCCATGGTAAATGACTGCAGTTTCATCAGAAACCTATAAAGAAATTTATTATCTTGGAATTATTGCGATATTCATCTTACCAGCTATAGAATTTTCCTTGTTTTTCACAGTACACCATCATATAATCTTTAATTTTTATTGGTAATGTGGTGTACTGTGCTTATTTTCCTCAAATAAAACAGAAAAACCTCAATGTCAATTTCGGTATGATTGTTACTGTACAAAGATTAATTTAAGCCAGTATTGTGCCTTGTAGAACCTTTAAACAATCCCAATTTTGACATTTGGAATTTGTACTGTCTATGTGAGTTATTAACCACTACGTCTCCGTTTACAAATGAGTTGAATGAATGAAACTTGTAAGTTAATAAACTGTTATAAGAAAACTACCGGCATCCAGGCATCCAGTAGAGCGGCAAAGGTGACAAGCAAATGAACTCTGTACATTCGGGGATTAGTTCCCAATTAGCACCTAGAAATTTCACATTCATTGCCCTTTTATCTGTATGGCAGTTCCTCTACGTATGATTTCGAATGGCACAAGAAGAGTTTAAGCACAGTGGGTATCCAAAGGAAATTGCATTTCTAAGCTTCTTCTGGGGGCCTTAGGATCCTTTTGTGGTTACCGTCGCCTAGTACACCATCGGAAGTTGCTTATGAAAAATGTTATTCAAACCCCTGTTTTTGGAGAGATAATAAAAAAAACCTCGGCCGACCTTCTCTGCCCCAACCCTTTACGGGCCTATTTTACCAGGCCTGCAACTCTTTACAAAGCCGGCTCTCTTGAATCCTTTATATCTCCTCAGGAAGAATAGGGCCTTAACAAAGCTGGCTACGCCCCTGTAATGTGTGTGGATTTAGGTTCCTCCTGCATATATTTTACAAATTTTTAATATCTCCGGAACCAAAACAGATATTTGAAAATGAAAAAAAACATCTTTTTATCTTTTATGGAATTCTCTATGATAAGCCTATAATTGCAAATGGTAAAAATTTGATCAATTTTAGCAGTACATGGAAAAGGACGGTGTAATTTTTGCATCCATCCACTTCAAGTAAAACATATACCAGTGACAATACTGTAATGATTCGATTTAGCGCCCTCCTTCCTATAAGCCCCCTCTTCTGAATAACCGCCCCCCTTTGAATGTGTTTTTGACAATAAGCGCCCCTATTCCAATAAACGCCCCCCCCATTCTAATAAGCGCCCCTCTTCAAATAAGCACCCCTATTGTGGATAACTGCCCCTACTGAAGAAATCAACGTCGAATCGATAAACTCATGAACATTTCCCGTACCGTACATGTATATTTTTACTGCTAAAATGAACAATTCTTTTAAAAGTAACTGAACTTCAACAATTTGTTACTGTTACAGTTTCTGTTATTGTTAGTTATTTTAAAGGGACGGCGTCACAAGAAGTCTTTTTGACTAGTACAGTGTGTTTTAGCAAGGCCACGCCACTATTAGTGGATTTCCAATTGATACCAACACTTTCATTTGATTTGCAGTCAAGTTTTGTTTTGAAAATTTGGTTGTTTCTCAAAAAATTAAATAAGCGCCCTGTCCCGAATAAGCGCCCACCCTTGAGGTGCCAAAAGTAAATAACCGCCCCGGGCGCTTAATCGAATCATTACGGTATTAGTATTAGTTTATTCTTTCTTGTTGTTTTATAGGGTTTTACAACATATTTAAACTTCGTTTTATGTTTTATTTTAAATCACTCAGATTTCGAATGCAACTTACCAGCACCAGCGTTACCACAATATCGAAGATTGCAGGTAGGCGGCTTCTGTAACTCATACACGAAATAACCGTTACAGTTCTGCACTTTAATGTTGTTACGCGAATAACAGCAGTCGACCCACCCGGTATAACAGACTTGACGAGTCACCACACCTTCAGCCACTGTCGGGTGTGCACCATAAAGCCAGCCTGGATATTCAGTACCGCAGCGATACTTCATCACACAATTGTCCGCCATCCGATCCCCGGCAGCTCCTTGGAAACGGTACCAGCCCGTTACCAGGCCCTTATCGCACAAATAGTCCTTCACTGCGTTTCCTTGAGCGCGGTCTGCTTCACTGAGGACGGTGTAATTTTTACACCCATCGACTTCAAGTAAAAACAGAACAGTTATTTATATTATTTTTCAAAATAGTTACGCCTTTTTTATTGTAAACATGTTTCGGATGAAACTTTATCCATCCTCAGTACAATAAACAAAACCCGCTAGTGGATATTATATTAAGACAGCAACGACCCAATTCCACTGGCGGGTTTTGTTAGTTGTACTGTAGATGGATGAAGCTTCATCTGAAACATGTTTACATTAAAAAAGTTGCGAATATTTTGAAAATTATTTCCCGTCTGCTGGTGTTACGTAAAATTAGTTATATTAATGAGAAAACTACAACCCTAGTCAGAAGTAGTTGGAACGCTTACGCTAGAAAGATAAAATATGCGTAAACTTGACGCTTAAACTTTCTCAATGGTGCATACAAACATTTTAAGAGCCCCCCTCACCCCCTTTCAATGTTGAACCAATTGTGGCTAAGGATTGTCTGTGCAATATGTTCGGGAGCTCAACATTGAGAAGGGGAGGGGGGAGAAAAGGAATTAATTAAGTAATCGTGCCAACACTTCTGACGATAGTTGTCTGAAAAGTGAATTAATTGCTTATAAAACGAAAACGATAATGCATGTAGCCACCATATATTTCCTGGAGATTGCTAAGTTACTAGCCTTTTTAGTGGCAAGGTCATGACCCGTGACTGCATATTTGACCAATTGTATTAATTCGAAGAGAATGTCACATAATGGTTTGCGTGACTAATAATTTTCGTGTATCTTAAACGAAATAGCGCGTTGCAAAGGCTTCTTTATAATATAAATCTTTCAAAACTTTCAAAATGTTAAATGTCTCCGTTTATACTATAGGCACATGTAAATTGCACAAAAAATGTAATTTTCATGGAAAGGAAGTGCACCGACATGTAAAAAGAACTTTGACGCGTGTTACAATAGTATGTTTGTTATTGTGATCATAGGGCAAGTGTAAGTCAATAGCATGTGGTGTATTTCAATTTCATGCTTCCCGACTGTTTGAAAGACATGCAATAGCTTATGAATAAGTAATCGCACGTTGCTAACATATAGAGCGTTTTCACGTGACGTCACATTTTTCGCGGGAAATTTGAGACGCCATATTGGTGTTCCACTTTTCCATCATGGCGGTATATTCCCTCTCGGATTATGTGAACAACCTCGATCCCCACGTAAAGAAACCTACTCTGATGAGATTTCTTGTGTTGGAATGGATCCATATATCCTGTAATAATTCCGGATAAAACATACGATCCAGAATGCTTGCCTCCTGTCGAATCTATGGATTTGCTGTCGTTTTGAGTGCTAGAAACCGGCTATTACAGTAAGGACCAATCTTTTAGAAGTTCACACGGGCGTATAATCAACTTATTCAGGGTTTGTAAATAGCGTTAAAGAGTATAAAATAGGTAAAAAGTTTATCGTTCTCGGAAAGGTAAGGCATTCACAAAGAATGAATGATTCAAATGTTACGCTTTCGATAATAACCGAGCAAAATGGTGGCGGGTCAAGGCAAATGTGGCTCGCATATCAGAAGAGTTCTGTTTTACATCGAGGCATGGAATCAAAATAGGAATAACGGAAAAACTTTAATGTTGTGGCTTTAAGTTTGATTCACCCATTCTCTGTTTCTATTGTTTCAAGGAGCAGAAACATATCAACAACTTGTCCGCCAACTTCGATAATTTGCAGCACATGTTGTCTGAGTTAATATATTTGCCTTCCTGGGATTAAGTTGACCAAAATTGTTTGCCCAATGTTTAAATACCAGGTTATTTATTTACTTTCCAACCCAGTCTTTCAAATGCTGGAGGAGTTGGTTTTTGTATCAATGCAGATCATTCAGTTTTTTACAACTAGTCCTGAACTACCAAAAACAACACATGACATTGAGGCTCTATGGGTAGAAATGCAAAATGGATCTCAAAGAAACATGATCTGTAGTGTGATTTATCTGCACCCAAATGGTTATATACAACACTTTATGGATAATCTTAACTCTACAGTTGACAGGATTCATCGGAAGGATAAGTTCTGCATTACCTTGGGAGATTTCAATCTAGTCCTCCTTAAATTGGATTCTCACGCAGATACAGAAAACTTTTTAAATACCTAAGGGGTCCTCTAGTTTTCAACCACTTCCTAATATTATTCATATTGGATAATTTTTGGCTAAGGGTGTTCGTAGAGTAAATAAATCCCCCCTTCAGTATCTCACACCTTCATCTCAGGATAATTTCTTTCTGTTTCCCATAACATGCCATAACAACTGTGGAAATTGAAAATAAAATTATTAAACTGAATGCCAGCAAGTCTACTGGACCCCTTTAGTATACCAATCAACATCCTAAGAGCTACTTAATATGCCATATCTAAGCCTTTACTACGAGAAATTATATTTAATAAATGCTTCCTTTTCAATTCTACTGGAATTGTCCCAAGCAATTTAAAAAAAGCTGAAGTTACCCCTGTGTTATAAACAAGTTTAGGCCTTACAAACAAGTTTAGACAATTCTGTCCATATTCAATAAACTGTTGGAAAAATTGATGCATAAGAGAATACTATACCTCTTGACAAAGAAGAAAGTAATTTATTGCAAACACTTTGGTTTCTGTGAAAACACTCCACTGATCATGCCATTCTAAGCATCATCGACTTGATGCAACATGCAATTGACGGCAACGAACTTTCTTGTGGCATAATTATTTTAAGATTTCAGTTAAGCCTTTGATACTGTAAATCATAACATCTAGAGTGAGAAACTAGATTATCGTGGATTTCGTGGAGTAGCGAAAGATTGGTTCACCTCATATCTTACCAACAGATATCAGTTTGTTTTCTTGGGACATAATATGTCAGATCTTCAATCTTCGAAATGCTTGCTGCTAACTCGGTCATTTTCTAACATATAGCATCAGCTAAATCGTCTCTACTTATGGCAGAAATACATCTGTCTCTTTCCGTAGTCAGGTATTCCACGTACTTGCCTTGGTTGACAATAACACGTAGAACACGAAAAAACTCAGTTTTTCACCACTGGGCTTTCTTTTTCCCCATATTATTGCCACAGCCGACAAGAATGCAAAGAATCTTAATGTAAATGAGTTGTTTCGCGCATTAAAGTAGTCGAAAAACTGTAAATTATGCTCTAACTGTTGTGTGACGCTACTCAAACTCTGCTTCGATGGAACACCAATATGGCGGATAAAGTCGGTTGCCATGACAATGGAGAAATCTGGTCACGTGAGTAAAAAAGGTTCTATTTTGCTTAAATAAACTTTTGGAAAACTCTTGTATTGAGTGGTTATGCAATGGCGCTCGGCGTGTAAGCAACGAGACGTCCTTCAATAAATTGTTGAGCTGCAGTCGGAATAAAAAGGTTTCCGAAAGAAAAAGGAAACTGCTTTAAGGTCGTTGAAGTCGTAATTTAAAATGACGGGTTTAGCGCTTTTTAAGGGTAAACAGCATTCATGGAGCTCACGAAGCTTAAAACTTATTCTGCTTTTTGCGTGACCTCCTGCCTGTCGATCCGGTTAGGCATTAACATGCCTTCCCTACAGTACACCACAAAGAAACGACGAAAATTCATAATCTCCATGGTAAATGACTGCAGTTTCATCAGAAACCTATAAAGAAATTTATTATCTTGGAATTATTGCGATATTCATCTTACCAGCTATAGAATTTTCCTTGTTTTTCACAGTACACCATCATATAATCTTTAATTTTTATTGGTAATGTGGTGTACTGTGCTTATTTTCCTCAAATAAAACAGAAAAACCTCAATGTCAATTTCGGTATGATTGTTACTGTACAAAGATTAATTTAAGCCAGTATTGTGCCTTGTAGAACCTTTAAACAATCCCAATTTTGACATTTGGAATTTGTACTGTCTATGTGAGTTATTAACCACTACGTCTCCGTTTACAAATGAGTTGAATGAATGAAACTTGTAAGTTAATAAACTGTTATAAGAAAACTACCGGCATCCAGGCATCCAGTAGAGCGGCAAAGGTGACAAGCAAATGAACTCTGTACATTCGGGGATTAGTTCCCAATTAGCACCTAGAAATTTCACATTCATTGCCCTTTTATCTGTATGGCAGTTCCTCTACGTATGATTTCGAATGGCACAAGAAGAGTTTAAGCACAGTGGGTATCCAAAGGAAATTGCATTTCTAAGCTTCTTCTGGGGGCCTTAGGATCCTTTTGTGGTTACCGTCGCCTAGTACACCATCGGAAGTTGCTTATGAAAAATGTTATTCAAACCCCTGTTTTTGGAGAGATAATAAAAAAAACCTCGGCCGACCTTCTCTGCCCCAACCCTTTACGGGCCTATTTTACCAGGCCTGCAACTCTTTACAAAGCCGGCTCTCTTGAATCCTTTATATCTCCTCAGGAAGAATAGGGCCTTAACAAAGCTGGCTACGCCCCTGTAATGTGTGTGGATTTAGGTTCCTCCTGCATATATTTTACAAATTTTTAATATCTCCGGAACCAAAACAGATATTTGAAAATGAAAAAAAACATCTTTTTATCTTTTATGGAATTCTCTATGATAAGCCTATAATTGCAAATGGTAAAAATTTGATCAATTTTAGCAGTACATGGAAAAGGACGGTGTAATTTTTGCATCCATCCACTTCAAGTAAAACATATACCAGTGACAATACTGTAATGATTCGATTTAGCGCCCTCCTTCCTATAAGCCCCCTCTTCTGAATAACCGCCCCCCTTTGAATGTGTTTTTGACAATAAGCGCCCCTATTCCAATAAACGCCCCCCCCATTCTAATAAGCGCCCCTCTTCAAATAAGCACCCCTATTGTGGATAACTGCCCCTACTGAAGAAATCAACGTCGAATCGATAAACTCATGAACATTTCCCGTACCGTACATGTATATTTTTACTGCTAAAATGAACAATTCTTTTAAAAGTAACTGAACTTCAACAATTTGTTACTGTTACAGTTTCTGTTATTGTTAGTTATTTTAAAGGGACGGCGTCACAAGAAGTCTTTTTGACTAGTACAGTGTGTTTTAGCAAGGCCACGCCACTATTAGTGGATTTCCAATTGATACCAACACTTTCATTTGATTTGCAGTCAAGTTTTGTTTTGAAAATTTGGTTGTTTCTCAAAAAATTAAATAAGCGCCCTGTCCCGAATAAGCGCCCACCCTTGAGGTGCCAAAAGTAAATAACCGCCCCGGGCGCTTAATCGAATCATTACGGTATTAGTATTAGTTTATTCTTTCTTGTTGTTTTATAGGGTTTTACAACATATTTAAACTTCGTTTTATGTTTTATTTTAAATCACTCAGATTTCGAATGCAACTTACCAGCACCAGCGTTACCACAATATCGAAGATTGCAGGTAGGCGGCTTCTGTAACTCATACACGAAATAACCGTTACAGTTCTGCACTTTAATGTTGTTACGCGAATAACAGCAGTCGACCCACCCGGTATAACAGACTTGACGAGTCACCACACCTTCAGCCACTGTCGGGTGTGCACCATAAAGCCAGCCTGGATATTCAGTACCGCAGCGATACTTCATCACACAATTGTCCGCCATCCGATCCCCGGCAGCTCCTTGGAAACGGTACCAGCCCGTTACCAGGCCCTTATCGCACAAATAGTCCTTCACTGCGTTTCCTTGAGCGCGGTCTGCTTCACTGAGGACGGTGTAATTTTTACACCCATCGACTTCAAGTAAAAACAGAACAGTTATTTATATTATTTTTCAAAATAGTTACGCCTTTTTTATTGTAAACATGTTTCGGATGAAACTTTATCCATCCTCAGTACAATAAACAAAACCCGCTAGTGGATATTATATTAAGACAGCAACGACCCAATTCCACTGGCGGGTTTTGTTAGTTGTACTGTAGATGGATGAAGCTTCATCTGAAACATGTTTACATTAAAAAAGTTGCGAATATTTTGAAAATTATTTCCCGTCTGCTGGTGTTACGTAAAATTAGTTATATTAATGAGAAAACTACAACCCTAGTCAGAAGTAGTTGGAACGCTTACGCTAGAAAGATAAAATATGCGTAAACTTGACGCTTAAACTTTCTCAATGGTGCATACAAACATTTTAAGAGCCCCCCTCACCCCCTTTCAATGTTGAACCAATTGTGGCTAAGGATTGTCTGTGCAATATGTTCGGGAGCTCAACATTGAGAAGGGGAGGGGGGAGAAAAGGAATTAATTAAGTAATCGTGCCAACACTTCTGACGATAGTTGTCTGAAAAGTGAATTAATTGCTTATAAAACGAAAACGATAATGCATGTAGCCACCATATATTTCCTGGAGATTGCTAAGTTACTAGCCTTTTTAGTGGCAAGGTCATGACCCGTGACTGCATATTTGACCAATTGTATTAATTCGAAGAGAATGTCACATAATGGTTTGCGTGACTAATAATTTTCGTGTATCTTAAACGAAATAGCGCGTTGCAAAGGCTTCTTTATAATATAAATCTTTCAAAACTTTCAAAATGTTAAATGTCTCCGTTTATACTATAGGCACATGTAAATTGCACAAAAAATGTAATTTTCATGGAAAGGAAGTGCACCGACATGTAAAAAGAACTTTGACGCGTGTTACAATAGTATGTTTGTTATTGTGATCATAGGGCAAGTGTAAGTCAATAGCATGTGGTGTATTTCAATTTCATGCTTCCCGACTGTTTGAAAGACATGCAATAGCTTATGAATAAGTAATCGCACGTTGCTAACATATAGAGCGTTTTCACGTGACGTCACATTTTTCGCGGGAAATTTGAGACGCCATATTGGTGTTCCACTTTTCCATCATGGCGGTATATTCCCTCTCGGATTATGTGAACAACCTCGATCCCCACGTAAAGAAACCTACTCTGATGAGATTTCTTGTGTTGGAATGGATCCATATATCCTGTAATAATTCCGGATAAAACATACGATCCAGAATGCTTGCCTCCTGTCGAATCTATGGATTTGCTGTCGTTTTGAGTGCTAGAAACCGGCTATTACAGTAAGGACCAATCTTTTAGAAGTTCACACGGGCGTATAATCAACTTATTCAGGGTTTGTAAATAGCGTTAAAGAGTATAAAATAGGTAAAAAGTTTATCGTTCTCGGAAAGGTAAGGCATTCACAAAGAATGAATGATTCAAATGTTACGCTTTCGATAATAACCGAGCAAAATGGTGGCGGGTCAAGGCAAATGTGGCTCGCATATCAGAAGAGTTCTGTTTTACATCGAGGCATGGAATCAAAATAGGAATAACGGAAAAACTTTAATGTTGTGGCTTTAAGTTTGATTCACCCATTCTCTGTTTCTATTGTTTCAAGGAGCAGAAACATATCAACAACTTGTCCGCCAACTTCGATAATTTGCAGCACATGTTGTCTGAGTTAATATATTTGCCTTCCTGGGATTAAGTTGACCAAAATTGTTTGCCCAATGTTTAAATACCAGGTTATTTATTTACTTTCCAACCCAGTCTTTCAAATGCTGGAGGAGTTGGTTTTTGTATCAATGCAGATCATTCAGTTTTTTACAACTAGTCCTGAACTACCAAAAACAACACATGACATTGAGGCTCTATGGGTAGAAATGCAAAATGGATCTCAAAGAAACATGATCTGTAGTGTGATTTATCTGCACCCAAATGGTTATATACAACACTTTATGGATAATCTTAACTCTACAGTTGACAGGATTCATCGGAAGGATAAGTTCTGCATTACCTTGGGAGATTTCAATCTAGTCCTCCTTAAATTGGATTCTCACGCAGATACAGAAAACTTTTTAAATACCTAAGGGGTCCTCTAGTTTTCAACCACTTCCTAATATTATTCATATTGGATAATTTTTGGCTAAGGGTGTTCGTAGAGTAAATAAATCCCCCCTTCAGTATCTCACACCTTCATCTCAGGATAATTTCTTTCTGTTTCCCATAACATGCCATAACAACTGTGGAAATTGAAAATAAAATTATTAAACTGAATGCCAGCAAGTCTACTGGACCCCTTTAGTATACCAATCAACATCCTAAGAGCTACTTAATATGCCATATCTAAGCCTTTACTACGAGAAATTATATTTAATAAATGCTTCCTTTTCAATTCTACTGGAATTGTCCCAAGCAATTTAAAAAAAGCTGAAGTTACCCCTGTGTTATAAACAAGTTTAGGCCTTACAAACAAGTTTAGACAATTCTGTCCATATTCAATAAACTGTTGGAAAAATTGATGCATAAGAGAATACTATACCTCTTGACAAAGAAGAAAGTAATTTATTGCAAACACTTTGGTTTCTGTGAAAACACTCCACTGATCATGCCATTCTAAGCATCATCGACTTGATGCAACATGCAATTGACGGCAACGAACTTTCTTGTGGCATAATTATTTTAAGATTTCAGTTAAGCCTTTGATACTGTAAATCATAACATCTAGAGTGAGAAACTAGATTATCGTGGATTTCGTGGAGTAGCGAAAGATTGGTTCACCTCATATCTTACCAACAGATATCAGTTTGTTTTCTTGGGACATAATATGTCAGATCTTCAATCTTCGAAATGCTTGCTGCTAACTCGGTCATTTTCTAACATATAGCATCAGCTAAATCGTCTCTACTTATGGCAGAAATACATCTGTCTCTTTCCGTAGTCAGGTATTCCACGTACTTGCCTTGGTTGACAATAACACGTAGAACACGAAAAAACTCAGTTTTTCACCACTGGGCTTTCTTTTTCCCCATATTATTGCCACAGCCGACAAGAATGCAAAGAATCTTAATGTAAATGAGTTGTTTCGCGCATTAAAGTAGTCGAAAAACTGTAAATTATGCTCTAACTGTTGTGTGACGCTACTCAAACTCTGCTTCGATGGAACACCAATATGGCGGATAAAGTCGGTTGCCATGACAATGGAGAAATCTGGTCACGTGAGTAAAAAAGGTTCTATTTTGCTTAAATAAACTTTTGGAAAACTCTTGTATTGAGTGGTTATGCAATGGCGCTCGGCGTGTAAGCAACGAGACGTCCTTCAATAAATTGTTGAGCTGCAGTCGGAATAAAAAGGTTTCCGAAAGAAAAAGGAAACTGCTTTAAGGTCGTTGAAGTCGTAATTTAAAATGACGGGTTTAGCGCTTTTTAAGGGTAAACAGCATTCATGGAGCTCACGAAGCTTAAAACTTATTCTGCTTTTTGCGTGACCTCCTGCCTGTCGATCCGGTTAGGCATTAACATGCCTTCCCTACAGTACACCACAAAGAAACGACGAAAATTCATAATCTCCATGGTAAATGACTGCAGTTTCATCAGAAACCTATAAAGAAATTTATTATCTTGGAATTATTGCGATATTCATCTTACCAGCTATAGAATTTTCCTTGTTTTTCACAGTACACCATCATATAATCTTTAATTTTTATTGGTAATGTGGTGTACTGTGCTTATTTTCCTCAAATAAAACAGAAAAACCTCAATGTCAATTTCGGTATGATTGTTACTGTACAAAGATTAATTTAAGCCAGTATTGTGCCTTGTAGAACCTTTAAACAATCCCAATTTTGACATTTGGAATTTGTACTGTCTATGTGAGTTATTAACCACTACGTCTCCGTTTACAAATGAGTTGAATGAATGAAACTTGTAAGTTAATAAACTGTTATAAGAAAACTACCGGCATCCAGGCATCCAGTAGAGCGGCAAAGGTGACAAGCAAATGAACTCTGTACATTCGGGGATTAGTTCCCAATTAGCACCTAGAAATTTCACATTCATTGCCCTTTTATCTGTATGGCAGTTCCTCTACGTATGATTTCGAATGGCACAAGAAGAGTTTAAGCACAGTGGGTATCCAAAGGAAATTGCATTTCTAAGCTTCTTCTGGGGGCCTTAGGATCCTTTTGTGGTTACCGTCGCCTAGTACACCATCGGAAGTTGCTTATGAAAAATGTTATTCAAACCCCTGTTTTTGGAGAGATAATAAAAAAAACCTCGGCCGACCTTCTCTGCCCCAACCCTTTACGGGCCTATTTTACCAGGCCTGCAACTCTTTACAAAGCCGGCTCTCTTGAATCCTTTATATCTCCTCAGGAAGAATAGGGCCTTAACAAAGCTGGCTACGCCCCTGTAATGTGTGTGGATTTAGGTTCCTCCTGCATATATTTTACAAATTTTTAATATCTCCGGAACCAAAACAGATATTTGAAAATGAAAAAAAACATCTTTTTATCTTTTATGGAATTCTCTATGATAAGCCTATAATTGCAAATGGTAAAAATTTGATCAATTTTAGCAGTACATGAAAAAGGACGGTGTAATTTTTGCATCCATCCACTTCAAGTAAAACATATACCAGTGACAATACTGTAATGATTCGATTTAGCGCCCTCCTTCCAATAAGCCCCCTCTTCTGAATAACCGCCCCCCTTCGAATGTGTTTTTGACAATAAGCGCCCCTATTCCAATAAACGCCCCCCATTCTAATAAGCGCCCCTCTTCAAATAAGCACCCCTATTGTGGATAACTGCCCCTACTGAAGAAATCAACGTCGAATCGATAAACTCATGAACATTTCCCGTACCGTACATGTATATGTTTACTGCTAAAATGAACAATTCTTTTAAAAGTAACTGAACTTCAACAATTTGTTACTGTTACAGTTTCTGTTATTGTTAGTTATTTTAAAGGCACGGCGTCACAAGAAGTCTTTTTGACTAGTACAGTGTGTTTTAGCAAGGCCACGCCACTATTAGTGGATTTCCAATTGATACCAACACTTTCATTTGATTTGCAGTCAAGTTTTGTTTTGAAAATTTGGTTGTTTCTCAAAAAATTAAATAAGCGCCCTGTCCCGAATAAGCGCCCACCCTTGAGGTGCCAAAAGTAAATAACCGCCCCGGGCGCTTAATCGAATCATTACGGTATTAGTATTAGTTTATTCTTTCTTGTTGTTTTATAGGGTTTTACAACATATTTAAACTTCGTTTTATGTTTTATTTTATATCACTCAGATTTCGAATGCAACTCACCAGCACCAGCGTTACCACAATATCGAAAAGGGCAGGTAGGCGGCTTCTGTAACTCATACACGAAATAACCGTTACAGTTCTGCACTTTAATGTTGTTACTATATTCACAGCAGTCGCCCAACCCGGTATAACAGACTTGACGAGTCACCACACCTTCATCAACTGTCGGGTGTGCACCATTAAGCCAGCCTGGATGTTTAGTACCGCAGCGATACATCATCACACAATTGTCCGCCATCCGATCCCCGGCAGCTCCTTGGAAACTGTACCAACCCGTTACCAGGTTCCTATAATCGCAGAGGCTGTCCTTCACTGCGTTTCCTTGAGCGCGGTCTGCTTCACTGAGGACGTTGTAATTTTTACACCCATCCACTTCAAGTTCAAAACATAACAGTAAGTTATATTATTTTTCAAAATAGTCACGTCTTTTTTTAACGTAAACATGTTTTGGATGAAACTTCGTCCATCCTCAGTACAATAAACAAAACCCGCTAGTGGATATGATATTAAGACAGCAACGACCCAATACTACTAGCGGGTGTTGTTAATTGTACTGTAGATTGATGAAGGCTTCATCTGAAACATGTTGTAAAAAAAGTTGCGAATATTTTGAAAATTATTTCCTGTCTCCTGGTGTTACGTAAAATTAGTTATATTAATGACAAAACTAGATTTCCTTATTGTAAGGTGTGTTATCTTTTCGTGTTCAGGCTTCCATTTCAACTTATTTTTTTCTATTTTTTTTGGATTTTCAAGGTTTTTCAACATATTTGCAGTTCATTATATTTTCTACATCACGCAGATGTCTTCATTTTCATTTGTTTTAACTAGTTTTTAAATTAACTTAACAACTGAGGTCTTTTTGGAAAGGGGATTGGGGCGACCATGGTGTGAGGACGTACGTGTATCAAATCGCTCCCGCTAAAGTTTAAGCTAAAGTTTACTTTTTATGGCCAGTAGTACAGTTTTAGCTGCAAAAAGAAAAGACAGGGGAAGTGGAAGTTCGGATCAGTAGTGATATTTCCTCGCCAGAAGGAAAAAAAATCTGCCAGAACAGCCCAAAGTCTGACTCTATCAGCGTCAAAGCGTTCACCGACGAGTCCGCCACGGCACGAAACATGGAGAAAATTAGAACCCAACTAGAAGCAATTTTGAGCTGGTTCGACAGCTTCGAAACGAAGTTGGGAAAGTTAGAAGGTTTATTCGAACGCCTGAAAAATGTTAAGGTAGCGGTAAGCAAAAACCGCACCGAATTAGACCATGTGAACGAGAAAACCAAAGTGATCCAGAGTAATGTCGCAGAGATGAAAAGGGAATAGTGTTTGCGAACTCTCAGATAGAAGACTTAAGTGGCGATGTCCTTTAAAGCGGACCACCGCATTTCGGGTCGGAACAAAGTTTTCCTTCAAACTTTGCCCAGTGAACTATCTTGGTTCACAAGTAAATGCAACGGCTTTAGTTTTTTGAAATACGTTAAAATATATGTTTTAGAGCCTATAACAGCCAAGGCGACTTAAAGGCTAATTTTGATGGTCACTACAACGAAAAATTACACAAGTTGACGAGCTCGGCACACAAAAACCGCCGACCAAGACAGAAAATTATTATAATCCCATGAAAGGTGGTCTTTGAAAGATTGTAAAAACATGTTTGTTTTAATATTTTTCTTATTTTCAGGTTCGGAAAAATTTATATCTCAACAACCGTCATATCGCTTTTTATAAACATGTCAATCTACCCTGACTTTGCTAGCCGTTATTTTCCAAGTCCAGACCAGACTATTCTAAATACCAGCTGAATTCTACTAAAAAGATGCCAGAGAGCACAGAAATCTAAAAATACCTTGCACTTCTTACTTTCTTTTGCCACAGCGACTTCCAACTTTTCGTGTTTTAAGCGAATCTTCACACGCATTATGCAAATGAGGTTGTAAACCGAACAACGGTTGTTTTCAACAAAAACCGTTAAATTGTAAAATTTTGGCATTGGAAGTAAAAAATACTGGGAGTATAATAGAACGGAAACTTGCAAATGATACAAGTAGTTAAAATGTACGAATTATTCGGTCTCGAACTTTGCATGCTTCCAAGACAAATGTAACAATTAATTTGCAAAATGTGTTGTCTGCTGAACTTTGACCGATTTTTTCGAACAAACCGTTCTAGTTTTTTGAAACTCGCTGTGTTTTATCTATATTTAAATACGAAAGCATTCAAGGTGTAAAATTTAAATAATTCATTCAGTTTTAACTGGTCTAACAAGTTGGAGTAATGTACCTTTTGAAATCAACAATTTGTGACCTCTTAATTCAGTTGACTTGTTTTGTTGCCATTTTATAACTTTGCAATTTTATTTAGCTAACCTACTGTTAAAAGACACATTCCTAAACGTGTTTTGCATACAGCAGAACTCATTACTCCCAGCCTGAATTCCCGCCGTATTTGTGGTCGCCTAAGCTACTTTCTATAAACCGCCTTACAATTAAACCGAATTTGCGTGACTTTTTTGTGTGTAATGCATAAACAGGATTTGCGTCGGGAAAACCGGACAGTTTGTACCGTCAAAATTCTATTGCTACAATTCACGTTACCTGTTTTAAGGATGCCCAAAGACATTTGGCATTGTTATTCTGTTACTTATTTTATTCATCGTTTAGTGTTAAGTGAAATATAATGGCACGATTTGTAAAACAAATGTTCGAGACAGTTCTGGTAAGTATTGTTACAAAGTTTTGTAATTGGTTCGGCCCTGGGTTCGGCAAATAAAACTTCAAAACAAGATGTCGTGCTTTTTGTCGCGAACGGAAAAGTGTGGCGATTCACGAAACATTTCAGGTCTCTTCTGCTTGCTTCAGTGCGATAAATCGATAGACAGCCATCTCGCTTCTATACATTTATCACAAGAGGACACTACGGAATGGAAACTTATCCTGGCCAGAGCTAGCTTTTTCGATGTAGAGGGGTCGGTTGTCGCAAAAATTAACGTGTGCGCCAAGCACATGGGCACACATATGGAAATTTCTGGCGCACAAGAACAGTTTTCCTTTATCAAGCGCACCAAGGACGTCCACGACGTAAATCTATTCCGTAAGGCTATTTAGCAGATTACGGTATTTTCGTTTAAGTCGGATCAGGTGCGTAGAGAATTACCATACACTTTCTCTCACATAAAACTAGTCCAGTCCCTGAACTCTCTCTTCCGCGCGCCCTTTATAGAGGTTGAAACCAAGCGTGTGAAGAGAGAGTCCAGGAAAACTTGCATGTGCATGAGCCAATCCCCCCTCCCTAAATTGGGCAAAAAACATATAATTGGCAGCACTTTTGAAAACGCGCGCGCACAATTAACGAGCTCAACTACGCAACTGTGCACACTATACTAAAGCAGGATCACCGGAATAACTTTAAAAAAGCCTAGCTTGCCAGTCATTGTCTACTTAAAGCTAACGACCAAAACACAACAAATCGCTCACCGTCAATTATTCCTAGTATTTTTTAACTGTTTAATGATTTGGTTTTGTATGAAATTTAGCACAGTTTTTTCTCGCATTTATTCGCGCACTTGGTCGTGTAGTTTAATTCGTCATTTGGGCGAGCAATTCTTACCTTAGCGTAACCTTAGCGTGCATCTTAAGGCCGTTCGCGCTTATTGTTTATGCGCATCCTTAGTGCGCACGTGATTCATGTCACAACGTCATGCCACGCCATACATTGAGCGCGCGCGCTGTGAAAGCTTTCTGAGCACATATAGGATGGGTAGCCGTTCTGCTCACTTCGCTTGGAGTTTGCTCTTTTAAATGATCGGTGACCCCTACTTTTTCTTAACGGACTTCTTTTGTTAATTAATATCTACGTTTTGCGAGAAAATGAAAAAAATCTATCGAGTGGAAGTTTGTTTTCATTGTCCGGCTGACGTTTGAATTTCGCTTTTTGAGCTTCTCATTTTGCCGTACGACAGTTTTTAATGCCTTTTTCAGGGTTAAGTCTTACAAAAAGGATGTCAACACAGGAATTATTTACGTAACAGACGCCCTTCTACAAAATGTGACTAAGATTGTTTGCCTCCGCTCACTAATCTTCGATATTTTTAACTACAAGCCTTGTAAACAGTGCTGAATTTCGCGTGCCAATTTTGCAAAATCAGGATAGTTTTCCACACGCTTTATCTCGGAAACAAAGTCGGTGGCAGCAGGAAAACTTTTAAAAAAATCTATCGAGTAGAACATTTTGCCACGAACGTCCTTAAGCAAGTGACGCCACACTCCTCGCTTCTGATTGGTTCCTTCTGAGCATGCGCATGCAAGTTATCCTGGACCCTCTTTTCGCATGCTTGGGTTCAAGCCCTATAAAGGGCGCGCGGAAGGGAGAGTTCAGGGACTCTGAAAATAAATAAAAATAAATGTAAAAGTAAATTAGAAATTACACGGCTAAAGGAAGGTCTTTTATAGCTGGTGAGTCATTGAGGCCCTTTCTTAGTTTTTTTGCCTTTGCCATTAGGGGTGGACCATTAGATTATGATGGGGGTGGGGTCCAATCTATTACCCTTTTATACCATTTGGACAGGAAAGGCACCCCTTTCATATACCGAAAACACATGAAGTCTTGATGTCAGTTTTACGTAGCGTTTAATAAATTTACGTAATACAGTCATAAGGTTTCTTCGAAATATTTTAATTGAAGACCCTTTTAAATACTTAAAAAACCGATATCCCGACCCTTTCATAAATCTCAACTTGTGAAATTCCTGGCCTTTTATATACCTGAAGCATGAAAAAGGTACTCCGGACCCCTTTCGGGTTTTGGGCGTATCCTCCCCGTATAGGCTATTAAAGACCCCCTCCCCTTGGTGGTGGTGGTGGTGAGCGGGGGGCGGGGGGGGGGGGGAGTGGCGTTGTTCAGAGACGTTTTTTGTTATATGCTTAAAGGTAGTTGTGGAAACTGAAACTTCTATAAAGCGTCATCCAAATCCAAATGGATGAGCAAAAAAGTCGAAAGATGAAGAACCAAGTGATTAGTTCTGAACTGATTGGTTATAATGTTTTGGCCGTGTCACGTCAGTTTCCGTTTTGACCGAGTGATCTATATTGGAGTCAAGAAAACAGACAAGTACTTTTTTGATAAAAGTATTTCTTTGAAAAGTATTTTATTTGCAATGAGATAGTGCTTTCCTTTCCTTTTTTGGAGGAAAATGACATGATCTCAGAGTGTAGTACACTCTTTTTTGTAAGAAAATATTCTTATTTTTCTGCCGATTTTAGGCTGAATATATTCTTATGAACATTATTAGAAAATACCGTTTGACATTTCCGTTTTAGCAAGTATTGGGTAATCAATTACAAGTGTTTGGTGTCCAGATCTGTATCGTGTTATATTGTGCACATGTACCATTGCTTTTCGTTGCAGCCTGGCCGTTTTGGCGTTAAAACAAAGCATTCCTCACAGAGATAAAGTGACGGAAATGAAAATACCTGATTTTGTTTCAACTAAAACTACCGGTATATTCTTTTTAAAATCTCAGCCTCGGATTTATTTCTAAAATATTATTATTAAAAATTTGCAAATTTCAGCCTCGATATTCTTATAAACTACATTCTTATAAAATAAAAAGAGTGTAAGTTGTACCGTGTAGTGGCGACAGGGATCAGAGACGTTTCTAACCTGCGATCAGGTGTTATTTTTCTCGATCGCAGGTTAAGACGTTTCTTGTTATAAGCTTAAACTGAAATTTGTGTAAGGTGTGATAGCACATCGTAACATGAAGACCAAATGGATAAGCAAAAAAGTCGAACGAACCGAGATAAAGAACCACGCTATTAGTTCTAAAAAGATTTAGTTATAAATTATTGGCCGTGTCACATCAGTTTCCGTTTTGTCACGGAAAAACTCGCCCCAGGGATCTAAATTGGAGTCAAGGAAACAGACTTGTTCCTCGCGAAGCGAGGTCGAAGGTCGAGCCTAGCGGGGTGTATAATTTTGTCCCTCAAAGGGCTCAGGCGGGATGAAATCTCGTGTGGAGTTTACGGTCATATATATATATGTATATATTTGTGAGCTTGGTGTCTGACGGAAATGACGTCACACGGCCGCGCGCTGGTGGCCTGATGGTGTGAGGCGTCGAACTTGAAATCAGATCTTTGGGACTGAGGGCGGGGGTTCGAGTCCGGCTAGGGTTTTTTTTTTTTACTATTATTTTTTTTTGTGGGTTCGAATCCTGAGCCTTTCATTTTTATCGTTTTTCTTTTCGGATTAAAATAACACTGATTTCCACATAATACTCCCTCAACGCCTATTCAGGCTATAAACTGCTGGGTCTGTAATCGTGCGGCAGTTCGTTGTTGTTCAGTTTCTGTTTCTATTCTGTCTGCTGTATTTTGTCGAAGTCTCTGTAATCGTGCAGTTCGTTGTTGTTCAGTTTCTGTTTCTATTCTGTCTGCTGTATTTTGTCGAAGTCTCTGTAATCGTGCAGTTCGTTGTTGTTCAGTTTCTGTTTCTATTCTGTCTGCTGTATTTTGTCGAAGTCTCTGTAATCGTGCAGTTCGTTGTTGTTCAGTTTCTGTTTCTATTCTGTCTGCTGTATTTTGTCGAAGTCTCTGTAATCGTGCAGTTCGTTGTTGTTCAGTTTCTGTTTCTATTCTGTCTGCTGTATTTTGTCGAAGTCTCTGTAATCGTGCAGTTCGTTGTTGTTCAGTTTCTGTTTCTATTCTGTCTGCTGTATTTTGTCGAAGTCTCTGTAATCGTGCAGTTCGTTGTTGTTCAGTTTCTGTTTCTATTCTGTCTGCTGTATTTTGTCGAAGTCTCTGTAATCGTGCAGTTCGTTGTTGTTCGGTTTCTGTTTCTCTTCTGTCTGCTGTATTTTGTCGAAGTCTCTGTAATCGTGCAGTTCGTTGTTGTTCAGTTTCTGTTTCTATTCTGTCTGCTGTATTTTGTCGAAGTCTCTGTAATCGTGCAGTTCGTTGTTGTTCAGTTTCTGTTTCTATACGGTCTGCTGTATTTTGTCCGTTACTAGGCAACAATAACCCAGAGCTTCGCGAGGCCCTGCGAGTCACGTATATATAGTAAGTATTTTTTTGAGTAGCGTATTTCTATGAAAAGTATTTCATTTGCAATAAGGCAGTGCTTTTCTTTTCTTTGTTGGAGGAAAATATCTCCTATTGCACTCAGAGGGATGATAATTGAACGTCGATACTCACAATTTTGTAAGTATAAGATGTGTGTAAATAAAATTCAGCTCGCACGAGCGAGCTTTGAAGTATTAAAATACCTAATACACAGAGATAGACTAAAACTTAATGATGTCTGTGTATGTAACAAAGAAGTTAAAAACGAAATTCATCAGGAAGAAAGGCAATTAAGGCCACAAAGGACCGTCTTCAGCTACTTCTTGCAAAATGGAAGGTAACAGTAGAAATTATTGTTTTTAACTTCGTACAGGTATGTGATAATTTAATTAAAATGTCACGAATTCTTTATTTCAATGTGTTGTGTTAAAATTGAACTTATTAACTGAGAAAGCGTTTAGATTCCAAAAATAACAAAACTGTTAACTCAACAATAGAAAGCAGCAAAACCTAAGAGTACACAATCCAATAAGTTTACCTGACCAAGTTTAGCAGTCAACGCAACTGCATTATTAATTCGCATCAGTACGAATTCAAAGTTCCAGGATGAATAATTCGCCGTTTTTAACCGCTTAAATCGTTTGCAAGTGATCATTCTGTGAAATCACCCGTATTTTTGACTTGCAATGCCGAAAGTCAACAAATAAACTGTTTTTGTTGAAAACAACCGTTGTTCGGTTTACAACCTCATTTGCATAATGCGTATGAAAGATTCGCTTAAAACACGAAAAGTTGGAAGTCGCTGTGGCAAAAGAAAGTAAGAAGTGCAAGGTATTTTTAGATTTCTGTGCTCTCTGGCATCTATTTAGTAGAATTCAGCTGGTATTTAGAATAGTCTGGTCTGGACTTGGAAAATAACGGCTAGCAAAGTCAGGGTAGATTGACATGTTTATAAAAAGCGATATGACGGTTGTTGAGATATAAATTTTTCCGAACCTGAAAATAAGAAAAATATTAAAACAAACATGTTTTTACAATCTTTCAAGGACCACCTTTCATGGGATTATAATAATTTTCTGTCTCGGTCGGCGGTTTTTGTGTGCCGAGCTCGTCAACTTGTGTAATTTTTCGTTGTAGTGACCATCAAAATTAGCCTTTAAGTCGCCTTGGCTGTTATAGGCTCTAAAAAATATATTTTAACGTATTTCAAAAAACTAAAGCCGTTGCATTTACTTGTGAACCAAGATAGTTCACTGGGCAAAGTTTGAAGGAAAACTTTGTTCCGACCCGAAATGCGGTGGTCCGCTTTAAAGGACATCGCCACTTAAAAGAGAAAGACAACGTAAATACACGCAAAATCAAGGAGCTGGAAGACAAACTTCTCTACCAAGAGGTTTATAGCCGAAGAGAGAACGTACGCTTTTTTGGAATATCTGAAGCGACGCAAGGTCAAGAAAACACTGCAGAGGTGTTGCACAAATTCTTTAGAGACGAGCTCAACATTCCCGATTCAGACGAAATCGAATTTCAGTAGTAATGTACTACACTCTGAGGCAAATTTGCCTTAGAGATTTAGTACATACTACTTCCCCGTTGTTGGGATCAAATCTGGGTTCAAAATCTGGATTCAAAAAATGGAAATCAAACTGAATCCCTGCGCTGGTGTGCCGTTAGACCCGAGATTGCTCGAGGGTAGTTTTATGATTAATAAAAACTTTAGTTTTTATAAGTCCTTTTATCGCTGGAAAACCAAACTGAAAAACCAAACTGAAATCCAATAAAAATCTCTTATACTAAATTTAAAAAATATAAAACAGTGCTGGAAAATAGCGATTAGCTTTTGTGGCATCGAAAAGACGTAGTCTTTGAGACGGGGATGACAAAAGCGACTCGAATCGCAACGATGCTTGGTGGGAGGAGAGCTCCCGGGGGGGGTACTCCAAAAAGTTTTGTACGGGGAGGCTCCGCCCCAAGTTCTAACCCCTTACCCTTTTATATACCATTTTTGACAGAAATTGTACCCCTTTCGTATACCTTTAACTGAAAAAAGGTACCCCTTTCATATACCTAAGAGACATAACATGGCCTTAAAATAGGACGTTTTCTTGTCATTTTTATGTAGCGCTTAATAAATTAAAATAATACAGCCATAAATTGCGTCTGTTTGAAATATTTTAATTAAAGGCCCTTTTAAATAGCCAAATGACATATTTCCATACCCTTTCATATACTTAAACGCGTGAAATCCCTACCCTTTTATATACCTGAAGCCTGAAAAAGGTACCCCTTTCGGGCGGAGCCTCCCCGTATAGGCCATTATAGGGAGTACCCCCCCCGGGGGAGAGCTTTGCTCGATGGCATCGTTTAGCACTGGAAAACCAATCATGAAAACCAAACTGAAATCCAAAAAAAATATTTTATACTAAATTTAAAAATATAGAATTCAGTGCTGGACCATAAGGCGATTAGCTTTTATCGTGAGTCGAGCCGGGGAGATAAAAGCGACTCGAATCGCCACGATCGCTTGGTGGGAAGAGATACGAAGTATCGATGGCGATCGTCTGCACTGAAAATCAAATATGGAAAATGAACTTCTTATACTAAAAATCAAAAAAATGGAAATCGAAAAATACCTTGGATCAAAACCTAGGATCATAACCTGGGATTAACAGATGAGTTTGTCTTTAATATCCATAAGGATATGTTTCTATACAGCTTTCCGATATGTATTTTATTGCGCGCTTGTCATATCCAAAGGTGTATACCTTTTCTTCATATTTGTTTACAATTTGTTTATTCTGTCTGCTAATTCGTGCGTTTGTTTCCTGCTGTTAGTAACATCATTAATATTTTAAATGCTTCAACCAATTATAACTTTCATTTTTTTAGTCAAAATTGTTTCTTAAATAAATTATTTTTTCAAATTGGTTTTAAAGTTGGTTGGGTTTTAGAAGCTGAGTTTTAATTTGAACTATATCTAACCATTCATAATATAATAATATTGTATATTTGTTATATTTTTATATATACTCCTATCATTAATAAGATAATATGTGATGTCCTTAGGAATTTCTAGCTTTTTACAAATTATAATCAATGGAGTTAATTGCTCTTCTTTGTTTAATTTTTTAATAGGTACTCCGTCTTTAAACCAATGTTTTACTACAATATTACACATTTTGGTATATTTTGCTTTGAGGTCATTCGATGTCATTATTATTACTATTATTATAAATACTTTATATATTTTTTGTTTTTATTGTTTGTAGTTCTCTAAATGGAATTCAACTGTTAAAGTCATCACTGTATCCCTTCCATTTGACAAGAGCCTGTTTCTTTTTGTAGTCTCTACGGATCACTTTATCAATTCTGAACACATCCTGTTTTGCTTTTAATAATTCAGGTTCATAAAAGCTACCTTGTATTTCCTCATCTCTGAGATCTTTCAGTTTGTATGTAATGGGATTAGTATGTTGGATCTTAGTAATTACGAACATTTTTTCACTCCAATTCGGTGTATAACCCTTATCGAAAACAATTCGTTTATACTTAGATATTCGGACCTTGTCACCAACCTTAAATTTTGGTTTCGCTGATAATGGCTCCATATCACCGTATAGGTTAAAGTAAACAGTTCCTTCATTCTTTTTCTTTGAAGCTTCTGTGGGTGTCATCTTTATTGAACTGTGTTTTGTATTATTGTATTCTTTCACCAGTTTGGGTAGCATATCTAAATACTGTGTGTTACCTTGAATAGTGAACTGTTTGTACATTTTATTTTTCAAAGTTCTATTAAATCTCTCAATTACAACAGCTTTACCTTCATTAAAAGTGGAATACATCTTAATATCATTTTGCTTTAGCCATTTCTTGAATGTTTTGTTATAAAAGCGTTAGTTATTGATGTACCTTTCTTATCTTTCAATTGTATAGCCCAAGTGAATTTACTGAATACGTCAATAATAGTTAATAGATATTTATAACCTTTATTCCATTTTGAAAGTTTATCCATAAAAACTAAATCAGCAGACCATATCTCGTCAATTCCATTTGATATTACTCTTCTAGTTTTAAATTTTCGTCTGATTGGTTTATGTAACTCATTGGCTAATTGTTGAGACCAATCATTTTTACTCAACGCTGTTTTCCGTTTTTTGACTTCTTTTTTTACACCCATACCTACTTTAGCCTTGGTAGCAATAGTGTTCCTTGCAATGGCATGACCCCATTGTCTGTCCAACTATGGGATGGCATCAAGGGCTTTTACCATTTTTTATCAGCTTCGTTTTTGCATTTAACCTGATTCTTCGAGGATTTATTAGCACAAACACTGTAATCAACATCATGCTGCATTGATACAGCATCTGTTTTACCAGTTGGTTTTTCATAAATCTCAAGTATCTGACCAGTATTTGGGTTCCATTTTACTTGTGTTTCAAGAGGGTTTCCAAGACCAGTGTATTTATGACCAGGCATTACAAAGCCCCTTTTTGGTGCTACTTTCAAAATAGCTTTATGAATATCAAGACCCTTACCCTTTCTATAGAAATCAATATTATCTTTCACTCCTTTGAAAGCTTGCCCTGCTAAAAGTCTTGCCATGAATTTGCTCTTCTTTTTCATACAGTTTTGACAATTGGATTTTTCCATAAGTCGACCATTTTTGGATTGGACTTTTTTACGATTTACTGAATCAGTCATCATTTTACAAGATACACAGTAAGATTGACACATTATTTATATAAGTTAGATATTAATCACGGTAAGTATTATGCCATTTACCATTTTTCCATACAACCCCAGAGCATGAAGGGTCTTGGTGTTTACTTGGTGATGTCCAGAATTTCTTTGTGAAAAATCCATTCTTCTTATTAAAAGCCCCTTTAGCGATATTGCCCGACCAGTAACGTTTAAGCAAATCTTTATCGCCTCCGGTAGCACCCATGATAGCCGATGCTAAGTCTTGGCCTGTTGAAACCCTGGAATCTTATCACCGATTTTTTTGTTCATCGTTTCACCAACACCACGACCAGTTTGTTTATTTTTCACAAAACGAGTTTTAGTTATACCACATTCCGAACAAGTACACTTCATCATAAGTCGCCCATTTTTTGTTTTGACGTATCTTTCAGATCCTTCTTTACACAGAGTCTGTTTTTTCTGTTTTACACAATACGATTTCATATATAATATGATTACATATTTTTGAAATAATTGCTTATAAAACGTTCATTGTACAATGTGTCACTCATTGATAAGGGTTTCATTATTTCATAAAAGCCTTTATCGTATACCAATGCTTGATGCAAGAAATACAATGCATAATACCCGCATAATACGCTCTGAATATGTTGATATTGCGTTGTATTATAAAATATCTGTTTAATGCCATCTTGTTCAGCCCGTTGTTTAAATTCATAGGGATATGGCATGCCAAATGAGTCGAAGTACCACAATGTTTCTTTCTTATGACCAGGAACACAAGTCCAATGAGTACCGGAACTTTTATAACTGTCTAAATTAATGACACATTGACTATGTCTTTTAGGCATGTGTTGGTCTCTGCTGTATATGCCGGTGATATTGATTTTTAAATAATTACACCATCTCATGAGATTAATATCACTTAGAGGTTTTTTGATAAATGCAGGTTTTTTATAATAATAATAATAATAATAATAATAATAATAATAATAATAATATTTAATACTTATATTTACTTTTTTTGGTTTTAAGATCTTTTTTTGGAAGCACCAATCCGCCTTTAAGAAATTTATCATATTCACCCCAAGAACCAATGAATGGTGGCGGTCTGTAAGATAATGCATCTCTTTTAGTCGGTAGTTTAATTTTACCACCGTTTTTTGATCTTTGTTTCCTAATGTTTGGTGATGGATAATAAGGGTATTCTATTTGCATTCCTGTACCTCCTTGATTATCAGGAGTGACTTGAATTCCTTTTCCAATCACCTTTCGCATTTTACTTATTTGTGCTTTAGATAAACTCAATTTAATTTCGAGCCCCTGATTTTTTACTTTATTATACCGTGTTATCTGCCTTTCTGTAAGGTATAACTCAGTATTACTCTTCTTTTTGATCTGATGCTTATCAATCAATAAACTCACTTTTGCTCTGGCTAGTTTTTTCATTTGACCTTCTGTTAGAGGAATATGTGTTGAAATATATTTTGTGCTCATGTATATAATAGTATTAGATTAATATCACATGACATTGAATATAAAATTTATACCACAATAAGTTCATTCCCAATTTTATCAATTACAATTCTTTCCTCATAAAGAACTACAGCGTAAATCATATATTGATCAGTAGCTTGTACATTCAATCGATAATGAAACAATAATTGTTTTGAATCATCACTAACGGATTCCTTGTAATTGCGCAAATCAAAATATAGTATTCCAAACAAATCCGTAAATTTTTGCAAAGTCAATTGAGTACCCGAATTATAGTCATTGTTTCTATACGCATATTCTTGGAGATCGCTGAAAAGCCGTGGTTTAAAATCGCAATCATATTCAAGTTCCGGGGTAAAATATGAATTTCCAACTTGCAAACGGCAAGTAGCAAGTGTACATGCATTATCACCTGAATTTACCTTAAAAGTATCGAATATGAAGGGGTTTTCCTGTTCATTATTACTCTTGTTTCTCTGCAAGTATACAAAAACATGCTTTGCACTTTTTATAGCTGGTGTGATTTGATATATTCCAGAAATGGCATTAGTCGGTGATGAGTGTTTGATAAATTCTCTCAAATATACTCATTTCGATGCTGTTAAAAAACTGTTATTCACTAATTTTTGTCCTGCTGATGTAAAGTTCAAACGCGGTAACCATAACTGAAAATCTTGAACCACATATCGTGTTTCATCACCCCCAACTCTGTAAATGAATTCTCTGTCATCATTTAGTGTTATATTTAGTTCGATTTGCATCGGTGGTAACATTTTATCTCGAAGCTCTTGAAAAATTGAAAACCTATTTAACGGGATGATTGCGTATACGTCTTTTGATTGTGAACACAATTCACCTCTTTTAATTGCTCCTACTTTTGGGGCTGTTCTCAAATCACCCTCTAATACAGCTCTATCGTCGAGATACCAATTGAAATTGGTAGCTACTGTACGGCTATAGTCATCAGAAAATTCAAGCAATCCTTTTATGAAACAGATTTTATGCAGGCTATTACTATCGTAAGGTTTTTTACCTCCTGAAGTTATCATTATGTGATTGATGATACTTGTACTATCATTTACCGTTGACGTTAGCACAGGTGTTTGTAGATTATTGGCCACGATATTTGCACCATCAGCCTTTTTCTGGAGTTTATATTTCACGATAAAGTATCCATTATACCAATCAAACCAAGAGGAACGATCATTCATATTGAATATATAGCCTGTTTTTTCCTGATATAGTCCATTTGCAGGTTGAATAATTGGTGTTGACAGATTAAATCTGAGATAATCTATTTTTTCAACATTGTCAATGCTTCTGAAACTCATTATATAAATAGATTAGATAATTTTCTTCAGTTGTGCTAATCGTTTCAAAATAAGATCCCCAGCCCTTTCACTTCTATTTAACACAGATTTTAAAGTTTTCTTTTGTGTTTTGATAATAGGTGATTTATTGATATCTTTTTAGAATATTGCCCGATTTTTGATAAATCATCAGTTATTAAACCTGATCCCTTATGACGATATTGGTATAAACCTTTATTAGGGTTATAAAATTTTGACCATTCGTAAACTCGATTCATTATATAATATGGTTATATTATTCTATTTCTTTGATAATAATACGCAACGCCGTATCGATTTCATTTAAATCAATGGGACGATTATACGAATCGGTTATATATAGTCTGATTGAATCAATACTATTTTTATTAATTGGTGAAAATTTCGGCCGTTTAGGTTCTAGACTAAAAGGAAATGATCTTCGGATGCCTTGTGCTATGATACTAAAACAAAATAATACATCTCTTGATTCGTCTGTTAAGGATCTACTGGTTAAATTAGTATGGATGCATATCATATCAACGCTCCTCGCCTTTTCGAATGTGTTTGGTATTTGCTCAACCAGCCGAGAATCGTTACTTGTTATGTTTGGACATGTAGGTAAGCTGCTGGTGGTGGTATAGTATCTTTTGCTTTATAGCCAAGAATGTTTTTTTTATTGTTATTGTTAAACAGGAAATCAACAGACATTCAGACAGACATCTAATTCCAGTTCTTGCAATTCTTGGTAAACATGTACATGTATCAGTTCTGGCGTATAATATCAAGTCGAGGACCCGCACTCTTAAAAGGAAAATATACAAGCAGTTGAACACAGTTACTTCATTTTTCGATGTTCTCCTATAGATACGCTTGTCGATAAGATCATCATCTTGTTTATGAACACATACTGTATTTGCAAAATTCATATTGTTGACACACAGACCGAGGTATTCGAAAAACTTTACAGAATCGATACAGCCGGAACTAAAAATAACTTTTACCAGTGTTAAATAGTTAGTAATTTAATGAAACAGAACCACCAGAATAAAATATGACACGCTTCGAAACTACTTTGTGAAGACATTTCGCTTTGAATTGTTTTATTTCTTTCACAGTGCGAGTTACCCAGTGTGAGCGGCAAAGTCGGTAAATATGACACGAAACTTGACCTTTGTATTTTTCGGTCAGATCAATTATCCCATCCTCTAAAATTAATTTTTATATGAATACAAAACAGTAAATTATACATAAGATAGGTAGACTTTTTCGAGCATAAACTGTAGCCAAAGTGAGCAAAACTAAAACACATTGAATAAATCAGATCGAAATGTGTTTACTAGTGTTGCGTGACCGTGACAATTTTTGTAGTCAATACATGAAATATTCACTATGCGTTTACTTCTCTCAACGGGTGGTTTTTCAATTGCCCGAGCTGGATTTTTTTATATGTTACAGTACCATAATAGTACTTGACGCCGATTTATTTTTTATTCCAAATTTCGATGTACCAGGACACGATTTTTGCCACCAAAGTTACCCTTGTTTCAAGTGTTTACCAAAGTGCTCAAAATACCAATTTTCGGGCTTTAAAAAAGATCTGTTTAATTGCATCGTTTTGCAATATTTTTAGGTTTCTGTGTAGTATATTGGATGCCCCGCATACCTGCCAAAGATAAATTTCATACGTTTAGCCTTCTTTCCGTACGAGTGTTTTGAATACCCACAAAAATTCGACAAAATTTTATGGCGGCGGGGACGCGAAAACGGCCTTTTAACCTTTTGCCGATTTTCTCAAATATAAAAACCCTTTGAAAATTTTAAATGTCATTTTCGTAAATAGTTCACCAAAGGATTTCTTTTGACTGAATATGAAGAAATGCGAATTAGGAGTTTTGAAATTTTTTTCTCGAAAATTCCAGTCGGTAGCACTTAACACACTAAAATTTATTTTGCGAACGGGTGAATTTGACCTTTCCAATATCCTAATAACGATGAAAAACACCGATGACTACATAAGTGATAACAGCCCGATTATAGATAAGTATATGGTAAAATATGATAAAATGTTTACTTTATAATGCGCAATATCTCTGCATTTTTCAATTCTAAAATCTTTGCCCAATATCGATTATAAAATTCAAGCGTTTTTCTCGATTTAGTAATCATTATACATTCAAATGGAAGATCAAGCAATTTAAATAACTGCCTGAGGATATATTTAGTGCTTATCATTCGTCTTCGGAGTTTATTAACTGAAGGAATAACATCGCCAATCTCAATGAATATTTTATAAATTCGTTTCCTCTGATCATGAGTCAATACTATCCTATTTTCAAAGCATAAATTATTAAATATTTTCTCAATATGGTACTTCCGATGATATACTGATTTTCGATGTATTCTATACATATTCTCCTAAAAATCAATGTACTCATTAACATAATCGTAGCCATGAACTAAGCCGCAATTAATACCGAAACATTACCGTTTTGATTTGCCATATCCTGCGTACTACAGCATGGCTTAGCATCCTTGTTACCTTTTATCAATAGTTGATCGCAGAAAGGGCATATAGGTTCTTTTAAAATTTTTAATTCATCGTGGATTTCAGAATTACAAACCATTATATATATATAACACACATAACTTCACGGCACAGCTGTGTTTGGCAGTAAATTTCGGAATAAACTTTTTGAGTAAATACTTGTTGAAATATGACTGGTCAATAGAAATCACACCAGATTAAAATACCTGCTGACGCGTAAGCCGAAAAATCACGCCATTGACCGAAAAAACCTGCTTACGCGTAAGCCAAAAAATCACGCCATTGATTGAAAAGACCTGCTTACGCGAAAGCCGAAAATGTAAATCACTTCATCGAAAACCCCCTAATAATTTCCGAGATTTTAGTCATTAATAATTTATAACTTATGGCTAAAACCGTCGACTGAATAAATATGTATTTAATGTTGATCCTTACGAGGCCTTCCACGTCGTCGTTTCTGGTCTTCAGGTATACACTATAAACGTACATGATTTTTGTCTTCATTTGATATTTCAGATCTGCTGTTAAGGTCTGAAGATAGCATTTTAATAATATTAAAAAACTCATTAATAATTCATAAAGAAAATACAAAAGAAATTAATGTTTAATGAGTGTCTTTATATCTGATAAAGATACGGCTAAACTTTACGTCCAATTTTCTAGGCCAAAATAACCCCAAATCTAAATATTAGTGCAAGAATGAGTTGATCTACATCAGAAGATTTTTAAGCCGTTCAATAAATTCGCAGTTCGTGTTTTATCAAGTCTAAAACACTCGGCTGCGCCTCGTGTTTTAAACTTGATAAAACACTGCTGCTCATTAATTAAACATTACCTAATATTAGCTTCAAGGATGCTCTGAATACACAACAGTTTATTAATGAAGTCTATATCATTCAAGCTTTGATCAGCTTCTGATAGGTGTTTGATATTTAATGTTATATCACTCATTCTATATATATTAATAAAGAAAATAATTATCTGTTTTTATTATATGACTAGCTCCGTGAGCGGTCAAGATGAAGCGAAATTCGTGCTCTGATTGGCTACCCGAGCGGTCAAGATGGAGCCATCTTGACCGCTCGGGATCGCCCGCTGTGCTCCTGCAAGCGAAAAACTTTTTTCCTACGCTACTTGAGAAAGCTTTTCGTCGTAATTTTTCGCTATGAAGCTATTTTCCGAAACAACACAAAGATTTTCTGTCTGTTTCCAGCGAAAGGAAGTCCGATAACAAAGAAATAGGTTTTAAAGCGAATGAAAGCAAACAAATTAAACTACAAATGTTAACGAGTTTCGTGAATTTTATTTGCCGCAAAAACCGGCTAATACAAAATTTAATTCGCAAAGCGACTTCAAGACATAATATCAGTTTTGTTTGGCGGAAAAGGGAGAGACTGAGGACAGTGGCATACCTGAAGAAGTACTCGGAAAACTTGTGTAACATCTTTAAATCTGCATAAAGCGGACAACACCGAGAACCAGGCAATGCAAGCTTAATATCTTTTCACCGAAGCCTGTATAAACGCTCACGTCGAATAATGGGTGGGTCGAACATTTAAATTAATGATGTAGAAAAGTTCAAGCGTGGTGGAAAGTGGAAAGTCCCAAACGCTTTCAACAACCACAATTTCAGCTCGTGTCGCGGCAGGTTTGCACAACTATAAAAGCGCCAGAAGCGAGCAAATACTCTGCAAAGCGTCCAATACTCAAAAGCTGGTGGCGAGATGGAATGGAAATTCTTGTTTCACGGCTTCAAAGTCAACGTTGATTCGAAAATTTCAGCAATTTCGATATCCTTTTGATGGTTAAAAAGAGCTAAATTTCGATGTTGTCGCATCGTGTTTCTTCGTCTCGATTCATTCAAGGATTTGACAGTCACTCACTAAACTTTTAAACCAATGAAGTGACTTAAGCGCGCGCCATTGATTGTGCATGCAACTAGCTTCCTTTTCAGTGCCCGAAAAAAGTCATATAATAAATCCTTTATTGACCAAGCTTGTTCGGTCAAGATGGCAGGATATTGGCCAAGTTTTTTTTTTGCGTGTTTATGGACCGAGACGAACACGCTTGGTCAATAACCCATATATATCTATCACTTAAACGCACTATAAAACTACATAAGAAAATAATTATATAGTAATATTACATAAATGGGACGGAATCTAAAATACGATAATGAAAAAGACAGACAAAACGCTATTAAGGAAAGTAAGACTAAATATATGCTCGCGAAATCATGGTTTTGTGATGTTTGCCTGCACGACTATAAACTTGCTGGAAAATGGAGTCATATGAAAACTAAAAAGCATATTAAAAAGGCTGTTATCAAAGCTCTTGAAGACCAATACAACATAATACCTGTTGAATAATATATAAAGCATAATTATATAATTATATATTGTATAGCACAGTATATAAATGATGTTATCTGTTGCCTTAGGTGACCAAAAATATATTATTTCTGGTTATCTTTAAACGCACCAAAAAATTTCAAAAATAAATTTTACTATAAAGGACTTATAGAAATGTTATTTTATATATAGTATAAAAATTATGAACAAAATCTCTGGTTATATTAATATGAATCAACAAAATAAAATTATCGAATTCAATAACAAGGAATTTCATATTCGTGAAGATTATGAAAATTTCGCTGGAAGTTTTGACGATCAGATTCTCAATATATCAAAAATGAAAATAGTTAAACCTGAGAGAGATAAAAACGGTCTTCCTTATTTATATATAGACACAAAAGATTATGAAAATCCTTATGATCTCAAAAAAAAGATATTAGTGAAAGATTTCATATTTGAATGTTTCTACTCAGAAATACCTAATAAAATGTTGGTTATAAATGCAAATGGCGATGTTGATGATAACAGTGTTGGAAATTTAGTGCTTGTCAATAATTCTGAATCACATTGGCACCAAAAAGCCGAACCAAAAGCACAGGAAAACCAAAAAGCCGAGCCGAAAGCACACGAGCCCCAGAAGCCGAATCAAAGCCCCACCCCCTCGCGTAAAATACCAAAAAAGAAGACATACCTATCTCATTCAAATACTCCTAAACCAATAACAAAAACCCATAATACTCTTAAACAACTATCAAAAAGTTACCTGAGGGATGCAAAGGCACTAGGCTATACATGGATGGATCTTGTAAAAAACTCAACAAGGCAAAAAGTAATCAATAAAATTCAAAAATATAAGACCGATAAGACCTTAAACAGAGCACTCAAGGATACATATGATTACGTGATGAATGAGTCAAGAATCCAAGAGATGGAAGATAACGTCAGGGGAGCTCACTTTAAAAAGATGATTAACAAAATGAAACAACAACACAAGAAGCTGATTAGCAGTCAAAATCCAATTTCAAGAACTAAACTCACAAATGAATTTAATTTCGATGACAGTCTATTCGATACAACATCAAATGACCAACCTCTATTCAAAATAACTAAAATTGGAAATACCAAAAATAAAAAATTCAATGCTTATACTAATGAGTTCAAAATAAATGTAGGTAAAAATGCTATAAGCAATAAAAATGAAATTTTCAGTGTTTTTGAAAAAATGGTTGAAATGGCAATAAAGAAAAGACAGTTAAAAGGTAATAATAGACTCAGATTGGTAATTTTAAATAATGAATTAACTAATCCTATATCAACAAAAATGATAACAATTTCTGATTTCAAGTTAAATCAACTTTCACACATAATCAATACTTTAGAATATAAAGAGATAGATTTAGAAAATTGCATAATAATTATTCAATCTGTTAAAATACCTAGTGGTAAAGGACGATTATATTTATCAAAACAAACAGTTAATAGAAAGCAATGTATTATCACAATCAAAAATGATGACACAATATGTTTAGCAAGGGGCATTGTTACAGCTTATGCTAATTTACACCCTGAGAATTACACTACAACTCAGTTGAAGGATGGGATTAATAAAAGCCGAAAGGTACAGCAAATTCTAGCCCAAAAACTGCATGATGAGGCAAATGTTGAAATTAATAGCCATGGTAATTCTTTAGAAGATGTAAATACATTTGCAAAATTTTTAGATATTGAAATCAATATAATAGATTCTGAACAGTACAATGAAATCATATATACATCTAATAATGGTAAAACAGACAAAATTTATTTATACAAAACAAGGAACCATTTCGATGTTATAAAATCAATGACGGCTTTTTAGATAAAGCATATTACTGCCATAGTTGCAAAAAAGCATATACAAGACGTGATAAACACAAATGCCCCCAAAAATGTCTATCTTGTTTTAAATATTTTCCAGATGGGAATAAATGTGATGGTAAAGACGTAACCTGTAATCACTGCAATCGTGTTTTCCATGGTAATACTTGTTTTAAAAACCATACTAGTAACCGATCGAAAAAAGATGGTAATGATTCAGTATGTAGCAGAGTAGCAAAATGTTTAAAATGCAATCAAATCATACTAAAACCATATATTAAAATACATAAATGTGGTCACAAAATGTGCAATAATTGCAATAAATATTGTGAGAACAAGCATGAATGTTTCATGAAAAAAATAAAATGCAAGGGAGGAAATTGTATCAAAAATAACAAAACCCCTTGCAGATTAAATAAAAACACACCTCGAAAAGATTATTGTTACTCATGTAAAACGTATAATGAAAAATATTTATTTTTTGATTTCGAATGTACCCAAAATACGGGAACACATGAAGTTAATTTAGCTATCTGTCATGATTTCAATGGTAATGAATCAATCTTCAATGATATTAAGAGGGCGTCTCGTTTATTTCCGACCATCGATTTTGGTTCAAGAATTCGAATTGTCTCATTTGCTGGGATTTTAAAGCCTTTACCTAGTTAATTAATACAATGGGTTTCATTTGATTAAAAATTCTACTTTATGTTTTTTAGGATCTATCGAAGTTTGGTTCGATCCAGAGCAATTGCCCGCCTTCCGAAACGGTTAAAATAGCACATATTGCAATTGCTCTCAAAAAATAAATATTCGCTTAAAAGATCCAGTTCTTTTTGCAAACTATATAATCATCATTGTAGTTTATTTAGCAATGTTTCAATTATGACTCATTCTTGTTTCTTCATAGGACAAAACAAGATTTCCGACCCGCCTAATCCAGCTTTGAACGAAACAAGGAAATAGCCCAACTTTGAAGGCAAATTTTGAAAATGTGGCACCTGCTTGAGACTACTTAATTGCATGAACCTAATCTTTAAATGACCCTTTCTTGAAAACAAGAATAAAATTTGTCAGCACTTAAAGTCTACAAAGCTGACAACCGCTTAAAATTTAGGAAATTTTCAAAATTTATAGGTAACGAACATCTTCGTCGTGACAAATTCTTCTGATAAATTCGCATACTATAACCCTTTAAGCTCTCTTACCTGGCTTTAGAATGTCTGTTTCAGCTTTTACAGTCATCTCTAAATTCTAGGTATCCTCAGAATTAATAGCCTTTTCCTCCAATTGTAGGTTTGTACACGTTCCCGGCGAACCAGATACATCTTAGTAGCGTGACTGTCACATCGATCGCAACATATGTATAAAAGAAGCGTGGAAGTTCTTTGCATCGCTGACCGTAGTTTTGCTCATAGCCGCTTTTGATCGGGCATATTCCTCTTAAAACGTTTGCAGGGACATGTTAAAGATTAGTGTTACCACGCATATAAGTAGTAAACGGTGAGCCGAGATCGATAAATGCTGCGGCCATCTTGTGTTTACAACTGGTGTATTCGTTCCCAGTCCCCTACGAGCTTTACATTTCAATGAGCCTGACACTTTTGAAGGGGACAGTAAGTGAAATATCTAAGATCCGTTAGCAGGATTCATAATAAAACAGTTTATAGCAGCCAGCCGGCCAGCCAGATCATAATAAAAGGAAGGCAAAAAAACTAAGGGAAGAGATGGAAAGAGTCTGAAAAGAAAACTGATTTTTTTTTTAAACAAAAACAAGACTTATATTTCTATAATAAAAATTTGGTTTGTATCTGGTCTATCTGATCTTAAAATCGGTTTAAAAGGTTGGTAAAAACGTATAGAGCTGAATTTTCGGTACTCTCTGTTACCTTCATCCGAGTTAAAATTGGTTCAGTTTTTGCATAATAAGTTTTTATACGCCGCCGGTCTCTAGGGATGTTCCCAATGTAAATTTAACTTGTGGGAAATGCACATGCTCATTCACACAGTTAATGTCCTGGATAGAATGTAGCGCTTCTAGGAAAAGGCGTTGTTGCCTATTGTTGACATTTCTTTCTAAAATTTCAACATAATGTGGATGAATGTCACGGTCTGTTGTTTCCGTGTGAAATCTTATTGCGCTTTCGTTATTAGATCTTGTGCTAGGCTTGTGCTCTGCGCCGCGCGAATTCCATGATCTTTTGCTCTCTCCCACATAGGCAAAATCACATGTTTTGCATTTGACTTTGTACACAATTCCCTTGATCTGATTTGTGGCGGGGCGGTCTTTTGGTTTCTTAAAGATACTGCCCAGTGTTTTAACAGGCTTGAAAGTGGTTCTTATGTTTTCTCTGCTAAGCACACGTCGAACTCTCTCGGAAACCCCCTTTATGTAAGGGATTCAAGCGTAACCCCTTGGACTCTCTTGACTTTCTTGGTTTTTGGCTGTATGGTTTCTTGAGCCGAAACAAGACAACGATCGATGAAACTTTGGGCGTATCCGTTGACTTTAAGGTCACCGATTACTTGTTGTTTTTTGCTCTGTTTCCGCTCAGAGGTCGAGGGAAGATATCTGGCACGATCCATTGGTGTCTTTACTACAGCTCGTTTGCTTTGCGCGGGACTGTGTGACTCGAAGGCGAGATATTTGTTTGTGTGCGTGGGTTTCCTGTACACGCCCACTTCCACTTGACCACTCGCAGATACTGTGTTATAGTATCAAGGAAAGCTATGATTTGGCCTTCCGCGCCTGTAGTTGGCATTTCTATCCTGAATTGGATATGAGGGTTAATGGAATTCAGATGGCTGTGAAAAACTCTGATGCTTTCTTCTTTAGGGAAGGACCATTAGAAAAGTGATAGGGGGGTTGGGGAATTTTCGGCTTGCACGAATTTTTTTTTCTGTCCATTTCTTGTGCAGGAATTTTTTTTTTCGGGTGAAACCCTCTGCTCGAATTTTTTTTAGACAAATGTTTTTTTTTTTTTTTCAGACAAATGCCATGTATTGCTACTTTATACAATGTTTTTGACAAATGTTGCTTTGTTGATTATTTGCTTAATAGTTTAAATATTTTAAAAATGCTGTTGTTCATTGATTTCATCCGTTAGGGACTGTCAATAAGTACTGAGAGGGGGGGGGAGGGGGTGAGGGGGTCAAGGGGCGGTGCAATTGGAAAAGAAAAATATGTGACCCACCCCTTCCTTCTAGCTCAAAATTGACTGACCAAGCCCTGATCGAAGGTTGGAAATAAACATGATTCACCCCTTTCTACAAAAAATAGTTAATAAGGAAAAAGTCTTTTTGATTGTCTGTAATGGATTAGAGGTTTTTGAATTGACATCAGCTTTTAAAGTGCGATCTCAATCATACACCACCCTGTGTCCTATATCCATAATGGACACTGTGATTCTATGTACATCTTCTTTTGGTTCTTAACACACCAAAGCAGGATGAATTTCTCACTTCGTATAACAGATTTGTGTTTTTCACATATTTCTATGTAAAGTCCGGGGGAAAACTTAGACATAAACATATGCAAAAACTAAAACAAAACATAATAGAAATTCAGTACTAATTACTGCAGAAATCATATTTGACAGGAATTGACAACAGAAACTACAACCACTGTACCATTCATCTGTTTGAGAAATGAGTTAACTAGTAAGCAATCTACGCAGGCTGGAGAGAGACGAGCTAAACGAATTTTATGATCAGAATCTATCTAGGGGGGTCTGGGGGCATGCTCCTCCAGAAAATGTTGAAATTTCTTATGCTCGGAAATGCTATTTTCAGCGTTCTCCACCATATATTTCGTCGAATAATTGATCTCATCAAGTGTTAAATGATGACAGGTATTTTCAGAGCTTATTAGAACCTTTCCTTCTGCACGAATTTTTTTTCTTTGCCTTCCCCTTTGCACGATTTTTTTTTCCTACCATTTTGGCTTGCATAAATTTTTTTTTTGTTTTTTCCCCACCCCCCCCCCATCACTTTTCTAATGGTCCGTCCCTTAATAGGCATGCATCAGAGTCGTCAACGTCAACTATTCAAACGTCGTCTGGGCACGCATTAGAGTCGTCAACGTAGCGGCGCCACCAGCGCGGTTTTACTGGTGCAGAGGCTAAGGCCTTTTCCTCAACTTCTTCCATGACTAATTCGGCGATCACTGCGCTGACAGGCGATCCCATTGCACAGCCAAATACTTGATGGTACTGAGTTCCTTCAGATGAGAAATAGCTGTTGTTAAGTACGAAGGACTTAGCCTCTGCACCAGTAAAACCGCGCTGGTGGCGCCGCTACGTTGACGATTTTAATGCGTGCCTAAGGAGGTTCAAGAAATTATACAGCCAAAAATCCAAGAAAGTCGAGAAAGTCCAAGGGGTTACGCTTCAATCCCTAACATAAAGGGTGTTTCCGAAAGAGTTCGACGTAGGCTTGTACCGAAAGTGCTCGTAAAAAAACATTAAATGCTAAAAGAAGTGCTCGTTTTTTACCAAAAAAGTGCTAAAATAATGCTTACTTTTTTTAAAAAAAGTGCTCGTGGGTAACATAAAAATGCTCACTTTTTCCGATTTTTTTTAAACATAGAATATTAAGTTTTTCAGATTTTCAGTTACATTTGTCAACAATAAAATGTAACGATCAATGTTTGATGTCAGAGTACGCTCTCGAGCTATCTCTGCCTTGGCTGGCTGACTTCCATTGTTCCTCGATGACAACGTGGATGGCGTCATCTTAGAACGAGTGTGATGGACTGGGTTTCTAGAAGGCAACCACTGACGTATCAAACCTATTCCCCAGGCCTCCACGGCTCCTTTGACTAAAATGAGGGCTAATGCGTCTTTGACCCGGGATCTTTGGACGCTATAAATAAAGTCAGATTGTGCTTTTTAACAAAAAATTAGACCAATAGTCAGTCGAAAATCCAAAATAATGCTAGCAGTGCTTTTTGGGACAGAGGAGTCAAGTTTGTCCGCAATTCAAAATCTCTACCGTGCAAAACGACCTTCAAAAGCTTTTCAAAGCGATCGTGTAAGCCGTACGCGCTACAACGCCGTCATGCGATACTTAATGTTTACAGATCGTCTGGTCCGATATCACCAGACGATCTGCAAACAAGTATCGCATGACGGGGCTGTATCACGTACGCTTTAATACCAATCGCTTTCAAGGTCGTTTTGCACGGTAGAGATTTTTAATTGCGAACAAACTTGACTCCTCTGTGCCCTGTGATAAAATGTAAAAAAAAATGCTTGCGAAGCCAAATAATGCCGAAAAAAATTCTAGCACTTTCGGTAAGAGCCTAGTTCGACGTGTGCTTAGGAGAGAAAACATAAGAACCACTTTCAAGCCTGTTAAAACACTGGGCAGTATCTTTAAGAAACCAAAAGACCGCCCCGCTACAAATCAGATCAAGGGAATTGTGTACAAAGTCAAATGCAAAACATGTGATTTTGCCTATGTGGGAGAGAGCAAAAGATCATGGAATTCGCGCGGCACAGAGCACAAGCCTGACACAAGATCTAATAACGAAAGCGCAATAAGATTTCACGCGGAAACAACAGACCGTGACATTCATCCACATTATGTTGAAATTTTAGAAAGAAATGTCAACAATAGGCAACAACGCCTTTTCCTAGAAGCGCTACATTCTATCCAGGACATTAACTGTGTGAATGAGCATGTGCATTTCCCACAAGTTAAATTAACATTGGGAACATCCCTAGAGACCGGCGGCGTATAAAAACTTATTATGCAAAAACCGAACCAATTTTAACTCTGATGAAGGTAACAGAGAGTACCGAAAATTCAGCTCTATACGTTTTTACCAACCTTTTAAACCGATTTTAAGATCAGATACAAACCAAATTTTTATTATAGAAATATAAGTCTTGTTTTTGTTTAAAAAAAATCAGTTTTCTTTTCAGACTCTTTCCATCTCTTCCCTTAGTTTTCTTGCCTTCCTTTTATTATGATCTGGCTGGCCGGCTGGCTGCTATAAACTGTTTTATTATGAACCCTGCTAACGGATCTTAGATATTTCACTTACTGTCCCCTTCAAAAGTGTCAGGCTCATTGAAATGTAAAGCTCGTAGGGGACTGGGAACGAATACACCAGTTGTAAACACAAGATGGCCGCAGCATTTATCGATCTCGGCTCACCGTTTACTACTTATATGCGTGGTAACACTTATCTTTTACATGTCCCTGCAAACGTTTTAAGAGAAATATGCCCGATCAAAAGCGGCTATGAGCAAAACTACGGTCAGCGATGCAAAGAACTTCCACGCTTCTTTTATACATATGTTGCGATCGGTCCGATCGATGTGACAGTCACGCTACTAAGATGTATCTGGTTCGCCGGGAACGTGTACAAACCTACAGCTGGAGGAAAAAGCTATTAATTCTGAGGATACCTAGAATTCAGAGATGACTGTAAAGGCTGGAACAGACATTCTAAAGCCAGGTAAGAGAGCTTAAGGGGTTATGGTATGCGAATTTATCAGAAGAATTTGTCACGACGAAGATGTTCGTTACCTATAAATTTTGAAAATTTCCTAAATTTTAAGCGGTTGTCAGCTTTGTAGACTTTAAGTGCTGACAAATTTTATTCTTGTTTTCAAGAAAGGGTCATTTATAGATTCTGTTCATGCAATTAAATAGTCTCAAGCAGGTGCCACATTTTCAAAATTTGCCTTCAAAGTTGGGCTATTTCCTTGTTTCGTTCAAAGCTGGATTAGGCGGGTCGGAAATCTTGTTTTGTCCTATGAAGAAACAAGAATGAATCATAATTGAAACATTGCTAAATAAACTACAATGATGATTATATAGTTTACAAAAAGAACTGGATCTTTTAAGCGAATATTTATTTTTTGAGAGCAATTGCAATATGTGCTATTTTAACCGTTTCGGAAGGCGGGTAATTGCTCTGGATCGAACCAAACTTCGATAGATCCTAAAAAACATAAAGTAGAATTTTTAATCAAATGAAACCCATTTTATTAATTAACTAGGTAAAGGCTTTAAAATCCCAGCAAATGAGACAATTCGAATTCTTGAACCAAAATCGATGGTCGGAAATAAACGAGACGCCCCCTTAATAGTTTTTGTAACGGTAATCTCAATTATAAATATAAAGGATACACATTTGTTGCTCATAATTCAAAAGGATACGATAGCCATTTTATTCTAAATGGTGTATAGATAATGGGCTCAAACCTTATTGTATTTACAATGGTGCAAAATCATGATGATGGAAATACCACAATTAAGAATCAAAATAATCGACAGCTTAAATTTTATTCAGCAACCTTTATCATCGTTTCCTAACACTTTTGGTTTAAACGAGTTGAAAAAAGGATATTTTCCACATTATTTTAACAAAATTTGTAATCAAAACTATATAGGAGAGATGCCTTCTAAAAAACATTATGGTTATAATCAAATGAAAACACAAGATAGACAGAAATTTTTACAATGGTATTATGACTGTGTTAATGAAAATTATGTTTTCGATTTCAAAAAAGAAATAATTGAATACTGTAGGTCAGATGTTGATATATTAAGAAGGTGTATGTTAAAATTCAGACAAGATTTCATGACCAAGAAAATATCGATCCACTAAAATACATCACAATCGCTGGGGTGTGCATGGCTATTTACAGAGGTAATTATATGCCAAAAGATACTATAGCTGTGGTTGATAATGTTGTTCAAACAGAAAACCATAGTGCAGTTAGTATTGCATGGCTTGATTACATAAGTAAGAAAAATAATATTAAAATTCAACATGCCTTGGTAGGTGGTGAAAAAGTCATCAATAACGAATTAAAGGTAGATGGATTTTGTGAATCTACAAATACTGTTTATGAATTTCAAGGGTGTTTTTGGCATGGTTGTCCAGATTGTTACAAAACTGATGTTATCAACAATAAGATCCAATGTGATATGGGCACTTTGTATAATAAAACACAAGGTAAAAATAACAAAATAACATCTGCTGGTTACAATCTTATTGAAATGTGGGAATGCAAATTAAAAAATGATGAAGGTTTTCAAAAATATTATAAAAAGGAGTGGAATAGAGAAGTCGTTGCTCCACTAAACCCAAGAGATGCTTTCTATGGCGGACGAACAAATGCTACAAAATTATTGTATAAATTCAAAGAAGGTGAATGTGGTAATATGTTGATTTTTGTTCCCTATATCCAACAGTTCAGTTCTACAAAAAATATCCGATAGGTCATCCTAAAAAAATTACATCACCAGAAAAATACGACACAAAATAGTATGGATTCATAAAATGTAAAATTTTAGCCCCAAAAGAATTATACCATCCTGTTTTACCTCAGAAAATCAAATATGAAAAGGCTGAAAAATTGATGTTTCCTCTGTGTATATCATGTGCAAAATCAAAACAGCAAGAAAAATGCCAACATAGTGAATATGAACGATCATTCACAGGTACATGGACAACCGATGAAGTCAATAAAGCCATTGAAAAAAGCTATAAAATTATTAAAATATATGAGGTTTGGCATTTTGAGAAGTCATCCGATGATTTATTCAAAGGTTATATAAAAAAATTCCTGAAGTTAAAACTTGAATCAACAAAATATAATTTTAAAAATGACAAAGAAGAAATGATGTTCAGAAATAAAGTCAAAAGTAAATTAGACATTGAATTAGGTGAATTACATGAAAATTCAGGTTTACGAGCTATTGCAAAAATGTGCTTAAACTCACTTTGGGGTAAATTTGGACAACGAAATAACATGAATCAATGTAAATACGTAACTGATATAAATGAATTTTATCAAGTAGTTCTCGACGATACTATAGGTAATTTAAACATGAATTTCATAACTGATGAGATGGTACAGATGAGTTACACTTATAAGGATCAGTTTGTTGATAATTCCTATAATACAAATATCTATGTAGCCTGTTTCACGACTAGCAGTGCACGATTTATGTTGTATGAAAAACTTGACTATTTGGATAAACAGGTATTATATTTTGATACAGATAGTATTGTGTATATCGAATCCCAAAATAGTAAGGTGATAGAAACAGGTGATATGTTAGGTGATTTAACAGATGAATTAGAGGGTGAAGCTATAAATAATACATTCGTTTTTGGAGGTCCAAAAAATTACAGTTTCACATATAGAAATAATAAACAGAAATATGTTATTAAAGGTTTCAGGTTAAACCATGAAAATTCCCAGATACTGAATCACGCAAATATGATTAAAATTGTAAAGAACGAAATCAAAGAACTCACATTAGTAAATGAAAATAAAATAACCAGACAGAATAAACAAATTGTAAACAAATATGAAGAAAAGGTATACACCTTTGGATATGACAAGCGCGCAATAAAATACATATCGGAAAGCTGTATAGGAACATATCCTTATGGATATTAAAGACAAACTCATCTGTTTATCCTAGGTTATGATCCTAGGTTTTGATCCAAGGTATTTTTCGATTTCGATTTTGATTTTTAGTATAAGAAGTTCATTTTCCATATTTGATTTTCAGTGCAGACGATCGCCATCGATACTTCGTATCTCTTCCCACCAAGCGATCGTGGCGATTCGAGTCGCTTTTATCTCCCCGGCTCGACTCACGATAAAAGCTTATTGCCTTATGGTCCAGCACTGAATTCTATATTTTTAAATTTAGTATAAGAGATTTTTTTGGATTTCAGTTTGGTTTTCATGATTGGTTTTCATGATTGGTTTTCCAGTGTTAAACGATGCCATCGAGCAAAGCTCTCCTCCCACCAAGAATCGTTGCGATTCGAGTCGCTTTTGTCATCCCCGTCTCAAAGACTACGTCTTTTCGATGCCACAAAAGCTAATCGCTATTTTCCAGCACTGTTTTATATTTTTTAAATTTAGTATAAGAGATTTTTATTGGATTTCAGTTTGGTTTTTCAGTTTGGTTTTCCAGCGATAAAAGGACTAATAAAAACTAAAGTTTTTATTAAACATAAAACTACCCTCGAGCAATCTCGGGTCTAACGGCACACCAGCGCAGGGATTCAGTTTGATTTCCATTTTTTGAATTCAGATTTTGAACCCAGATTTGATCCCAACAACGGGGAAGTAGTATGTACTAAATCTCTAAGGCAAATTTGCCTCAGAGTGTAGTACATTACTACTAATTTCAAAGGGCCCATCGGCTGGGTAAAAGAGTGCAAGGCCAAACACGACCGATCATCGCCCGCTTCTTAAGATTCCAAGAGCGAGAATGTATTTTCAAGAGCGTTAGAGAGCTGAGAGATGCGGCGGATACAGATGTAAAGGTGTACGCCGACTTTCCAGAGGAAATTAGACGCAGAAGAAAGCTCCAGTGGCCAAAAATGAAAAAAGTGTGAGAAGAGGGTTAATTGGCCTATTTCAGCAAACCTGAACCCGACAAACTTTTAATCGATGGCGAACTGGTTCCGTTATAAATTTATTTTTTGTTCGATAAACACTCCTTAGAGGAACAATTTAATGTGTGCTACCAAGGCTATGTTAATTTTGCTGTTAACTTGCTGACCTTTTGTTTTGAATTTTAAAGCGGGTGCGCATCATTAGACATATGAATAGCCTCAAATTCCTTAGGCAGCGCTACAGATACAAAATATCTGCTGCCTCTTATTTAGCATGTTTAGTGTTATTGTGTACGTTTCTTTTGTCTTGTGTTAAATGTGTTAAAAACGTGAGACGCAAGAGACCTCGGGTAGATTATAAATTCGCTTTCTCTTCACTCTTTTCACCTTTTTTGCACTTTTGCGCAGTAATTCAATTCTCTCGCATGATCATTTGCTCCTTTCGAGAAATAATATGCTGATTTTAAACTTCTTTCACTAAATTTTCGAGGGCTTCGGTCTGCAAAGAAAAGAAAGGCTCTTTTTATGTGGTTGAATGAAAGTAAATATGACATTGTATTTCTACAAGAAACATACAGCACGGAGGAAGTTGAACACATTTGGAAAACACAATGGCAAGGTAAGCTCTTTTTTTAACATGGTACTAATCACAGCTGTGGAGTAATTGCTCTAGTAAGGAGTGATTTAGATTTCAAATTAAATTCTGTCAATGCCGATAATGAAGGTCGCTACCTAATAATAGAAGCTGAAGTGCAAAGCTCAGCTTTCCTGCTTGTAAATATTTATGCGCCAAATAAGGTGCAAGAACAATGTTTTTTTTTTGAAAACGTTAATAAGACCATTGAAAGTTTTGTCGCCGATAAAGAGCAAAAAATATTTGTTGGAGGTGACTTTAATGTTGCGCTCGACACCGATCTTGACTGTTCTGGTGGTAACCCGTCAAAAAAAGATTCCACAAAAAATATTAGCGAATTATGCTTAGATTATGATTATGATTATGATTTAGTAGATATATGGCGAATAAGAAATCCCGAATCAAAACGATTTACTTGGAGGCAAAAACGTCCGATTATCCAAAGAAGACTTGATTATTGGTTAATAAGCGACGCTTGTCAGGAAGACATTGAAATAACTGATATTGTCTCCTCCATAAATTCCGATCATTCGGCAATTATGCTCTATTTTAATAACATAAGTAAGCAACAACACGGCCCTTCTTTTTGGAAATTTAACGCCAGCCTGGCGGAGGATGACAACTTCATCACATTAATCAATGAGAGTATGCCAATCTGGTTGGATGAATTCAACACAATTACCGACAAAAGGCTCGTGTGGGACTTAATAACATACAGAATACGACAGGTATCGATGAAATACGGCAAAGAAAAGGCGCGTAAAAAAAGGCAAAAGGTAATAGACATCGAGGCTTCTTTGAAAAACTGCGCAGAAAACTGTGCACAATACCCATCCTTCAGCAATTAGAATATTTAAAGATTGAGTATGATAATTTTATATGAAAATCTAGCTCAAGGTGCAATAATTGGATCAAAAGCAACCTGGTATGAAAAGGGACAGAAAAGTAATATATATTTTTTAAACCTCGAATCACACAAAAAGGCGAAAAGCTCCGTCCGCAAGGTTTTTAATAAGGAGGGCACTTTAATCGGCTGATGATGCTCAAATTTGTGAAGGGAAATTCACAGTTGTTGAATGTTATAAAAGTCTTCAATCATTTGAGAATAACAAATCACCGGGCGAAGATGGCCTAACAGTAGAATTCTATGTGGCATTTTGGAACATTGTCGGAAATCTGATGGTGGAGAGCCTAAATTACTCATATGATCACGGAGAGTTGTCAAGCTCACAAAAGCGAGCTATCATGACACTAATTGAAAAGAAAGATAAAGACAGAAGGGTTATATCAAATTGGAGGCCTATATCGCTCATTAATGTTGACGTAAAAATTGGCTCAAAAGCCATCGCAAAAAGACTAGAAGCTGTTCTTCCTAACATCATACACCATAATCAAAGTGCGTATGTCAAAGACAGAACTATCTGTGATGCTGTAAGATCTATCGACGACGTTTTGGATTACACTAAAAAAATATCAGATTCAGGGAAGACTCGTTGCAGTTGACTTCAAAAAAGGCGTTTGATTCTGTTAACAGGGACTTCGTGTTTCGCACGCTTTCTGCTTTTCGCTTTGGACCTTCGTTTATTCAATGGATTAAGACTTTTTACAATAATATATCAAGTTGCGTGACGAACAACGGTTTTGCTAATGCTCCCTTTGAAATACAGCGAGGTATAAGGCAAGGAGATCCACTTTCCTCCTATCTGTTCATCATTGTCTTTGTAACGGTAGGGTTTTCCTTGTGTGCGTACGGGGAAACGGGCGAACTCTGAACTTGTGAAAACGAGACGACTGCGACGGAGTTGCGGGGGAAATTAGACTCATATGGGACACTCGCTTGCAAGGAAGAGCCGTTACACTCTTCGGTACCGGGATCTAACCACGAACTGGACTGACAGCACAGCAACAACTCAGCTTGGTTCCAACAGCAGTTTATTCTTACTAACTTCGTAATCGATAGATAATAAAAAGCTTTACAAGTGTGGTTGCTTATATACGGTTTGCTACGTGCTTCTATTGATAATGGAACATAATAAGAGCGCTATCCTAAAGATACGAAATAACAATTACTGTATAGTAAAAATGCTTTGAAGGCAGCGAAACCAGAATAAAAATTACAACTTGACTCAGCAACTTATTGTTACGAGAGCCCGTACTTCTGGCGGCGAAAACAACTTCATAAATTGCTTTAAATTAAAAACTACCAAAACAATATAAGTAGAGAATAAGTCCAAAATTCCTAAGATGCTTACGAGCGGTTTATGCCACCTGAAAAGGACTAGAAAGCACGTACAACAAATTAAGTTACTTAAGTTAATTAACTAAAAATATCCCTGTCAGCAAAAGTATTCAACTATAAACGCATCGAGTCCGCAAAACTATTGAATTTAGCGGCGAACGTGCGTTCGGCGAAATGCGATGGATTAACAACCTAACAGCTTGTAATTAACACTATTGAATTAGCTTAAGTGTAGTAAAACGCGATGATTCAGCAAATATAAGATTCCTATTGAACTGAACGGAGAACGTGAGGTCGGCAAGTAACTTATTAAGCCAGGTAAACATTCTGAAAGCTAATTACTTTTACCAAGCAATTTAATAGATTACGAATACAAAAGCTCACGAACTAAAAAGGAACCTTCCATTATTTCCAGCACGCGTCTTTGTAATAGCGGATAAACAGTACTTAAGTAAACTTATTGTTTTCAGATAATAAGCTGCTGTTGGCTTTTTAAGTGTTTCTTAAATGATATAACATGCCAAATACGGTTTAACATAGAAATGATTTAATTACGGGAAATTCTCCGTGACATTCCTCCCACCTTAAATCGAGACCTCCTGGTCTCGCAAGGAACGTGGAACTACATTTACTCAAAGACGTCATGTGGTATACTAGTTGTCAACGAGTCTCCATGAACAAAATTCTCAAAATCAACCTCATCTTGTTTCCTCTACTTGTAAACATTTCATCAATCGTCACACATATCTAATTCACTTGTAAAACATGTCTTTGTCGCTTCGCGCTTCCTCTTGCCAAATCGTAGATCAAACTCTCATATAACTTAATCAAATAATACTGTTACCTGCAAAATATCAAATGCGGATTCTGTGTACTCAACTTAATTGCTTATCCTTTTGTGTCTCTAAATATTACTGTATGAATCAATAAAACGGTACTTGATCTCCAGGGTGTGCTCCAATAGCCTTAAGGATACCTCTGTTGTCATCTCCTTGTGAATTCTGGTCAACTGTAAACGGGCTTGAAACAGTGGGTTTCAACGTTTTTTGGACATCATCTGTTTTCAATACTTTGATGCTGTCTGCTTTGGTTTCTTTTGATTCCACACTTGGGTCAGATTCCTTGTCAATCACCTTTGAATGGATAATTGGGGTACGACGTTCGCGCGTATGTCGATTGATATCATCTGGGGCTCCGGGGACGAGGAACTTCGGCTGTTCCTGAAGAACTGGGTTGTCGTTTTCCTGTGTGTGCGAAGCTGTGAGGATGTACAGTAGAATGAGCATCAAAACTAAGAGTGATCGATGAAAAGCCATTTCTTTGTTCTTTTTACTTCGGTGAACTAATTTGGACCCGATAATCTTTTCGAAGGGTACTGGATCAACATGAGTGGTGACGGCTTCCTTTTCTGTCAACTTCGTCGATTGTGGTAGGAAGGATCCCATAACTGGCACGGTCGTTGTACTGGAAGGTTTTCGTGGACATACTGCTGTTTTGAGGGAAAGAGTACTATCCACCAGATCAATTTGGGCACCGTTGTTTTGTAGAAAATCACGACCAAGGATTGCATCATAGGTGAGGTTCCGCATAACATGAAACTTACAGGAATACTCACGTCCATGTAACTGTAAAGGCACAGAAATCTTTCCCAATACGGACAATTCCTCTCCATTAATTGTCTGAACAGACGGTAAGGAACCATCACTCATGTCAGGCGGGGATTGACCATAAATCTTCGTGAATAACTGCTCGTCAATGGCTGACACGCATGCTCCAGTATCCACGAGTAACTGAACTGCTTCGCCTGCTATTTTGCCAGCTACGGTTAGGTCACTGAGATTCAGGTTGGCGTTACTTTCGTATGACAGGGAACCGCTTTCCTGCTTCTGCTGATCATCAGCCGATGCTTGTTTCTGACTAGTTGTCTTGTCTCGCGTAGGTGAGGCAGCTATCGTATGATCTGATGAGTTTTCTTCGCCTTCAAGATTTAGTTTGCAAGTGCGTACTGGCTGACGAGACTTTTGCGTTTCCGATCCTGTACTCTCTGTTATGTGATGGTAGTCTTGAACGCAACGGGCATACTGAGCGTCCAATGCATACAAACGTGCTGAGCTTTGAAGTCCCTGCTGCTGAGGTTCTTCTTGATTATGATGTGCGCGGTATTCTTGTCTCTCTCCTTGATTATGGTGCTGGTCTTCTGGCCGGTAATAATAACAGTCGTACTGGATATGGCCAACGCGTCCACACTTATAACAGACCGGTCTAGACAGTCGGTAGCGTGCTCTGCTGTTTGAGAGCTTGGGTTGATTGATATGTTCGATACTTCGGGCCAAACCGTTTATGCCGTTATCTACTCGTCGGAACATATTTTCGAGCTCGCTTCTGAACGTATTCTCCATACGGCGAATTTCTTCCATGAACTCCGGTGTCTCACTTTTGCTGGTTTCAGAAAACGCGGCTATGCGAGCTATGTTTCCATCTCGGGAATTACCATATGGCTCCGTCACGGTATGGGCTGGTATTTTGGCATCCAGTTCTCGGCCTAAATTTTTTACCATCTCTGTAAGGCGTTGTAGTTCGCTTCTCAATGTACTGGAGTTAACATCATTTCCACTAAGGGAGTCATCTTTTAAAACGGCGACTGCGGGCGGCCCTTCCTGGGAAGCAACGTTCGTCGCCATTGGTGAGGAGTGTTTGACAGTAGACATATCAGAATGAGTCAGTTTACTGAGCGAGGCAGTCAGTTCCGCCAGGGCAGCATTATTATCTTGATTCTGGACCAGAAGTGCCTTGATGATCTTTTCTAAGTGTTCGTCATTGTTTGACTGATTAACGCGGCGTGAAATTGAATCAACCGTCCTAGCGATCTCTTCCGCTTCGAACAGGGTTTCAGGCATACGCTCAAGTACCTTAATTTTTAAAGACTGTTGTAAGCCTTCGGTAAAGTAGGTCACCTTTTCTGCTTCTCCCATTTCCAATCCGCTAAACAATTCGTGCATCTCGTTGATATAATCTGACAGGGGCTCGTGCTGGCCTTGTTTTCGTGACACCAATTGCTGTCGCCTTACCCACGTTCTATCCTTGGTAGAATATCGGCGTTGCAATGCTTCCTTTAGACTTGCATAATCTTGTCGCTCGTAGGAAGGAAGTTCGAACATGAACGTCTCAGCTGGACCAGCCAGATTGTTTACCACTTGCGACATTGCGGCAGAGTCGGTTTTTCGGATACCCTTGGCGTCCAATTGGAGTTCCAACTTCTTGAACCAACGATTGATGTCTTCATTTTCGTATCCGCGGAATTTATCAATTCGGACATCCTTGGAGGCTAGTCTTTTTGTTAGGGCGGTGAGTAAACGTTGATGTTCTTCAAGGAATTCTCTATCCATTTTCGCTTGGTCTGCTCCGCGGCTAGCTTCCTCGTCTTCGCTATTTTCCCTGCTACAAGTGGAGTGAGTGTCTTCAAAATCGTTGCTGGAATTCGATTCGAAGCGTGTCCTTTTCGTGTGTGTTTTTGAATGGTGTTTTGAATTTCCGTTATGTATTCTAGTTTCTAATTGATCGAAAATGTCCGACGGTAAATTGCTGAAACCGGCGGCACTCAATTCTTGTTGGGGTACTTCAATTTCTTCGCTAATTTCTTCAACTTCTAAAGCAATGCGGGGGCCGGTCTGAAATCGGCTGGATTCGAGCGGTGAAAAATCTTCGAGCGAACTGCTTTCGCTCTTTTCTCGCGGTCCTCTGGGAGTTTGGTGTTTTGATGAACTTGGCTGAATTACGGATAAATTTCTGTAGTCTTCACTGGGTTCTAGGCTGATATCGATGGCGTCACGATTGGTGCGGTCGGCTTGGCTTGGATCGGCAAAGGCTGTGGAAAATCGTGGTGGGTCGTGGGGCCGACTAGGCTGTCTATATTCGTTGATTTCTGTGAAACGGGTCGCGTGTACCGGTTCCGGTATTGAACTTGAATGGTACTGTAATCCACGCAACAACTCTAAATGTTCGTCCTCGGATAAGGAGGCTTGAATTGCTCGATTAACTTTAGGTGTACTAGATCTAACGACTGGATTCACGGAACTTCTGCTTCTTAGATGGTATCTAGGTAAATTCTCCTTAATAACTTTCTTTACGGACTTCATAAAGTGACAAAGAACTAACTGGTACTCACGTTACTTGAGCGATGCTTCTTTCCACGGCGCTCAAGGGATTACATCTCCTGAAGACCAAACAGGATGGATACTTGGCTTTCTTGTGATGCTTCTTCGCTGGTGAAATGTCCAGTCGGGCTACCAATCTCTTCCACTGTAACGGTAGGGTTTTCCTTGTGTGCGTACGGGGAAACGGGCGAACTCTGAACTTGTGAAAACGAGACGACTGCGACGGAGTTGCGGGGGAAATTAGACTCAAATGGGACACTCGCTTGCAAGGAAGAGCCGTTACACTCTTCGGTACCGGGATCTAACCACGAACTGGACTGACAGCACAGCAACAACTCAGCTTGGTTCCAACAGCAGTTTATTCTTACTAACTTCGTAATCGAATTAGATTAAAAAAAGCTTTACAAGTGTGGTTGCTTATATACGGTTTGCTACGTGCTTCTATTGATAATGGAACATAATAAGAGCGCTATCCTAAAGATACGAAATAACAATTACTGTATAGTAAAAATGCTTTGAAGGCAGCGAAACCAGAATAAAATTTACAACTTGACTCAGCAACTTATTGTTACGAGAGCCCGTACTTCTGGCGGCGAAAACAACTTCATAAATTGCTTTAAATTAAAAACTACCAAAACAATATAAGTAGAGAATAAGTCCAAAATTCCTAAGATGCTTACGAGCGGTTTATGCCACCTGAAAAGGACTAGAAAGCACGTACAACAAATTAAGTTACTTAAGTTAATTAACTAAAAATATCCCTGTCAGCAAAAGTATTCAACTATAAACGCATCGAGTCCGCAAAACTATTGAATTTAGCGGCGAACGTGCGTTCGGCGAAATGCGATGGATTAACAACCTAACAGCTTGTAATTAACACTATTGAATTAGCTTAAGTGTAGTAAAACGCGATGATTCAGCAAATATAAGATTCCTATTGAACTGAACGGAGAACGTGAGGTCGGCAAGTAACTTATTAAGCCAGGTAAACATTCTGAAAGCTTATTACTTTTACCAAGCAATTTAATAGATTACGAATACAAAAGCTCACGAACTAAAAAGGAACCTTCCATTATTTCCAGCACGCGTCTTTGTAATAGCGGATAAACAGTACTTTAGTAAACTTATTGTTTTCAGATAATAAGCTGCTGTTGGCTTTTTAAGTGTTTCTTAAATGATATAACATGCCAAATACGGTTTAACATAGAAATGATTTAATTACGGGAAATTCTCCGTGACATCTTGGAGATTTTAAATATAAGTATAAGAAGCAACAAAAACATTCAGGGAATCATGGTAGATGGAGAAGAAATAAAACTGCAGGTTTTTGCAGATGATTTAACGGCTTTTCTCCTAAACGATATTTCTATATTAAGATTTCTTAAACTTCTAGATTTGTTTGGAGAGTGCTCTGGACTTAACATTAATCGTGACAAATCAGAAATTATGTTACTTGGAAACTCCAAAAAATTATTCCCCGACTTTAACCTTTTTAACGGTATAAAGATTAAAAAAGCTCTCAAAATCCGCGGAATATATTTCACATACGACAATCGTACTAAACAATAGTTAAATTTTGATGAATTGGTCGACTCTATTAAGAAAAAGTAAAAAATATGGAGGTGGAGAGATTTGACCCTTATCGGTAGAATTAAAATAGTTAAAACGTTCATTATCCCAGTAATCCTATACCGCGCGAGTATGATTTGTTTAAATAAAGAATTAGTTAATGAAGCAAATAAAATTAGTTTTGACTTTATTTGGAAAGGCAGAGACAAAGTCAAACGTCTTGCTCTTGTAAGCGAGGTTGAAGATGGTGGACTCAAAGCTCCACACCTCGACTTAATTATAAAAACTCAGAGAATTCTTTGTTGTAAAAGACTCGCAAGTAAACAACCCAGAAACTGGAAAACGATTTTACTGCATTATCTAAAACCTGTTGGTGGCAAGTTTATTCTTTGTTGTGTCTTTGATGTAGAAAAATTGCCCTTCAAACTACCAACTTTCTATGAAGAATGCTTGAAATATTTTGCAGAATATTCGTCGGCAAGGCAAGATATTGTAAAAAATCTCGCAGGTGGTGATTTGTCAAAAATCATTCTGTGGAACAATAAAGCTATCTGTATTAATGGGAAATCAGTGTACAATCATGGACTTGCAGATAAGGGCATACTTAGATTAGGAGACCTGGTCTCGGATAATAACGAGCTCATTACAAGACATAAGTTAAGGGAACTTAGTATCTCTCCGTTGGATGCATTTAAACTTTGTTGTGTAATTGATGCCCTTCCAGCTGAATGGCGGAGATTTCTACAAACGTACAACTATAGGGACATGGAGCCCTTCAACACACAAACTCAAACCCAGCTACTGTTAAACGGGCAAAATGTCTTTATTTCTAAAGTTGTTTCCAAGGCTATTTACAAGGAACTCCGAAATAGAATCATTACTCCACCTACAGGTCAACTTAAAAACAACGCCTATTCAAAAATGATGATGAACTGAATTGGAAGAAAATCTATCTTTTGCCACATCGTGTTGCTTTGGACACAAAATCGCGGGAATTTCAATATCAACTTCTCAACAGATGTCTTGCAACAAAATAATGTCCTCTTAAGCAAAGCTGGACTAACATCGTCTCCAGCCTGTTCCTTTTGCGGAGAAGCAGACGAATCTCTCGAACATATTTTTTCAACTTGCCACTATACCGTGAAGTTTTGGGCAGAGGTTATAAAATGGTTGGGCCAGCAGAAAATTCAAATAAAATCCTTTAGTCTTAAAGATACAATGTTAGGTACATGTATAACCGATGAAAAGAACTTGTTTACCAACCATATTTTATTAATTGCAAAAGAACATTTATATTGGTGTAGATGTAATAAGGTTAAATCTTCATCTTAAAACTGCGCAGAAGTTTAAGAAGTTTAAGTTTTTAGGTAATTTAGAATAATTTGTTGTAATCTAGAAAGGGTCTCTTGTGCTTGTAATATGCGCGTAGTTTTTTGTATGTGTATGTAAGTAATTACCGTAGGATATCCTTACTATCAGTACCTTACAAGGTCTTCTGACGACTGCTGCTGTCTAGGATGCAGGAAGGAGTGGAGAAGAGATTGCGACAGAAACAGGCTGCCTACCGGAGAGGTAGAGGAACAACTGAACAGATCTTTATACTTAGAAACATCTCAGAAAAGAGCGCTGAGTGGCAAGCATCCTTGTACATTGGTTTCATCGACTTCAAGAAGGCCTTCGATAGTGTAAGACGTGACAGGCTTTGGAACATCCTTAAGAATTATGGTATTCCTGTAAACTTCGTGAACATCATACGAGAACTTTATGATGGAAGCACCTGTTGTGTTGTTGAACGTGGGCAGACATCAGACTGGTTTCCTGTAGAGTCAGGTGTCAAGCAGGGCTGTGTAATGTCTGGTTTTCTTTTCAACATCATCATTGACTGGATAATGCAAAACACCAACAATGCAAGAAGGGGTTTGAGATGGAAGTTTACAACAGTCCTTGAGGATCTTGACTATGCTGACGACATAGCTCTTCTCTCAAGCCGGCACAAAGATCTTCAAGAGAAGTGCAACCGCCTCCGTCAGGTCTCGAGGTATACCGGTCTTTGAATCAACACCACCAAGACAAAGGTGCTACAAACAAACACGAAGGTTGCCAACCCAATTTCCATCAATGGACAAGACGTTGAAGAAGTCAGCTCCTTTATCTACCTAGGAGCCACAATCCAAGGGGAGGGTGGATCACATGAAGACATCAAACGAAGGCTGTGAATTGCAAGAAGGGCGTATGCCACCCTCAATCCTGTCTGGAGATCAAAGATGTACAGCAAGCACACCAAACTGAAAATCCTCAGGAGCTGTGTGACCTCTGTTCTCCTGTACGGCGCTGAGATGGGAAGGATTACATCAACAGATATCGAGCAGCTAGACGTTTTCCACCGAAAATGTCTAAGAAGAATCCTCGGAATATTCTGGCCACACACCATCTCTAACTGTGATCTCTATGAAAGAACTAAGCAGAGACCCATCTCAAAAACCATGAAGGTCAGGCGATGGAGATGGATAGGTCATATCTTGAGGAGGGAAAAAGACAACAATTGCCGAGTTGCTCTCACCGGACCCCTGAGGGTAGGAGAAAGCGAGGAAGACCCAAGATTTCGTGGAGAAGAACTGTGGAAGGTGAGCGTAAAGACCTGGGCTGGACTAGCTGGAATAAGGTGGAACAGCGAGCAAAAGAACGTGAAGGATGGAGGACGTTTCTGGGTAGCCTTATTCTCCAGTTAGAGGAGCGAAGAGGATGAGTGAGTGATGTAAGTAATTGTCTCTTTTTTTCTTTGTAAGATGTAAGAAACTTCCAATATTAAATAAAAATATCAAAATACAAAAAAATAAAAAAAAGTATTTAAATCCCTGAGGTCTTTAGCGATCACACATATTAACGTTTAACGTAACGTTTTGTTACACAGTACAGTGGGACACCACTTTACGGACACCTGGAAAATAAGAATACTTTTGCGTGTCCCTTTGGTGTCCGTATTGACTGGGTTCCACTGTAACCCATGTGAGGCAAATTTCATCACATTTTGCTCAAAATTGCGTAACTTGCATTAAATTCTTGTCTTGTCGTGTGTCCCGGGGGGCACCCTATACCAGACCATGTTCAGCTGATTTTGCACCCCCATACTAGACTTGACGCCGAAAATCCCTACCCTATCTCAGACGCGTTTTTTTTAGAACTGTATCAACATCAGTGTTATGGAAAACAATGTATCAACAACGATGCTGCGAAGATGTTATTTACGTTAAAGAAAGCCTCTTTCTCTTCTGAGTTTACATTCCTATTCTTGACTTAATGCGTCATACCACCGATCAGTTTTCCAGCAAATGCTACCCTTCTCTAGACCAAAACTCTCTAAATTCTATAGCCTATCCCAGACTAAACTGCTTGAAAACCATACCCTTCACAGCGGCACATACCTATATAGTTCATATATGGGAGTGCCCTCCGGGTCATGTTTCATGTGGGCCAGCTATAGCATATAGTTGATCAACTTTATTGCTAAAGCTAATTAATTTAAGTAAGTGTTGTTGTACTATCTCAGATATTTCATTTACCTGGCTCAGCTGATGCGTTCCTGATTAATGCTGTAAATTGTCATAAAGTTTTAATTAAGCTCAGACAAAAACATTTTAGATTATAGGCGCAGGGTTCAACCCCTATATAGGGCGCGGAAGGGAGAGTTCTGGGACTGGAATATTGGTTATCTGGCTGGTTGGATACACGGTTATCAGTCATGAAGACTGAACGTCACAAAAATTTTAAAAACTCAAGAAAAATAAGGAGTGTTGTTGTTCAGTACTTAAGTACAATGGCTCTAAGTTGACTACTCGTGGACGAGGCGATCAACATGGTCACGGGGACACGATCTCATTGCTTTAACATTAACTGAGGAACTGTCTTACCCATGTGTATTACGGCAAAGAGGACGGCGGCTTGTAGAGTTGTTGCTGATATCATCATTTTGATATCTGTAAAAAAAAAAAGAAAAACTTGATTCATAAGTCTTCTGGGGTTGCTTAAAGTGCCAAAACACGAAATTTCGAGCATTATAGAAATTATCAATTTCATCGTGACTTTATATAAATCAAAGCGGCTACTCTTTATTTCTATGCATCTTAAATGATTCGGCCTGCGCCCAAATCAACCACCACGCATCGGACATCTCTAGTTGAATATGTATTTTTTTTTAAATGTTTATTACAATTTCCCTCAGCTAAAAATAGAAATGTTATCTCAATTTTGACATGAAAAAGTGTAAAAGATAAATTTTAAATTTCAATTTCGTTACTAAGGTTATCACTTTATTCTTGGTCCAACTACAGTTTTTGACCATTCACAAAGAATCAGTACCGCCTAAATATAACTTCACAAACACGTGCACTATACAGTGCCTGTAATTTTTGGATAAAGGATAAACCTGGCAATTGCAAAAAAAAAAAACAAGATGCAAATTGTATGTCGGAAGAACACTATACAATCGCCACTGAAGACTAACGTTGAGCGAGCTTGCTGCGTCCTTGCAATAATTTCAGTGAGCAAAAAATTACATAATTGATTGCTTGCTTACTGAAGGAAGCTTGTACAATTTTTTTAAGAAGCCCTTTGCAGCAGTGCCTGCAACGAAGAAAATTTATCATTTTCAAGTAATAAGTCTCGATAACTAAAAATAAAATAATGGAAACAAGAAATGCAATTACTAGAGCTAAAAACATTACCTCTGAATCAAAAGAAAATAAGGGGCAGAGACTGACATTGACGACGCTGGCTGTGATATGTCAATTTCAATAAATGGTATTTATTATTCTCTGCACGCATTAAATGCACCTACAGAGAAACATCTAGTGTACAGTTTTTAAGCGCTAATAAATTTGCGCAAGTTAATCGAGCTTCACTCCGAATCAATACTTGATTTTTACAACAATGTATAGATGAGGTGCCCCAAATACATGTAGCAGAAGATTTCACTTAAGGCTGTACTCGTTAATACAGCAAAACTTTTTGTTTTTGTCAAATGTTAATTGCGCTTCACTATCTAATGACTCTGACTTTTTAAAATAAAAGTGTAACTTCGATTCTTCAGGTCCAATTTTCATAATTGAAAGTTTGTTATCTTAGCGAAATGTTGCAAGATTGTTTTAGACTGTTTCTGCTTCTTTAAGCAATTAAGGCATTTAGAAGAAGAAATCTTTCCGCGCTTAGTAAATTTTGGTAATCGTGACATATTAAAATTGCGCTTTAATTAAAAACCTAAAAGCCTTACAAAGATCTTACAGTTATTTTTTCTTCTTCGCTTTTTTTCAGTTAGAAATCGCGTTGTAACCAACCGTCTTCCGAGTGGTATTATGCAGTCAGAATGCTGTAAGAAACATCTCTAAGAAGAGTATTTTTCATTAGGGAGGAATAGGCGAGATTGCGCTCTCGCCACTTCTTCGGCCCCCCTTATTTTCGACTACAAAGCGGAAACGCTAAGCACTAAAAACTACGGGCTATGTCGAGCTATGGCTTACTGCACACATCGCGTAATTTAAGTACGCGCACTCGTTTCAAACGTTTTTTATGCGATCTGTAATTACTACATAGGTAAACTGCAAACCAGTCGTACTTTTTTCTAAAATCGCTTTTTGGAAGGTGCGAAGCGTCGAAAGCTTGGATCATCGCCATTTGTTCATTCAAGTCCTCGCGCGTTCGCAAAAAAACCCAAAGATTTTTTTGGAGTCTAGCAGTTAGCAGAAAGTTGTTAACCGGGTGGGCAGTTAGTCAGGCAGGTGGCATTTAGCTGTCAGTATTGCCGGAAAGAAGTGCGGCATGTTTTTAAGCCGTGCGGTAAAGGTTCGTGGGTCATTTTTTCCAGAATTGAAATACTTAGTGAACATAAATAACGTAATTTAACTTTTCAGTAGCACAAAAAATTAACCTGATTTTTTTTTCATTCCAAAGTTTTTAGACCTTTGTTTTTGTTGGGTTTTTCTCATTTTTTTTGTTCTTTTTTTTTTTTTGTCTTTTGTTTTGCGTTAGACAGAAATCATTATCCAAAGATTCTAAGCTTTCAGCTAAACCAGACCTCCTGAGAATTAAATGCGGGAGAGTTGTCGTGCAGCGCTTCGAAAAATTAATATATTTTTGAGACATGAACAAATAGAACACACGTCAATCCGGCTATTGAAAATTTTCCTTTTGTCCTTGCAATCCATCTTAGCCTTCTCAAAACGCATTGAATCCTTTAAGCATCGATTGAAATACATGTATTTTGCGATGAGAAAAGATGGAACGCCATTTTTCCGTCAGTTTCGACACACTCCGTGAGATTAAGCTTATTTGGCGTCTTTAGGTGATCCGGGGGAATCCCATATGAAAGAGGCGGGGCTGCTCGTCGACTGGCTTAGTGGTGTAAATTTCGTATTTTGGTCTTACAAACGTTAACAATTTTGGCAGTTAAGGTCTCGTTAAGGGTTGCACGCGAAAAATGTTTGTTTTAAATGTTTTAAAATGGTATCTTTTAGCAGTCCGTTGAGCCACGCCCTGATTGGTCTCCTTAAGTGGTTTTATTGTAAATTTCCGTCGTGTATCCCCGACTGTTTGATATGGGAGCCTCCCCCACCGGCCCCCCATGGTAGGCGATATTCCGAGCTTTGAAGGCAAGCATCTGCCGAGTACCGCGCAGTCATTGTTTAGTTTACCAAAACACGACACGCGTTTCCGCCTTAATCGTTCAAAATGTACTTTCGAATCGCAGCTTATTTCTTAACTTTCGCCAGTTAAAATCGCTTTGAAGACATTCTTGGTTCTAAGCGTAGTAATATGATGTGTAGCCTTAAGAGCGTTCGAAAATTACGTGCTCATGAGGTCGGCTTTGCGCAATCGGCACAATGTTTGGCCTCGTACAGCCAATTTCCCTTTACTACAGCGACGCACCTCTTTCTTTGATAAAAGCAAACTTAAATGTGATACTGACTGCTTTTCAAATTGTCCAAGAATAATCAGCTCGTTGTGAGTTTGCTCATAAGCAAGAACCAAATAGCGCGCACGCTTCGGCCTATGAGCGGGATCACAAATTGCGCGCACGCTAATAAGCGTTCGCGAACATTTCCTCTATATTAGGCTGTACAGCTTTGACGATGCGCGCTACTGCGCGTTTATCTTCAATCGCGATTTTGAAAAGTCTCCGTTACGTTCCAAAAATATCTCTGAAGATTTTCAAAGTTTGGGAAATACAAACAACTATAATTAGGGGAAGTCTAAAAAATTTTAGAAAATCATCTACTGGAGTCGGCCTCAAACTTAACCTAAAAAGTACCAGAATGTGTATTGCGAATAACCAGTGCCGGAAAATAATTCCGACCGTTGCAAAGGAAAAGGAACTTGTTCATCACACATGCTTATATCATTTAATATTTTCTATTCATGGCTTCTCAAGCCATCTCGCTCAAACACAGCCGGTGAACTTGCTTCAAACTAAGGGCCTGTTTACATGATTCCGGAAAGACTTTCGTTAACTTTCAATAACTTTCAATGAGTTCATTCCGGTTTTCATTCCGGAATGAAAATTTCGTTCTGGAATGGCATTTCATTCCGGTATCATGTAAACACAGAACGTATTTCGTTCCGAGATGAAATCGCAACTCATGACACCGCATACGGGCTCCACAGTTTGAATTCAGAGCGAAAAAACGTAATAGAATTTACTGTTTAGCACAAAGAAGGAACTCTATGGTCAAATTACGCGTTAAAATTGCAAATACGACAATAGATAGAACTCGCGCGAAACATGCACCACCTTGTTTTGATCTCGCGCGAAAACTGCGCACGTGAAAATGCCTTTCAGTTGAACCGGTTGACTCTGTCATGTAAATGCAGAACGAACTTCATTCCGGAACGAGTTTCGTTCCGGAATATGAATTTCATTCTGGAATCATGTAAACAGGCCCTAAAACGTCCTGCCTCGAACAGGCATCGGTGAACAACTAACAGTAATTCCTTTCCGTGTTGTCGCCTGCGCTTTTCCGCTTCTATAGAACAAACGATTTACACATCCACGTCGTACTTTCGATGGTAAAAAGCTGAACCTTTCCTAAACCCAATTTAACGAGGCACTGTGCCTATGTTCTATTCCGTTGCAGTTTGGCAGTTTAGTCAAAATTTGCTTGAATAAAAAGTGAGCTACATAACTGCAACACTTTTCTAGTGTGTGGGGGTTAGTACTTTGTCGTGTTTTCTGTGACAATTATATAAGTTAAGAACTTGTGAAAGGATTCGCATACCTTTTACATACAGCCAACAAATACTTGGTACCGTCTAAAAGAGTAACATCGGTATTTGTTAATCGGCGGTAAACTACAACTAAATTTATAACTTAAGGGCTAAAAGCGGTTGTAAATACTGAATAAAGTTTGAACGTTAACCCATAAGAAGTCCTTTCCTTCAGTGAAAAAAATCATGATCATTTTATAACGTAGTGTCTCGATAACTGAAACAAGAAATGCGAACACTACAGCTGGAACGTCAAAGCTGAATGGAAAAAATAAAAATATGAAAAATGCTAATTGACTTATTACTCCTCTTAGTTTGTGCCAGCTAGGACTTCCTCTTATTGAAAACACTTTAAAACTGAGGACTAGTAAAGACTTCTTATAAACAGTTAAACATCCAGTTGAATTTCTAATGGTAAAAAGCTGAATCCTCAGTAGTTAAGGCCCAATTTACCTGTTATGTTATAGTTTTCTTGGAATCAAACACCGGTTTCAAAATGAGAAGTCCACTGAGCAGCGAAATAACTTCCCTTTTCCTGAAGACAAATGAAACAAATAAGACAAATAAGTACACCTACGAGATCAGTAATTAATGATATTTTCCTCTTTTTACCTAACAAATAAGAGAACCTAACAGAAGATCGCATTAGCAACAGTATGAGTGATTGTCAAACAATCTTTAGGCAAAAAAGATCCAACAGGAGCTTTTAAAAGAAAAAAGGGAAAGACTTCCTATTGTAAACCAGTATCGTATATTTTATAAATTTCCATACGACTTGTACGATGCAAGTGTTATGAAGGTTGTACACTCTGGTACTTACACTAACGCGAAGTTAAGCATAAGATGCAGTCAGCTTTCTTTAACAAGCACTATAGAAACGAGACCTTCACAAAACCGTATTCAACTTTACCAAGTGTAAGGATAAGCTCGATTGTTTAGTGCACGAAGTGTTGCTAATTAGAGATTTGACACCATCTCGTAATTGGACTTAATTGAAGCCCAGCGATTTGACATTGCCGTGATGGCCGAGATGCATAGAAATGACCCAAGACACATCAGGGAAATCGCCTGTCAGGAACCAAGCACGCTATGTGCCAAACCTTATTCAGTTATTTTGTTGCGAAAAGGAACTAGAATAATGTTTTAAGGAACTTAGAGACAATGGTCTAAACCAGTAACACACGTTTAAACTTTTGAACGTTGCATTTGTTTTTCTGATATTCGATCGAAAGGAATACTTTTGTAGCGAATATTATTCTTTCTACTTTTGATATGACATTTTTCTTTGTTACAAACTGTTAAAACCTTGCAATTTTAAATGTTTTTAATAATCTTTTAAATATATCACGCCGTGTTACTTCTCTGGAGCTATGTTTGGCAAACAAGTGTAAAAATAAGCTCGATTGTTAAGTGCAAAAAGGTTGCTAATTAGAAAATTTGACAACATCTCTAAATAGGACTTAATTTGAGCCCAACGATTTGGCATTGCGTAATTTAATTATCCATTACGTTAACGTTCAGCAAATTATTTCCGACAGTTTATTTTAATCAATTTGAACTTAAAAAAGGTTGTTATGATTCCAAAATGTCGTTCAATTTTATCGCTGATATTTTACATGCTTATGTGTTGCCAAACCTTTGGTTATAAGGATATGTAGTTCTTTTCAGTTTTAAAAATGATAATTTACTTTCGAAGAAGCAATGAATAAAATTCAGGTGTTTTACAGCTTGTGACAAAACCTGTCTTGCTCCTTAGTTTTAATGTCTTGTTATGCAAATATCACAAGTTAATCGAGACAATCTCACTTCATTCTGCACTGACAACTGTCAAGGATTAACCCAAACAAAACAAATTTCTCAGAAATAATTTCTAAAATGCTAATAATCTAGTGTTTTAATAGTCGTTTTCATTTTCAGACTCACCGTAGTTTTAGTCTTGGAACTATCTAGTCAGAAAAACTATATCAGTTGCAGGACTACAAATGATTGCGCATTACCGTAACTACTAACAGACGAACCAAAGCACTTGCCTCCGTTAAAATTTAGAAGTAATTATTTTTTCAGGTTTTTATAAGAGGCTATACATTAAAAATAATTTAAACATGAAAGAAGGTTGGGTGAGAATTTTCGTCTGTCTATGGCGCTGTTTTGATGACCGAGATGCATAGAAATGACCCAAGAGATATCAGGGAAATCACCTGTCAGGGACCAAGACCGCTATGAGCCAAACCTTATTCAAATATTCTGTTGCGAAGGAACTAGAATAATGTTTTAAGGAACTTAGAGAAACAATGTTCTGAACAGTAACACACTGAAATTGTTTCTTATATTAGCCCGAAAGAAATGCTTTTGTCGCAAATAGGTTATTCTTTCTACTTATGATAATTTATGTCATTTTGCTTTGTTATACTCTTTAACTTTAAAACCTTGAAATTTTAAATGTTTTTGAAAATCTTGTAAACATCTTATGCAGTGTTACTTCTCTGGAGCCAAGTGTGACGAACCACGCCACAATACCTCACATACAAAATAACGCACTCACGAGGACGACTGTGCAGCAACGAACCCGCGATTCTACACCAACCGTAATTAATTTTGCATTAGATCATTCTCACCTCACCCAGCAATGCACCTCTTCCTTTTAAATAAATCAGAAAACATTTAACGCTTAAAATAATTATTCAATTAATTTAATAATTATCAGAAAATTGCCGTGCGCTTTCGAAATATAAATGCCTAAAGATTCACAGCGATTTTCGAAAACTTCTGACCTTCAAGTTACGTAAAAGTTGAAAGATTGAACCACTTTGACCAGTCCTTTGACGCAAAGAATTACAGCACTTTATTACAACCGATGCTAAACGTAAATTTACAATGATGTAACATGAAGTGGCATTCGATTCTGTTCAAAAATTCTGTGTCCTTTTTTTTATTGAAGGAAAGTTTCGTATTTGTCGAAGAATTAAATTTAATCTCCCTATTTTTCATTTTTCGTGTTTTTCGCCTTCCTCCCCCCGTGTTTTTCGCCTTCCCTCGCTAAAGGAGCCTCTGCGGAGGAGAGAGGTATTGAAAACTTGTTATAATTATAAAGAAATGTGTGTTACGGACGATTACGCACTGTTCCTATGTTCTGTTTCAATGGAACTGGGTAGTTTATTCCAATTTTTCTTGAATAAAGGAGGTGCTACATAACTGCAAGACTTATTAGTGTATGTGGATTTGTACTTGTCATGCCTTCTATGACAATTTTAAGTTAAAGGGAAATCACTGGTGCCTCACATTTGGCCCCGGAAAAAGTATAAACAAGAGCTCTGCTGAAGAAAGATACTGTAGCGACCATAATTCTCCATTTAAGTAGTATAAGCAGAATTTGAGGCGAAGGTGAACGAAAAAAGAAATCTACGTGTGGCACTGTTTCCAGCTGTAGCATGAAAATCATTTTCCTCGAACATAACATACATGACATAAATTAATAAGCTATACTGGCTGAATGATATGTTGGAGATTCACTGAGTTAAAGAATCGTTCCGAATAAAGTCTGACAGCCGGCAAATTATTTGCTTAAATAGGTATTATTTTCCGGCAGGTATTTTTCAGGTTGCAGATCGGGACGGCCTGTTTTTTCGAGTTTAAGTCGAATAAACCAAACATGAAGGCCAACCGCAAGCAATCTAAGCTAATTTAAGCTAACCGGAGTGCTATTCAGGCTAACCGAAGTGCTAAGTAGACTTATTCGAACTCCAAAGAAATTTTTTTTACCTGCAACCTGCAAACAATACCTGCTCGTTATTTAATGCCTGTGAAATCTCTCTCATCCGTGTGTACTGTTGACATAAACTTCAGCACTTCCCTATCTAAACAGATTGGTAGCTAGGATGCTGTGTTATGAGTCAGGAATTGGTTGAACTTCTATTACATCTTACTCACAATAATATAAGCAGGTTATTTCACGGGCATTTGAGCCACAAACTTTTTCAAACCGCCCTGTGACAATAATATTTAATATGCAGAATACATCAAATTAGCAGTTTCCTCTCACCATAGTTGTTTGCTTGCTTTCAGATGTAAATATAATTTTCTTTCTCGATGTCCTGGCAGCAAAAACATTCTCTTTCTTGCTGCCTTTACAGTAAACACAAAAATTTCACTCGCACGACGTATAATTTCCTCTTAATTGATCTTTTCTTTCAACAGCGTTTTCTTCGAATCCTGAGCTTTCTCGCATTGGTTCAAATTCTACACCAAGCACAATTTCACTTTCACTTCATTTTAACTTTCACATCAACCAGCGATGCACCTCTTACTTTTAGGTAAATCAGAATACATTTAATGCTGAACTTCTTTTCAATTAATTTAATAATTATCAAAAATAACCGTACGCCTTTTAAATATAAATGCCTGACGATTTCACGGTTATCTTCGAGAAATATGTTCAACTATACCTAATGAGATTTTGAAGATTTTCGTAGATCATCTTCGAGCATATTTGAAGTAGACCGCAAAATTAACTTACACAATTTCGAATCTGTATTGCGAATAATTGGTGACGGAAAAATGCTTACAAATGGCGGAAAGAAAAAATTTTGCATCAATAATGTTTTAATATAGTAATATTTTCAGACATGAAAAGATAACATTCTATTTCTTCTTTTTTCTTTACTTTTTCAGTATTCTACTGCACTTATATCTTTTAGTGAGTGATGCAGGATTTGAAGAACATTGCTAAAAATAAAAGTTGAAAAATCTAACCACTTTAATCAGTCTTTATTACAACCGATAAAATAAACGTAAATTTACAAAGAACATGAATTGGAACTCGAAAGTTTCGTATTTGTTGAAAATTAATTCAAAACATTGAAAACTTGTAATATAAATAAAATGTATGTTACGAACGATTACGCACTGTGCCTATGTTCTGTTTTAATGGAGTCGGGCAGTTTATTCGAATAACCTTAAATAAAGAGTTTGCTGCATAACTGCAAGAATTTTTAGTGTATGTGGATTTGTATTTTTTCATGCTTTCTGTGACAGTTAAAACTGAGTTAAAGGGAAACGACTGGGGCCTCAAATTTGGACCCGAAAAACGCACAATTTACAAGCGTTGAAGGAAGATACTGTAGCGACCAACAACAAGCGCGCACACTTCGGCCTATGAGCGGTATCACAAATTGCGCTTTCACGAACAGTTCCTCTGTGTGAGGGTGTATAGCTTCGACGCTGCGCGCTACTGCGCGTTTCTCTTCAATTGCGATTACCGAAAATTCCCTGTACACTTTACAAATATATCTCTGAAGATTAACAAGATTTCCGAAATACGTATTACTATAACTAAAGAAAGTTTAAAGATTTTCTAAAATTATCTACTGGCATATTTGAAGTTGAACTCAAACTTGACCTAAAAATTACCAGAATGTGTATTTCGAATATCTGGTGCCGGCCGGAAAATAATTCCCATCGTTGCAAAGAAACTTCTTCATTACGCATGCTAATATAATGATATATTTCTATTCGTGGCTTTTCGAGCTATTTTGATGAAACACAGCTGGTGAACTTGCTTCAAAACAGGACGCGCTGCTTCGAACAGGCATCGGTGAACAACTACCAGTAATACCTTTCCGTGTTGTTGCGTTCGCTTTTCCGCTTCTGTAGGACAAACTTTCTCGAAAAATCTGTATTTTTAAAGCATCCACGTTGGTAAAAAGCTGAATATTTCCTAAGCTCGATTTACTTAAGCACTGTGCCTATGTTCTATTCCATTGCAGTTCGGCAATTTACTCAAACTTTTCTTGAATAAAAAGGGTGCTACATAACTGCGACACGTTTTTTAGTGTATGTCGGTTAGTACCTTGTTGTGCCTTCTGTGACAACTATAAGTTAAGAATTAAAGAAAGTATTTACATACCTTTTACATACAGCAAACAAATACTTGGTACCGTCTGAAAGAGTAACATTAGTTTTTATTAATCGGCAGCTAAATTTATAACTTAAGGGCTAAAGACGGTTGTAAATACTGAATAAAGTTTGAACAACGTTAACCTTTCAGAGGTTTTTGCCTTCAATGAAAAAATCATGATCATTTTACAATGTAGTGTCTCGATAACTGAAACAAGAAATGTGACCACTACAGCTGGAACGTCAAAGCTGAATCCAAAGAACTAAATATATGAAAAATGCTAAAATTGACTTATTACTCCTTGTTTGTGCCAACTAGGACTTCCTCTCATGGAAAAAACTTCAAAACGGAGGACTAGTAAAGACTTCTTATAAACATTCAAACATCCACGTTGCATTTCTAATAGTAAAAAGCTGAATCCTCAGTAGTTAAAGCCCAATTTACCTGTTATGTTATAGTTTTCTTGGAATCAAACACCGGTTTCAAAATGAGAAGTCCAGCAGCGAAATAACTTCCCTTTTCCTGAAGACAAATGATAAGACATGAAGACTGTTTAATTTGAATAAGTACACCTACGAGATCAGTAATTAATGATATTTTCCTCTTTTTGACCTAACAAAAAAGAGAACCTAACAGTAGATCGCATTAGCAACAGTGTGTGTGATTGTAAAACAATCTTTAGGCAAAAAAGATCCAAAAGGAGCTTTAAAAAGAAAAAAGGGAAAGACTTCCTATTGTAAACCAGCATCGTATATTTTATAAATTTCCATGCGACTTGTACGATGCAAGTTATGAAGGTTATACACTCTGGTACTTACACTAACGCGTAGTTAAGCATAAGATGCAGTCAGCTTTCTTTGGCAAGCACTATAGAAACAAGACCTTCACAAAACCGTTTTCAACTTTACCAAGTGTAAGGTAAGCTCGATTGTTTACTGCACGAAGTGTTGCTAATTATAAAATTGACACCATCTCTAAATAAGACTTAATTTGAGCACAACGATTTGGCATTGCGTAATTAAATTATCCATTACGTTAATCTTCGGCGAACTATTTCCGACAGTTTATTTTAATCAATTTGAACTTAAAAAAGGGTGTTATGATTCCAAAATGTCGTTCAATTTTATCGTAGATATTTTACATGCTTATGTGTTGCCAAACCTTTGCTTATACGGATATGTAATTCTTTTCCGTTTTAAAAATGATAATTTACTTTTGAAGAAGCAATGAATAAAATTCAGGTGTTTTACAGCTTGTGACAGAACCTGTTTGATTTTGAGTTTTAATGTCTTGTTGTGCAAATATCACAAGTTAATCGAGACAATCTCACTTCATTCTGCACTGAAAACTGTCAAGGATTAACACAAACAAAACAACTTTCTCAAAAATAATTTCTAAAACGCTTGTAAGTCTAGTGTTTTAATACTCGTTTTCATTTTCAGACTCACCGTAGTTTTGAGTCTTGCTACTATCTAGTCATAAAACTACAGTTACAAGTTACAGGACTATATAGGATTGTGCACGGCCGTAACTACCAACAGACGAACCGAGGCACTTAGCTCGGTAAAAAATGAGAAATTGTGTTTTTACAAGTTTTTATAAGAGGCTATACATTAAAAATTATTTAAATATGAAAGAATGGTTTATTTTTTTCTGAGATTGCCTAGGTAGGAATTTTCGTCTGTCGACAGCGCTGTTTTGATGTCCAAGATGCATAGAATTGAAACAAGAGACATCAGGGAAATCACCTGTCAGGAACCAAGACTGCTATGGGCCAAACCTTATTCAAATATTTTGTTGCGAATGAACTAGAATAATGTTTTAAGGAACTTCGAATCAATGGTTTGAACCAGTAACACACGTATAAATTTTTAGAACTATTTTTTTTTTGTTTTATTCCAGCGAAACGAATACTTTTGTAGCAAATATTATTCTTTTCTTCTTTTAATATGTCATTTTGTTTTGTTATTCACTGTTCTTAATTATTCTGTTGCGAAGGAACTAGACTAATGTTTTAAGGACCTTAGAGACAATGGTGTGAGCCAGTAACACCTTTAAATTGTTTCTTAATTCGGCAAGAAAGGAATACTTTTGTAACAAAAAGATTATTCTTCTTCTTTTGATATTCTTTGTTAAAACCTTGAAATTTAAAAAGTTTATTATAATCTTATAAATATCTTATGCCGTGTTACTTCTCTGGAGCCAAGTGAGGCGAACCGCGCCACAATACCTTACATGCAATTTTATTGTACCTCTTCTTTTAAGGTATTTTAAGATACATTTAATACTGAACTACTTCAATTAATTTAATAATTATCAGAACATTTTTATTATCAGAAAATTTTAATATTTTAAATTAACTTAAAATATTGAAAACTCGTTATATAAAATAAACAACTCCGTGCGTAATCGCCTATGTGCCTATGTTCTGTTTCAATGGAGTTGGGAAGTTTATTCGAATTTCCTTAAATAAAGAGGGTGCTGTATAACTGCAAGAATGTTTTAGTGTATGTGGATTTGTACTTTTTCATGCTTTCTGTGACAATTATAAGTTATAGGGAAACGACTGGGGCCTCAAATTTAGAAAAATTGTTAAAATTGGCAAACTACTTAGCGTTTTGTAGGTGATAAAATTACACAATTAAAATTGTCATTGACGCTAGAAGTTTCGGTACAATTTTACCGTCGACGTTTCCGCGATACTGCCTTCATTAGGGTTTTAGTTTTTTGCTCACCCTGATGAAGGCAGTGTTGCCGAAACGTCGGTAAAATTGTACCGAAACTTCAAGCGTCACTAACAATATTAATTGTTATTTCATCGCCTCAAATTTAGACCCTGAAAAGCACATACAAGAGCTGAAGCAGGGCCCCAACTAGAAAGGCAAGACGAGGCTCTTGCCTCGTCTAGATTTGTCCCAAAATAAAAAAACAAAATACGTTTAGTTGAAAAAATAACTTCCACTTGAACAAGATTTATATTTCGCAAGAAATAACTTATGAATAATGTTGAAAAACGCCTTTCAGGGCTTCTAGACTTTAAAAATTTCTGGGGAGTATGCCCCCAGACCACCATAGCAAGAAATTGCCTCATCTAAGCTTAAATTCTGACTACGGCCCTGTGAAGAAAGACACTGTAAATAGCGACCACATTTTCCCGTTTAAATAATAAAATCAGAATGTTGAGGCGAAAGTGAACAAAAAAAGTAATATCTACGTGTGACACTGTTTCCAGTTGTAGCATGAAAATAATTTTCCTTGAATAGAACATGCATGAAATAAATTGATAAGCTTTATTGGCTGAATGATATGATGGAGGATTTACTGAGTTAAAGAATCTTTCGGAATAAAGTCTAACAGCTGGCAAATTATTTGCTTAAATAAGAATTATTTTCTGGCAGATATTTTTTAGGCTGTAGATCGGAACGACCAGGTTTTTCGAGTCGAAGTCGAACAACCCCAATATAAACGCTACCCGCAAGCAATCTAAGCTAATTTAGTCTAACCGGAGAGCTATTCAGGCCAACCAAAGTGCTAAGTAGACTCACTCAAACTCGGAAGACGATTATTTTTACCTGCAACCTGCAAATAATACCTGCTCGTTATTTAATCCCCGTGACGTCGCTCTCATCTTGTGTACTGTTGACATAAACTTCAGCACTTCCCTATCTAAACAAATCGTTTGGTAGCTAGGATGCTGTGTTATGAGTCAGGAATTCGTTGAACTGCTATTACATCTTACTCAAAATAACATAAGTAGGTTATTTCACGGCCATTTGAGCCACACGCTTTCTCAAACCGCCCTGGGATAATAATTTTTAATATACAAAATCCATCAAATCAACAGTTTTCATCTTACCGAGTCTAAGGATGTTTATTTGCTTTCAAATACAAATATCATTTTCGTCCTCGATGTCCTGGCAGCAAAAACATTCTCTTTCTTGCTGCCTTCACAGTAAACAAAAAAATCACACTCGCTCCACGACGTATAATTTCCTCTTAGTTGATCTTTTCTTTCAACAGCGTTTTCTTCGAATCCTGAGCTTTCTGGCATCCGTTCAAATTCTACACCAAGCAAATTATTTTTGCATCACATCACTTTCACCTCAACCAGCGATGCACCTCTTCCTTTTAGGTCAATTAGAATACATTAAATGCTGAACTTCTTTTCAATTAATTCAATAAATATCAGAAAATCGCCGTACGCTTTCCAAATATAAATGCGTGAAGATTCACGGTGATTTTCGAGAAATACGTTCAACTATACCTAATGAGATTTTGAAGATTTTCGTAGATCATCTTCGAGCATATTTGAACTGAATAGACCGCAAATTAACTTACACAATTTGGAATCTGTATTGCGAATAATTGATGCCGGAAAAATGCTTCCAAATGGCGGAAAGAAAAAATTTTGCATCAATAATGTTATAATATAGTAATATTTTCAGACATGAAAAGATAACATTCTATTTCCTCTTTTTTTCTTTACTTTTTCAGTGTTCTACTGCACTTATATATTTTAGTGAGTGATGCAGGATTTGAAGAACATTGCTAAAAATAAAAGTTGAAAAATCCAACCACTTTAATCAGTCTTTATTACTGAGCCGATAAAATAAACGTACATTTACAAGGATATAACATGCATTGGAACTCGAAAGTTTCTTATTTGTTGAAAATTAATTTAAAACATTGAAAACTCGTGATATAAAGAAAATGTGTGTTGCGAACGATTACGCACTGTTCCTATGTTCTGTTTCAATGGAGTCGGGCAGTTTATTCGAATTACCTTAAATAAAGAGTGTGCTGCATAACTGCAAGAATTTTTAGTGTATGTGGATTTGTATTTTTTCATGCCTTCTGTGACAGTTATAAGTTAAAGGGGAACGACTGGGGCCTCGAATTTGGACCCGAAAAACGCATAATTTACAAGCGTTGAAGGAAGATACTGTAGCGACCAACAACAAGCGCGCACACTTCGGCATATGAGCGGAATCACAAACTGCGCGTTCGCGAACAGTTCCTCTGTATAAGGGTGTATAGCTTCGACGCTGCGCGCTACTGCGCGTTTCTCTTCAATCGCGATTAACGAAAATTCCCTGTACACTTTACAAATATATCTCTGAAGATTTACAAGATTTCCGAAATACGTATTACTATAACTAAAGAAAGTTTAAAGATTTTCTAAGATTATCTACTGGCATATCTGAAGTTGAACTCAAACTTGACCTAAAAATTACCAGAATGTGTATTTCAAATAACTGGTGCCGGCCGGAAAATAATTCCCATCGTTGCAAAGAAACTTCTTCATTACGCATGCTAATATAATGATATATTTCTATTCGTGGCTTTTCGAGCTATTTTGATGAAACACAGCTGGTGAACTTGCTTCAAAACAGGACGCGCTGCTTCGTCCAGGCATCGGTGAACAACTACCAGTAATACCTTTCCGTGTTGTTGCGTTCGCTTTTCCGCTTCTGTAGGACAAACTTTCTCGAAAAATCTGTATTTTTAAAGCATCCACGTTGGTAAAAAGCTGAATATTTCCTAAGCTCGATTTACTTAAGCACTGTGCCTATGTTCTATTCCATTGCAGTTCGGCAATTTACTCAAACTTTTCTTGAATAAAAAGGGTACTACATAACTGCGACACGTTTTTTAGTGTATGTCGGTTAGTACCTTGTTGTGCCTTCTGTGACAACTATAAGTTAAGAATTAAAGAAAGGATTTACATACCTTTTACATACAGGCAACAAATACTTGATACCGTCTGAAAGAGTAACATTAGTTTTTATTAATCGGCAGCTAAATTTATAACTTAAGGGCTAAAGACGATTGTAAATACTGAATAAAGTTTGAACAACGTTAACCTTTCAGAGGTTTTTGCCTTCAATGAAAAAATCATGATCATTTTACAATGTAGTGTCTCGATAACTGAAACAAGAAATGTGACCACTACAGCTGGAACGTCAAAGCTGAATCCAAAAAACTAAATACCATGAAAAATGCTAAAATTGACTTATTACTCCTTGTTTGTGCCAACTAGGACTTCCTCTCATGGAAAAAACTTCAAAACGGAGGACTAGTAAAGACTTCTTATAAACATTCAAACATCCACGTTGCATTTCTAATAGTAAAAAGCTGAATCCTCAGTAGTTAAAGCCCAATTTACCTGTTATGTTATAGTTTTCTTGGAATCAAACACCGGTTTCAAAATGAGAAGTCCAGCAGCGAAATAACTTCCCTTTTCCTGAAGACAAATGATAAGACATGAAGACTGTTTAATTTGAATAAGTACACCTACGAGATCAGTAATTAATGATATTTTCCTCTTTTTGACCTAACAAAAAAGAGAACCTAACAGTAGATCGCATTAGCAACAGTGTGTGTGATTGTCAAACAATCTTTAGGCAAAAAAGATCCAACAGGAGCTTTAAAAAGAAAAAAGGGAAAGACTTCCTATTGTAAACCAGCATCGTATATTTTATAAATTTCCATGCGACTTGTACGATGCAAGTTATGAAGGTTATACACTCTCGTACTTACACTAACGCGTAGTTAAGCATAAGATGCAGTCAGCTTTCTTTGGCAAGCACTATAGAAACAAGACCTTCACAAAACCGTTTTCAACTTTACCAAGTGTAAGGTAAGCTCGATTGTTTACTGCACGAAGTGTTGCTAATTAGAAAATTGACACCATCTCTAAATAAGACTTAATTTGAGCACAACGATTTGGCATTGCGTAATTAAATTATCCATTACGTTAATCTTCGGCGAACTATTTCCGACAGTTTATTTTAATCAATTTGAACTTAAAAAAGGGTGTTATGATTCCAAAATGTCGTTCAATTTTATCGTAGATATTTTACATGCTTATGTGTTGCCAAACCTTTGCTTATACGGATATGTAATTCTTTTCCGTTTTAAAAATGATAATTTACTTTTGAAGAAGCAATGAATAAAATTCAGGTGTTTTACAGCTTGTGACAGAACCTGTTTGATTTTGAGTTTTAATGTCTTGTTGTGCAAATATCACAAGTTAATCGAGACAATCTCACTTCATTCTGCACTGAAAACTGTCAAGGATTAACACAAACAAAACAACTTTCTCAAAAATAATTTCTAAAACGCTTGTAAGTCTAGTGTTTTAATACTCGTTTTCATTTTCAGACTCACCGTAGTTTTGAGTCTTGCTACTATCTAGTCATAAAACTACAGTTACAAGTTACAGGACTATATAGGATTGTGCACGGCCGTAACTACCATTCGCTTTCTTTAGTGAATCTCGGAAGTCTCGGAATTGTAATAAGTTTTTTCCAAGGTAACTGAAATTTGTTCCCAAACGTCTGCAATTTTGCTATTTTATTAATGAACCTTTGGCTAGTTAGTTAGTTGTTAGAAGTCAGCAAAAGTAAAAAAAAAGAAGTTGAAGACAATAAAGAAAAGGAACAGATACAGATCTGAGGTTACCTTTAACGAAGCTTTTCCCCCATGAAGAATCTCTAACAAGTGTCATAGAAGGCACGACAAAGTACTAACCGACATACACTAAAAATGCCTTGCAGTTATAAAACACCCTTTTTATTTCAAGAAAATTTTGAACAAACTCCCCAACTTTAATGGAATAAAACATAGACACCTAAGTAAATTGGGTTAACGAAAGATTCAGCTTTTTAAGAAAGATTCAGCTCGTATGCCGAAGTGAATGTTTAAATACAGCTTTTTCGAGAAAGTTTGTCCTACAGAAGCGGAAAAGCGAACGCGACAACACGGAAAGGAATTACTGGTAGTTGTTCACCGATGCCTGTTCGAAGCAGCGCGTCCTGTTTTGAAGCACGTTTACCAGCTGTGTTTCATCAAAATAGCTCGAGAAGCCACGAATAGAGATATATCATTATATTAGCATGTGTGATTGAGAAGTTCATTTTTCTTTGCAACGATCGGAATTATTTTCCGTCACCAGCTATTTGCAATACACATTCTGGTATTTTTTTAGGTTAAGTTTGAGGTCAACTTCAAATATGCCAGCAGATGATCTTTGAAAATCTTTAAACATTCTTTAGTTAAAGTAATACGTATTTCGCAAATCTTGTAAATCTTTAGAGATATATTTGTAAAGTGTACAGGTAATTTTCGGTAATCACGATTAAAGAAAAACGCTTAGTAGCGCGCAGCGTCGAAGCTATATAGCCTTATACAAAAAACTGTTCGCGAAGGCGCAGTTTGTGATTCCGCTCATATGCCCAATTGTGCGCGCTTGTTGTTGGTCGCTACAGTATCATCCTTCAACTCTTGTTGCTCATTTTTCTGGGTCCACATTTGAGGCAACAGTCATTTCCCTTTAACTTATAATATTGTCAGAGAAGGCATGACAAAGTACAAATCCACTTACACTAAAAAGTCTTGCAGTTATGTGGCACCCTTTTTATTCAAGAAAAATTCGAATAAACTGCCCAACTCCATTGAAACAGAACATAGGCACAGTGCGTAACATGCAGTATCTTTTACGTTAGTTTTCAAAAAATACGAAAACTAAAAAGCCGCACACAGAATTTTGTACAGAATTGAATGCTAATTCATGTTATATCGTTGTAAATTTACGTCTATTTTATCGGTTGTAATAAGAGCTGAAATTTATTGCATCAAAAGACTAGTCGAAGTGGTTTGGTTTTTCAACTTTTTTTATTAGTCATGTTCTTCAAACCCTGCATCACTCAGAAGAATATATTAGTGCATTAGAATATTGAAAAAGTAAAAAACTACAACAACACAAAACAAAAAAATTGAATGCCGTCTTTGCATGCCTGAAAATCATATAGGTATTTTTGATGAAGAATTTTTTTTCTTTTCGTTTGGAATCATTTTTCCGACGCCAAATATGCTCGAAGATGATATTCGAAAATTTTCAAAATCTCACAAGGTATATAGTTGAACGTGTTTTTAGAAAATCGCCGTGAATCTTCAGGCATTTATATTTGGAAAGCGTACGACGGTTTTATGATAATATTGAATTAATTGAAAAGTAGTTCAGCATTAAATGTATTCTGATTTACCTAAAAGGAAGAGGCGTACCGCTGGTTGAGGTGCAAGTGATGTGATGCAAAACACCGGTATCTCGAGTTCTAAATGGGTTAAACCTGATGCAAAAATAATGTGCTTGGACCGACGCGAGAAAGCTCAGCTTTCGAAAAAAAGGGGCCGTTGAAAGAAAAGATCAAATAAGAGGAAATTATACGTCGTAGTGTGAGTGTGATTTCTGTGTTTAATGTGAAGACAGCAAGAAAGAGAATGTTTTGCTGCCAGGACATCGAGGAAGAAAATGATATTTGTATTTCGAAGCAAATAAACATCCTTAGACTCGGTGAGAAGGAACTGTTGATTTGATGTATTTTGTGTATTAAAAATTATTATCCCAGGGCGGTTTAAGAAAGCGTGTGGCTCAAATGGCCGTGAAATAACCTGCTTATATTATTTTGAGTAAGATGTAATAGAACTTCAACCCATTCGAGTCATAACAAAGCATCTTAGCGACGAAACGATCTGTTTAGATAGGGAAGTGCTGAAGTTTATGTCAATTCGAATAAACTTCCCAACTCAATTGAAACAGAACATAGGCACAGTGAGTAATCGTCCGTAACGATTACGCACGGAGTTGTTTATTTTATATAACGAGTTTTTAATATTTTGAGTTAATTTAAAATATTGAAATTTTCTGATATTAAAATTTTTCTGATAATTATTAAATTAATTGAAGTAGTTCAGTATTAAATGTATTCTAAAATACCTAAAAAGAAGAGGTACAATAAAATTGTATGTAAGATATTGTGGCGCGGTTCGCCTCACTTGGCTCCAGAGAAGTAACACGGCATAAGATATTTATAATTAAGATTATTATAAACTTGTAAAATTTCAAGGTTTTAACAAAGAATATCAAAAGAAGAAGAAGAATCTTTTTGTATTCCTTTCGGGTCGAATTTAAGAAACAATTTCAAGGTGTTACTGGCTCACACCATTGTCTCTAAGGTCCTTAAAACATTAGTCTAGTTCCTTCGCAACAGAATAATTAAGAACAGTGAATAACAAAACAAAATGACATATTAAAAGAAGAAAAGAATAATATTTGCTACAAAAGTATTCGTTTCGCTGGAATAAAACAAAAAAAATTGTTCTAAAAATTTATACGTGTGTTACTGGTTCAAACCATTGATTCGAAGTTCCTTAAAACATTATTCTAGTTCATTCGCAACAAAATATTTGAATAAGGTTTGGCCCATAGCAGTCTTGGTTCCTGACAGGTGATTTCCCTGATGTCTCTTGTTTCAATTCTATGCATCTTGGTCTTCAAAACAGCGCTGTCGACAGACGAAAATTCCTACCTAGGCAATCTCAGAAAAAATAAACCATTCTTTCATATTCAAATAATTTTTAATGTATAGCCTCTTATAAAAACTTGTAAAAACACAATTTCTCATTTTTTACCGAGCTAAGTGCCTCGGTTCGTCTGTTATAAACAGACCTACACGAGAAACCAACGTAAAACTTCAAACTCATACTTAATGCAGAAGCGGAAACTTGATGCAAATAACGTAAACTACCAAAAACATAATGAAAAATAACTTGAAATATTACGAAAATTATTTTGAAAATATTAAGGAAAATATCAAATATCAAAAAGGTTATATGAGCAAAACTAACCTAAGATATCGAAAAACATATTATGCAGATTACCACTGTTTAATAAAAAAAATGTTCAGAAACACAAAATTAATCTCAAAAATTAATAACTTTTGATCCATCTAAACTAATCCAGCTCGTCTAATGCGTTTCTATTCTCCTCTTGTTGGGCAACGGCTTGCGTTGCCACGAGCCAGTCATAAATGGAACCACGTGCTGGAATGGCACGACCACAGAAAGGGCACTGATAAGTATCCTCGAGGAGCCTTTTTCTTTGCTGAAAGCACCTCAAACACAGGATGTGGTCGCACGGGAGGCACATCCAGTCAATAGGATACTTAGCAGAACTCTTCAACGTTCGACAGAAGACACAAGTCCATTTACTAATCATATCCATGATTACTGAAATAACAAGGAAAAGAATAATGTAAACAATTAACTATCTTCAAGCTCGGAGTAACGCCTTTCAACCATACGCTGAAAATTAAACGCACTCAAAGCTGCCATTAAGTCCAAAAAGAACAAAAATTTCTCAAAATCTCTAGACGCAAAATGGACAGGATTTCGCGCCAGACAAAGGAATCCAGACAATTTTAAGGTAAACAACACCTTACAAAACTGATTTTCCATAAATGACTAACAATAATTCCTCGGAAAAGTTGCACCAAAGATGTCATTGAGGAAACATTCATTTATTATAAAGTAACTGCAAATTTGCACAAATTCAACAAGATTATCTACCTCCAAAGCTAGCAACGACCAAAACCCGAAAACACACCTAAAAATAAGTCTAAGGTTTGCCATGAAAAAGGCCTATTTACAAGAAAATAGGTGTTGTTTGTTTGAAATGCATGGAAATTAGCCCTGCGCGAGGTAACCAGGACTCCAAAGAAAATCTTCCGTTCAAGGTCAGTAAGAATTACCAAGTTCATTTTCCGTGAGAACGAAACCTTCAGATGCAAAAAATCGACTAAATGACCAACACAACCTAAACCTAGATATTTCTTGTGTGAGTTAAACCTTGAATAGCCTTGGACTATAAACTCGAATAACAAAGTAACCTGAAAAATAACCAAAGCTTTGAGGCACTAACCCTGAACAAGTCCACTGACGAAGACTACAATTTAGAGCAATGGGCTCTTAATAAACTTAGAGAAACAACTCAAGACATAGGTCTGGGTGATCAGGACCTTACATCATAAGACTTGCACGGAAGCAGCAAATTCACAAAAAACTAACAAATAATCAAAATGACTAAATTTTTAAAGACAATTTTATGCTTCACAACACAGTTATAAGTTAACAATTAAAGAAAGGATTTACATACCTATTACACACAGCGAACAAATACTTGGTACCGTCTGAAAGAGTAACATTGGTATTTATTAATCGGCAATAAACTACAGCTGAATTGTTATTAACTTATCGTGTTGAAGGAGGTAATAAATACTGAATAAAGTTTGAACAACCTATAAATAGCACTTTGCAACAGTGCCTTCAACAAAGAAAATTGTGATCATTTTATAATGTAGTGAAATGAAATTTTGTCTTTTATATTAATTGTAATTTTTTTAGCTATAGGAATTTTTTCTTTTTATCTTCTATATCAAATTGTAATTTTTCTATATTTAGTTAGTATTAACAGGTGAAGAGCCATGTAGTATGGATATACTGTTAATAAACCATTATTATTATATTATTATTATTATTATGTAGTGTCTTCAGTGATAACTCAAACAAGAAATGTGAACACTACAGCTGGAACGTCAAAGCTTAATCGAGGGAAACAGATAATTATATAAAAATGCTAAAATTGACTTATTACTCCTCTTATTCAATGCCCAAAAGGTTTTGTTTCCTATGCGCGAACTGGGACTTCATCTTATGGAAGATACTACAAAACGAAGGACTAGTAAAGACTTCTTATAAACATTTAAACACCCACGTTGCATTTCTGATGGTAAAATCTGAATCCTTAGTAGTTTAAGCCCAATTTACCTGTTATGTTATAGTTTTCTTGGAATTAATCACTGGTTTCAAAATGAGAAGTCCAGCAGCGAAATAACTTCCCTTTTCCTGAAGACAAATGATAAGACAAGAAAACTGTTTGTTTGTTTAATTTTAATAAGTACACCTACGAGATCAGTAATTAATGATTTTTTCCTCTTTTAAACCTAACAAGAAAGAGAGCCTAACAGTAGATCGCATTGGCAACTGTATGAGTGATTGTCAAACGACCCAAACAATATGCAACAGGAAAAAAGGAAAAACTTCCCGTTGTAAACCAGCATTGTATAGTTTATAAATTTCCATGCGACTTGTACGATGCAAGTTATGTAGGTTATACACTCTGGTACTTACACTAGCGCCTGGTTAAGCATCAGATCCAGTCAACTGTCATTGGCAAGCACTATAGAATCAAGACCTTGACAAGCCTGTTTTCGTCTTTAACAAGTGTAAGGATAAGTTCGATTGTTTAGTGCACAAAGTTTTGCTAATTAGAGATTTGACACCATCTCTAAATAAGACTTAATTTGAGCCCAACGAGTTGACATTGCGTAATTTAATTATCCATTATGTCAATGTTTAGCAAACTATTTTTGACAGTTTTTTTAATCATTTGGAACTTAAAAAAGGTTGTTATGATTTCGAAATGTCGTTCAACTCTGTGTCAAGAATACTTATATAATAATTATTTCAGGCATGCAAACACACCATTCTATTTTCTTTTAACTTTTTCAGTATTCTTCTGCACTTATATATTCTACAGAGTGATGCAGGATTTTAAAAACATGACTAACAATAAAAGTTGAAAAATCGAACCGCTTTGATCAGTCTTTTGAGCTGTTTATTAAAACCGATAAAATAAACGTAAATTTAGAAGGATATATCATGAATTGGCGTTCAATTCTGTCCAAAATTCTGTCAGCGCGGCCTTTTAGTTTTAGTAAAGGAAAGTTTCGTTTTAAATTAAATTTGGCATTGAAAACTTGTTATATAAGGGAAATGTATGTTACGACCTATGTTCGGGTTGTTCCTATGTTTTTATGTTTTGTTCGGGGTTTTTTTTTATCAATAAATAGGGTGCTGCATAACTGCAAGAATTTTTTGGATTTGTACTTTGTCGTGCCTTCTGTGAAAATTTTAAGTTAAAGGGAAATGACTGATGCCTTAAATCTGGCCCCGGAAAAAGCATAAAAACGCATATTGTAGCGATCATATTTCCCCGTTTCAGTAGTATAAGCAGAATGTTGAGGCGAAGGTGAACGAAAAAGTGAAATCTAGGCGTGAAATGTTTGCTTGCTGCCTTCACAGTAAACACAAAAATCGCACTCACGCCACAACGTTTAATTTGCTCTTAAATGATCTTTTCTTTCAACAGTGTCTTTTTTGAATCCTGAGCTTTGTCGCGTTGGTTCAAATGAATCAGGCATAAGCTCGGTCATAATACACGTTTGCTCCATTTTTTGATACGGAAGATTTCGTTAACGACGTTGTTTCCTTTTTAGGTGGGTGGTGGTGGAAGCCAATCTTCGATTTTTGCCAAACTACACCAAACTACATAATTTAGGTTACTGCCTGCTTTCTCAGCAACAGAAGGGTACCATAGCAACGATTGTCATATTATTTGAAACGCGTGAAAAACCAAATATTTTACGTGATTCTATTTTGCAAAGAGGTATATGGGACCTTGTTCAATTGACCGTAACAATATTTCAACAAATTAAAGCAATAACCTCTTCCTTATTGTTTAAAGGTCTTTAATGGTGATAAAAATATATGTTATGAAGTAAAAGGAAATCTAAATACGAAATCTAAATACGAAATATCTCGTTTTGAAGAACTTCACCCAACCGCCTCGAAACAATATGAAAGCAGCAAATTTACCTTTTATGGCATATTTCCAAAATGCTCTTAAATATATTTTTTTTTAAACTTGGTCTACAAAAAGAATGATCGCTGGGCTATATATTGCAGTCGAAATTGAGAGTGAAAATCTATTGTAAGCATCAGAAAATAACACTCGACTGTGTCAAACTATTGGCTGCCCTTTACCTTTTGAGGAAGAGGATTTCCTTTACTTTGTTCAACTTAGAAAAATGACCACATGTTTTAACTGTTTCCGTCAATTTTGGTAGGCAAATTTTGCTTTTTATTGTAGTTTTCTTCAAATGTAAATTATTTCTATTATTTCCTTTATTTATTTCTGTGACATCTCTTGGGATCCAGTCAACAGTCGGTGGAAGTGCCCAGGCGGCCTGTCACTCGGCCAACCCACCGTCGGTTCAGAAAAACAAGTTACGTCCCTAACTTGCCTGTTCTGCAACGGCACGTACAGTTTGAAAATATGCTTCAAGTTTCGATACAAGACCTTTGACCTCGTGTTGACCAAAACATATTGTTGGCCCAATTACTTGAAAGTGAATCACCTCGCTAGACGATGTGGGACGGCAAATGCGTGCATTTTTAGCGGTTTGAAAAACGCCATCTTTCACTGAAAACACCCCAAACCGGGATACGAAGTGGCATTGAATGTGTCGGCTCTTGATGGTGATGACTCCATTCTCCTGGACAAGGTGTGGACCGTCGATCGACTTCTCATCTCTAAGCGAAGTGTACCTTCAGATAAAGACATGAGTCAACAGCCTCACTTGAAATACAAAAAAGGCCCCAATCACCAGTCATTTTTTTATCAAGGGGAAAGGGCCACTAAATCTTCGAAGAAGTGGGCTCAAAAGTTCTGACCCTCCCCCTAGTTGGAGCCAGAAAAATTGTGACCCTCCCCTTTGAATGTACACATACAAAAACAGTTTCTTGATGTTGTAAAAACCAATGGTTTGCATTTCATTTTATTTTGCTGCTTGTCTTTTATTTGATTTCTATGTTTTCCGTTTTTGGTGATTGCAACCCCATATGAGATTTGTATTTAAAAAAGCCGTGTGCCCTCTAGGAAAGCCTTGTATGCTCCCCCACGAAATTTTGCGGAATATCAATTCCTCCTAGTTCTGTTTTCCGCGATTCTGAGCAACAATATGGCCCTTCCGGAACACCTTTTAGATCACTGTTGTTTCGAGCTATATACTTTGTTTTGGGACGGTCATTGATAAGGTGTGCTTGAACATCCTGGCCTCAAAATGAACTGTTTAATTAAAAATATTTCATGCTGGAAATAATTGCTTCTGTGTAGTTTGCATCTGATTGCATGAGTCTCGAGCTTAACGCGTGAGGTCCAAGAAGCCTTGACTCAAACAGCTGTTCCACATGACACAAGGAAATTCTTTTATTTTACGTCTTCTGAAATCACAAATAATTTACTCAAAACTGTCACAAGTAAAGAAAAGTGAAAAAATTAATACGAGTGAAAACACATGTTATCAAATGTACAAACCATTAAGCATTCAATACCTATTGCAACTTACTAGTAAAATAGGCACTATTGACAATATGTTCGACTCTTGCCGAAAGCAAAAGACAATTACTTGTAGCTTGAAGGCAAGAGGTCAAGCAAAGTCAAAATGAAGTCTTTGAAAACAGAAAAGGTCATTACTGGCCATACTTGAACGAATACTGACTTGAATCTTTAGTCAACACCATTGTTCTGACATCACGAGAAACATCAGTTTCAAAATCAAAGAAACTTAGTAGAGTTTTACGTTTCAAAAAGTTGGAGCCCTCCCTTAAATACAGCTTACAAAGTAATGGCCCTCCCCAAACTGGCACTCAAAAATTAGTGACCCTCCCCCCAAATATAGTGGCCCTCCCCTCCAATAAATAATGACAGGTCCCTAAATAAATCGATTTCTGAGAAAATATTTGTCTCCTGAGTAAACTGTAAAGTTTTCTCTCGCGAAACCAATTTCTCTACTGACGTTTTATGTAAAAAATGATATAGAGTGATGCAAACAATATTATGTTGACTTGAGGTAGTTTTATACTTTTTAGCCTTCCTAAAAATGTTTCCTTTATAGCCTTATTCTCGGGTTCTTCACTGGCACCCTCTTTTAGTTTGTCCTGAGATGCATGATATAGTTTTCAAAACAAATTCACCGTTGACTGACTTAAGCTCTCTTGTTTATGCTATCGGCCTCCGAACTGAATTTTGACCTACCTGGGTTTCATGACTGAAAACTTTATATTTGCTGATACACTTATTTTCTCAGAAATTGGTTGATTTTTAAAAGGAAATTAAGCAACAAATATACTAGTTGCAGCGATATCCCCGCCCTTCCGGAAAAGTAGATATCGCCATTTTTTCAACACGCTAAAAAAAAAAACAGCCGAGACCGGAGCCGTCTTTGCAAACAAACAAATATGAGAAATGTGAATTAATTGAAAGTTGCCATACTTTTAGGGCGGGCTCCTTGCTGTAACTGCAGGCTCAAAATGATTGAAACTTTAATGCTAATTTATCGTAAAAGAAAGTTTATGCAGTCTTCTGTAGTCTGCAGTGCGCGGTCTGCAGTCTGCAGTGTGTAGTCTGCAGTCTGCAGCGGATTTTCTTCCTGTCCTACCCTAAACAGGACCTTGACGATTAAAACTATTGACATTTCACCCGGAACACCACAAGTGAGACATAAATCCGAAATTTATATCCCTAAGCGAGACGAAGAGCATCCCCACCCCATTCATATTGGAGTCCCCCCCCCCCCCTCCCTCCACGAAACAGTACATGTATATCTTACTAACCAATGGTAAACACTTTTAGGTACTCCTTTCATATACATCGTATTTTATGTTGAACATTTTGTTTGTTCAGCTACAATCTATTTTAGTGCACTAAGCATCATGTTGACGACTGTTGACTGTATAAACTCTTTTTTGACTAAAAAGTGGTTCAATGTACAATGGAATCATGTTAATCGGGCCAACATTGGTAACTTGCATGCTGAAATTATTTCGGCTAGCATAGTTTTGACAAAACAAAAAAGTGGTCCAAGATTAGATTGGTGGATATATCCATCTCCTTTAGCGTGCTCAGTAAAAAAATTATCGTTCAAGGCATTCACACCTGGACTTTGTTGAGGAAGGTGCGCTTAGGCTGCTATGAAATAATCATAGTCTGGAGGCTTCAGTGAAGACATAATTTATTCCGTGTCTATGCTGGCTTCCCTTGACCCTCATCGCGCGTTTTTTTTACGTTCGCTTTTTCAGGTCATCTCTCTATCTTAGAGCCGCGGAAAGACATGTGTCTTGCAACTCCACGACTTACATTCTTCCCACACCTTTTTAAATATAATTTGTGTCCCAGTTTGTAGATTTTGCTTAAGTAAACGACTTTGAACAAGCTTAAAATAGACTTCAATAGACGCCTCCATTCGTTGTTAGCAATTTATTGTGAGCCGGTTAAAGGTACGGCTGCTACTTCTTTTAGTCTTATACTTGAAACCAAAAAGCAATGTCATACAAGAAGCAAAAAATCAACTATTTCAAACATATGACTAATCAATAGCTGTATAAGATACCAATGGAATGATCATTTTCTAAAATTGCGTATTTGCTGTTAGGCTGGCTTTTACTGGAAATAAGTACAAGCATTAGGCATAAGTATAACGGCATTAGTAGAACAAAAGAATCATTTTTCTTATGCTGTCCTTACTAGGAGTCGCCATGACACTGACATAAGCATAAGCATGAGAAAATAAAAGTGCTTTGTTCTTCTTGTGCTTACAAAAGCGAATTTAGAAAAGAGTGTAGGGGGTGCTCACCCCCTCCGCACTGGGGTGACTTGCGGCTTTCTAATAAAACTGGTATTCTTCCAAAAAGAATGTGTTGTTTTTTGGTGCACCCCCCCCCCCCTCTAAGAAAAATCCTGGATCCGCCCCTGGCTTACACTTATGTCATGCCGCGGTGATTTCTAGTGAGGGCATTATAAGAAGAATGAGTGTATTCTGGGTTTTTATGTGCTTGTCGTTGTACCAGGTTTCAGCCTTCACGGGCAGGGTAACTGAGAGTGAGTTCTTACACGCGCCAATTTTGAGCCAAACCATCCAACCTCGAACGGCTAGAAAAGTGGTTTTAGCGAACCGTTAGCGAAAAAAGGTTAAAGCGTTTACAAGTAAGGTTCAAATTTTATCATTACGCAAAAATCTCAGATACGAAAATTTCGTTTCAGTAGCACTTTCTTAGAATGTTGGCGACCCGCCGATGTTTCCAATTCCGGTATTTCGCGGCAGTAGTGGGGCCGTGACACTTTTCCTAGTAAGGCCGTACGGCTTTTTCCGGCCCTTTAGGCGCACGGCCCTTATACGGGACCTTTTTTCATTTGGTTTTCCAAGGGAATTGCTCGCGGGTCCGTACTTTTCATATGATAATAATCATTATGGTAGATTTTACAAAATAGTGACTTCTTAAATTTTCTCTCTTTAAACTACTTTATTACTTTGTTCGCCTCGACTGCCGCATAAATGTGAGAGCTATCTTTACCAAATACCCACCCCTATTTAGACTGATCTCACTTAATACTTGTGTGTATAATATTAATAGATCGGAGATTTGAATCAAAACCTTAGCAATCAATAAAGGTCGACGATTTTGCGCCGAAATACTGAGAAAATCGATAAAAAGATATAATCGCAACTTCCAAAACAACTGTCGATTTGTCTGGCGTTATTTTCAGCACACACAATATTTCAAAGGTTTGTGCCAAGTTTCAGCGTGTTTCGCGCATACGGTTTGAAGAATTTCGGCCGGAAAGTCAGGTACTTTTGCTTTTAAAGTTGATCGCCGCTTTGTTAATTGCAAATTCCGCACGATGTTCTGCCGCTTGGGAATGGCTTCGCTTGTGAAAATGAAAATCCCAGTTCCCGCAATCGTGCCTCTTCCCCCCCCCCCCCCCCCCCCCCCCCCCTCCACCCGACCATGTATGAAAGGAACAGTCCCTAAAGGTTGGCATTCACTGTCCATAAGCACAACTGAGCACAATACAAGGATAAGCACAAAACAAAAACGAACAAAATCATTCCTCTTATACCGTCCTCACTAGGAGTCAACTCGAAATTCGTTTTGTGTTTACATGATACCGGAATGAGATGTCATTCGAGAACGAAAGTCTTATTCCGGAATGAACTCATTCCGGATGGACTTGACTTTCGTCTCGGTATCATGCTAACAGATACAGTGAAATATATGGGAATGGAATGAACTCATTCCAGAATGAAAGTTATTCCGGAATCATGTAAACAGGCCCTTAGTTAAGGAAAGAGATTCCAGGAGAACAGCGGACAAATTTTAAAATTGAATGATATATGCTATACAAACTCGCAAATTTATTTTGTTCCGTAGATACAACAACCAAAATTTCAATTACATCACATTACATGTAATTACATTACATTAATCATGGACGGCGGAGTAGGTGGGGAAGGAGGGTTGTACCCCACATTTTGGTGCAGAAAATATCGCTAGCTCAGCATAAACGTGGTGTGGCAAAATATCCAGCATTTCACAAACCGTTTCATCAGGATTGCGCTTGGTGAAATAATAAGTTGTAGGACTTTCAACAAAACTCCTGTCACCAGTTAAAACACTACTAGAAGACGTCCACAAACTTTTTTAACAGTTTAAATGATTGCATTTGATATTAGGTCATACCCGTGGCGACTTCAGAGCGTACATTTTCTGCCCTCTGACGACCCAAGAACTATCTAATAAAAAGTACCATGAAGCAGGATCGTCTGAACGACTGCCTACTTATGGATTGTCAAAAATCAATTACGGACATACTGGACATTGTTAAGCCAAAGAACTACACAAAGGACATTTCGGGAAATCAGTTTAACAGGGGTATGCGCTTGGCTTGATGTACGATGAGCATTTCGCCAACAGAAGTCATATGAAATATATCCATAAGTAGCTTGGCATCCGCGAAGCATTCCCACAGGTGAATCATGATATACTCGTAAGATATGACGTTGAAGTTGAATGTCATTGGGAACCATAATACGAAAGTGATTTGGGTTCTTCATAAATTCATCTCGATACATTGACAAACCTTCAATAACAGCTGAGCGCTTTGCCATTTGTCTAACCTATTGCAAGTGTACCTTTTTAATGTTCTAAAATGCAGAAGGATCTTGATTTGAGCTATGAAACTTGATTAGCAGATTTAACCAGTAATCCTGTAACTGTCTCTTTGCAAAACTTGATCGATTCCGGTTTAAAGATTCCACATTTTCAAAGTCTTGAAAGTGGCAGTCTGAGGATGGACTTTGTTGAGATGTACGAACTTGAGGAGCCTTGACCTGATTTGTAACAGAAGTTTTGCTTTGAGTTTCCTTTGCACATTTGTTTCTCTTTGCGGCAATAGCCAGACAGACTGGGTCGAGGCAATCAGCTTGAGGTATAAGACATGCATTGTGTAAACAAGCCATAGTAATGTTAAATGTTCCATGAACAAGTTTAGGGGTGTGGTGTGGAACATCAACTGAGGTTGCGATTATCATATATGCGATAACACTGTTCTCTGGAGGTATAAGAACATTGTCTTCAGGAATGTTCTCCTTTACAGGGTGACGGCTGAGGACATCAGGAACAACATTTCTTTCCCCTTTTCTGTGTTCGATGAAAAAGTCAGACTTGGCCATGCTCATGCACCATCTTGCAACTTTTGCCTGTTGTGGTGCCATGGTAGACAACCATTAAAGATTCGCTTGATCATTTTTAACTTAAACGCTTCGGCCAATTTTGTAAGAGCGGGATCCGATGTCCCAGTATTTCGATTTCCCTTGCAAAGAATGTACACTTGGAAGGTTTCAGTTACATACTAACTTTACCCAGTCTCTGAAACAACAATGAGTAATGTTCAAGGGCTTCCTTACCCACTGAATTATGTCATCCATGGAAACAACAAGCCACTTGTGTAACTTATCTTCTGAGATGTGTTTGCTGCTGTTTTTAATTCAAAGGGAAGCCTGAGAAACTCATACAGTCCCCGGTGTGTACAAAATGCAGTTTTGTGTTGATCCGATTGCTGGATAGGAATTGACCAAGTCACATTTCGCAAATAACTTTCCTTGGATAACAGCATCGAGAATGCTAGAGATAGAAAGGATGGGGTAGCCATCTTCTTGTCTCACACTGTTGAGGCGGTGATACTCCACCACAAATCTTGGAGGTTGCAGTGTACCCTTTTCTGGAAGTTTTGGACTAGGATGCACGGGGAACCCCATGCTGAATGACTTGGTTGTATTATCTTGAGCTTAAGCATCCTTTCGATTTCTGTTTTGATCGTTCTAAGTTCCTCTGGGCTTTTTTTTTTTCGGGTGACGATAGATGGGAGGGGCATCAGCTGTGTCAATTCTGTGCTAAAACCCCTTAACAGCTCCAAGTGGACTACCAGAGAGGACAAATGCAGTAGGATACTGACCGATAAGTTCCTTAAATCTCTTCATGATATCTTCTTCAACATTAGAATACTCTGGGTCATCTAAATCCAAGGCATGAAATATAGCATCACTTTAGGCAGATGAGTAAGGGTCACAGGTCAGCTCTTCTACTGGAGGAAAACCAGGACCTTGACAGTCAAATTCTGGTAGGGCGTCACATAAATGACACGATGTGGAAAGTTGAGACCAGAACCTTCCATTTCTTTCACAATATACATGTTCAATGTCCTTCGGAGGTTGCCATGAAGCAGGTGGCTGCTGTGTATTTGCTCAAGTAAGCCATCCATCTGCAAGTTGCTTTGCAGTAGCATCAGCTGCTTCTTCAAGAACAGCATCATCATCCTTCGTCATGTCTATCATTTTCTAGAATGACATTCTCAAGGATACTTGTCTTCTTCAACTTAGATTCCACTGCCAGTGTTGTGCAGTATGTGATGTGCATGTCAGGAGCTTCTTCTGTTAGAAATGAATCTGGTGTTTTAGCAAAGTCTACGATTGTAGCATGGATCACTGTTAGGGCGTGTTGTTTCAGGTATCACATGACTTGAGATTTGGCTGAGATCAAAGGGACCACTGAGAACCTTGACACCTGGTTGAATGTCTTTACTCTCAACCCAAAGCGGTCGACGAATTACTTGGTATCCCATTAAAGCTGCAGAAAGGGTGACACAGACCGTAACAAAGTTAAGACCACGGTGATGGGATTGTGAACGCTTGTGAACACCCAGTGGTGGTGCTCCGGTAAGAAGGCATGTAATACTGACGTGTGACTTCTGCGATGTTGATCCACTTTTGAATTCGCAGAGGTAACAGAAATGGGTGCTTCAAGGGCAAGATACTTGAGGTCAGGTCGTTTGGATGCAACAAGATCAGCATGTACTTTGCTCACAAGAGATACAGAACAACAACTATCCCATGGCAAGGGCAGTCGTTCACCTGCAGATGTAACAGAAGTCCACAGAATATTACGTTGACATAACTGAGTTTCTTGCTTTGCTGAATGTGCAGGGATGGTAACAGCAGGTAATCCAAATAATTGAGTAGATTTTGATGGTTGATCAAATAAAGCTGGAGGTGGTGGTCGTGAAGCTAAGGTTGAGATTTGGTTTTCAGATCCTGCAGCAATAGAAGTCGAGGATTTTTCCGTACACTAATCTTCGTATTTTTCCAGACGAGTAGACAAGACTATGAGTTGTTGCCTAAGAGAATTTACCTCGTCAGGTGGAACAGTGCTGCGAGATGTGCTTGATGGGCGATTTTCAGAGTGTTTGATAGCTTTACAGCCCCACTTGTTAAAGCGTTGGCACTTGTGTTGTCGGCCATATTAGCATTTGTTGCTGTTTTCCTCGCATCTGGATTTGGGAAATCGATTTTAATTTCTGCATATCTCCGGTTGATTTGAAGTGTATTTTGGACAGTACTTTGACAGATGATTAGTTTCTCCACAAGTGTAACAAGCCCTTTGCTATCGTAGGGAGTGCTGATCTTGAGATTTCATGGAGATCGTGGAAACAAACGCATTCGGTGGTGTAACGTCATCGAGCGACTGATTTGGTTTCGAGGCGATTGGCGGAGTTGAAATGACAACTCAACACGACGAGCCGCTTCGACTGCCTCATCGAGCGTTTCAAATTCTGATGCTTTCACAACGAGCTGCTGAGCAATACTAGGCTTGAATTTAGAAATAAACTGTGAAATAGGTAGGGCAATCTGTCGTAATCTTTTCGCCAAATTTCTCCAATTGATGCAGTAGTTTCTTCTATTTGAACGGAAACTGTTCAACTGTCTCGCCACGCTTTTGTTGAATGGTAATCCACTCGGCTGCTAATCGGTGGCACTTGTCTTCTTTCGATTCGCCGAATTCTGCATGTAATCTATCGATGCAAATGTTACGTTGGCCTTCTACCACTTTTTTGCGTAGCCTCCTGTAGTTTCAGCTATTGACAACACAGATCTCGGCCATTCGCCAACACACTGTTGTCTCTGAGAGAGAATCGTGTTCCGGCGGGAAGATGCAATGTCTGCTGATTGAATCGCTCGAGGAATTCGGAGATGTCGTCATGTACCACAATAACTCTACGAAACGAAGGGAGCTGCATGGAAGGCGTGCGAAGGGCGTTGTGTATTATCGTGATGAACAGGTGCAGGAACCGCTTCGGCCATGTTACCGACTGTTTGAGTGACTTGCGTAACATTTGTAGTCAAATCCTTTACAAAGCTGACAAGTCCAGCCACGATGCCTTGTAGTTCTTCTATTGTTGCTGGCATGAGTTTGACGGAATTTAGATTCTCCACCACTTGTGGATGTATGCGCCGGGGAATTGAGTGTAACTACAATAAACTGTAAACACAACTTTATATAAACTTTAACTGTACCATCTCCTAACGCAGATCCTGTGTATTATCTTACTACAAACCATCAATCGGTACAGCGTGTAAAAAACTGACTAAGGGAATTTCTAAATTATCCCTCATTGATGCGTTATTTCTTTTGATGAGATTTTTACTTATGTACAATTTTCTATTACCGTTCACGCGTGGTCAAATATTTAAAGGTCAAGCGAACGAGTCATTCACGGTTCAAAGAACGTTTCACACCAGGTGTGAGGACTTCTAAATCCCCAACTCGTGGCATAACAAGTGTAAGTTATCTTCCTCTTCGGCATATCCTTGGACTATATTATCCAAGCGCTGGAACAGGTCTGCCTTAGCCTTTTGTAATCTCCGTAGCTGTGATTTTACGACATCTTCTTTAAAGCGTACTTTCTTTTCCTTGTTATTAATGTTCTCGTATTTATTTCTTGCATGGTTCTTCAGGTATCCAATAATATTGCTGACCTTATCAAAGAAAGATTTTCTACGTGTGTCGCTTCGCTTCTCATTTGCTGATCCTTGGATCGTTTTCTCTCTAGAGGCTTTGATGGCTTGGCTAACTCGATCAAAGTTAAACGTAGAACTGTTCCTGGAATTACCTCCAGGAGTTGTAGCGTCTGTTTTGCTGTTTTCATTGGCTTTCAATTTTCGTAGACCATTACTAATCGCATCAAAAAAATCTTTTCTCTCCCTTGTACTTTTCCAATTACATTCATCTACCAGGTCGTACAGTTTATTTCCTTTTATGGTATTCTTTGCTTCCACCAAAGCGTCGTTCACGATGACAATAAAGAAGTTCATGAGTAGTATTGTGATGCTTACAAGAATCATGGCGGAAAAGACCTTACCAAATATTGTATTTGTTTCTGCCAGCTGGTTTATGGGTCGTGCCTTGACTCGACCCAAAGTTAGCTCAAGCTGAAAATATGCTCCTCGTAAAACTGACGAGTAGTGCTCAGATGCAGTTCCAAAGATCAGAAAACCAAAGTGTAAGAAAGCCACGAAGAGATTTAACAAAACAACAATGAACGATGGAAGATGTCGCGCAGATATCTTCAATGCCTTCGAGAAGACCACAACATGCTTGTTAAAGCGAATTAGCCGCAAAAGTTTTACGGTGACGATAAATGTTAAAATTCCCAATACAGCATTCTCAGCTTCCTTCCAAACAATAGCTTCTTGGAAGCTTATGTTCATGAAAACATTTTTCTGCAATTTTCTTATCACTGAAGTGATTCTGTCCGACTGTACAATATACATAACCACGGCTTGCATTGAGAAAATTGCTTGAAATATTTCTACCCAGTTCCAAAAAGACTTGAAATACCGAGATCGTTGTTTCCAAAGCTTGTAACACTCTCTTCCGAAATACAGCAGTACGAATACGATGAATAAAAGTACCCAGGCTAAATAAAACTGACGGGATGCGGTTTCCGTGGAGTACAAAGAGATAACCTCAGTTCTCATAAAAGGTGCACCATACCCCGAGGCTTCAACTTCGTAGAAATAAGTTGCAATTCCTAGAATATTTACTGATGGATTGAACGCGGCAAATTCCAGGATGACAACTCTTGTTTGTCTGTCCAACCAGTTGTTGTTTTCTAAATCTTTAAGAACGCTAAAAGCTGTTGAACTGTCGTACCCCAAGTCAGCGACGAATCCTCCCCCGGGGTAAAACGAAAATTTACCCCACTTTGGAACGGTATCACTCTCACCGGCACTCTGGTATCGCCACGGCTTCGGGCAATGTCGGAGAAGCTCGTCACGACTTGTGAAGTTGTCGGCATGTTTCCAGCCAGGTCTACTGTAGGCTGTTTTCTCTTCGTTTGCGTCCGAGTATTCCTCATAGCAAACCGGAAACATCTTTGCCACATAGTCCATCACGTTACAATATGCTGAAATTTCAGATAAAAAAACGTTTCTGTGATTAATGTAAACAAGTAGATCAGAGTATATTTTTAATTTCACAGTATTTTATTACCAATTTTTCTGTCAGTTCCCCTCAATTGCTTGGCAACCCTAGACTCGGAGACTGCAATTCCTAGACTGTATCACCAAGAAGTATCGAAGGAGATGTTTCCATTATCTCAACCTCTGTAAGCCTTTTTTCCGCACGAGGTTGAAGTGGCGATGATTGCTAATGAAATCAGTAAGCTTTGGAACTGGCATGGAGCGACGATTTCGTACAATGATTAATGAACCGAAGTTTTTAAAAAAATATGTGTTACATCCTTGTTCGTTAATGTACTTGTGAAGTAAACCTGGCTTTGTTAAAGGCAAGAAAAACTTACCCGGTTTAACTCTTAGTTGTCTTGCTCGAGCCATTCCAACCAAAACAGAACGTTTGTTGCCAATGTACATGGTTTGTTTTTCTTGTTGTCCGTTGTACCATCGACCGGCAAACACACCCGGAACAAACACGTCATTGAGCCAGCTCCAGTACTTTGTGTTGTTCGCGACCTGACATGAAATATGGAGAGAGAAAATGGTGTGGTGTTAATATATGGAAGTTATTGATTTAAAGTGTGATCCGTATTGGGCAAATATTTTGTCTCGTTTCTTTCTTTAAAGTTAATGGACCGAGTCGAAAGCTACGGACAGGAAGAAGAATTGATTCGTGACATCACTTGACTAAAGATGGCACTTAAAAAAAATAGGGCTCCTCCTTAAAATAATAATTATTGTGCTGTGCAAATTTTTGAGGCGCTTTGTGGTTTTCTGAGGTGCCTCCATCCAAGTGGTGTACGGGTCCGCAGTCAAAGAGAGGACTGTATCTATCCAACAATTTTAATTTCGTTCCACTCGTACACTTCGACAATCTATTCTATTCTGTCCGTAATTTTACAATTCTGATTCATTTACTTAAATATATAACTATCATATGATTACAATGTCAAAACAAATGTCAATCAAGTTTGTTTATTCTGTAACTAGTGGTGTTGTCTGGTATCCCGGCTTCTAACTTCTCTTTTTAGGAGTTAAATGAGTCGTCATGACACGCGTGGTGAAAACCTGCTCTCCCTTAACTCGCACAATAATTTCCAACACTAAGATTGAGAAAGAGCGCCTCCTTCCTACTCCAGGAGTCGGAGTCAGACTCCGACTCTCGTTTTATTTCACCACCGGCGTCCACCATTTTTGTTATTGCTTTTGGTTTTGTGTTACTACACTCGGTGATTGGTTAATATAAAACCTCGCGCCAATTCCTCGACCGATCAGAAGAAAAACTAAATTTGCTCCAAGACGCTCGTTTTCGCTTTTTTCGATAAAGGTACATATGTATTTAAATATATCGCTCACAAAAAAGTGATACAAAATTGCACGTCGAAGAACGCGCGAATCTGCTTGTGCATGAAGCGCACTAAATCCACAAATGGCTCGGAACGAGCGACGCTCGACCGCAATCAGACGCCATTTTGATTTTCAAGCTTTTGCGTGTCCTCCGTATTCAGCGGAATTAGCAACTAAGAGCAAGTTTAAAGAAAGACAAAAGCCAATCTTGACCCGCTCAAACACGTTTTCTTGCGCCTCGCGCCGGCTGCATGCCTGTATTCACTTCCAGTTATAATAAGTGCACTGAATTGTCCAAGTCCATTGTTATCGGCCAGAGTGCTTATTTGTTTGGGTTTTGAGTTTTATGTTTCTCAATCGAAAATCGTTCCAACAATTAAACCAATCTGAACCTAGCTAAACCTCCTCAATTGTACATTAAACTAACCTTATGAAATTTCGGTAGCCCATCTCGAATCGACTTTGTCATCAGGTATCGATGGTCATGTCTGTTACCATAGCACACCACCATCAGCAAGAAAACGAAGATTACGTAAAAGAAAAGTTCCACGAAGAACCGCGACCTGTTTTCTTTTCTGACTTGACGTTTTCTCATCCGCTCCACCTCAGTCAGCTTCAGTGTCCACAATCTGTGTTGTGAAGAACTATGTTCACCTTCATCAATGCTTTCATTTTCTTTATGTCTACTCGTCTTCCACTTGCGAATGACTGCTAGCAAAAGAGCTATGAAGAAAACTTTGAATGGCTCCATAATTATCACATCCTGAGTGAATGATATGAACATGGAAGATAGCCATTGCTCACTGATGCTCTTTCCCCAGACTAGACTGTAGAAGATTGTCAACGTCGCTGACAGAGTACAGGAACAAACGAAAAGGAACCAGGCAAGAAAGGTGAGCCAGTTAGCTTTGGTGCAACATCGGGATTCAATTTCCGACTTTCCAGCTCCTTTTTGAAACAAGAAGGTTAAAAGGATGTGAATTGGTGCAACGATAAGCGCGCTTTCAATACCAACGATCACTTGCCTCCAGGAGAATTTCAAGAGCCCTAACTGAATGACCTGTTCGGACTTGCCATCCAACTTATAGAACATCGCGTTGGCGAGCATTGCTGTCAGCAATACTGAAAGACAACACGACGCCCGCTGCACTCTTGTAAACTGGCTTCTCCTTGGCTTTGCTACAACTGAAACCCAGATATGTGTATCCGTGAGGCCTTTCCACCACCGTTTTACAACTTCATGGCTAAAATGCAGTTCATTTGGCACTTGCTCAATCATTCGCTCAATTCGACCATCTTCTCGCTCAAGGGCAAGCCACTGGCTACTGGCAAATGTCCACGATTGATTAACTTGTTTGTCCACAACCACGATTTCTTCTAAAAACCACGAAGGGCTCTCACCAGAGTTATCATGGCCAATCCGCACTCCCTGAATCGCACCAAGGTGTTTATTGATTTGAACAACAAAGACATCCATGTTTCCCCGAGAGAAGAGAAATTTATTGACGCCACGTTCCTCTGAGCTGAGCTGGATAATTCCAGTGCTTTCCGCAGTGCCATAGATCTCCATAGCAACATTGGCTGTTGTTCCTGAGTTTCTCCAAACACCGGTTGTAATTAATATCTCGTATTCTTGTAAGCTGCTTGATGTGGATGGTAGCTGTACAGGCAAAGCATTCTAGAAATCAATGTAGATGACATGTAGTTGTTTTAAAAAGACGTTGTCAAATACTGGATCCAACTTTTGAACGGTCCTAGCTAAGGTTGATGTCAACTTATTCCATTTATCAAAATAATACATACACCTTATTCGATGGTTTAATATATAATACGCGCGGATATTTTGCGAACAATGAGCAAAATGTCCGCTCGTATTATATGTTCAACCATCGAGTAAGGGATTTATTATTCCACCATTTCTTCCACTAAGTCTGGGTCCGTATTCCGTAAGTTTGTCCGTCCGTATTTTTGCCGTCCTACAGTGTAATAACGTGGCATATTTTGCGCGTTCTTTTGCCCTAATATGGTAAAATAGCGCAATAGTGGAATACTAAATGTAAATAGTCAGTAATCAAGTAATTTCCAACCAAGAGCCAATCTTCACAAATAGAGCGCTCTGCCACTACGGTATAATAATAGCATGCAGTAGGGTTACATATAGGCTTCCACTACTTGTGAAAAGCAAAGGCCGATTCTGCGAACACGCCCAGCTTGACGAGTAAAGGATGGAATAGAAAAATATCCCGAGAGAGGAAAGTTGGGCAAGTGAAAAAAACAACACAGTAGTAATGTACTACACTCTGAGGCAAAAAATTTTTTGCCTTAGAGATTTAGTACATAACTACTATCAGCACTGGATTCCAAAAACTGAAGCCAAATCTGAAACCAAAACTGAAGCCAAATCTGAAAAACTAAATCTGAAAAACTAAATCTGAAGCCAAAGTGAAAAACCTAAACTGAAATCAAATCTCAGAATCAACCCTAGGTCAACCCAAGGTCAAAAAATGGAAACCAAACCTTGAAGCCAAATCTATAAACTAAACCTTGATTAAATGATAAAAATAATCTTTGATTATTTTTGACAATATTTAAAAAAAACTTCTTATACTATTTTTCAAAATTTTGGATACAGTGCTTTTAAACAAGCCGAGTTTTTATGCTGTTGTTATTATCATGGTAAATCTCTTGTACTGAATATCTGTTGTGAATTATCTTCTAAAACGATTATGATTTTTGTTATTTTTGAATTCATTTTTTCTTTTTCAAGGTCGGATAATACACTGTTTAAATCATTGTAAATGTTACATAGGTATTTACTTGTTTCATTTTCTTCATTTAATAATTTTGTTAATGGCTTGCAATGTCCATCTTGTTTTAGTTTTTTTTCTAAATATACTAAAGTGTCTAGATTTTCATATACCAAATCTCCGAGTTTTGATAATTCTTTTAATGTTACGATATACTTCAGTGTGTTTATTGCGTCATCAGACATATTTTTGAATGTATCTGCTTTGAAACATATTTTCTTTAAATTTTCCATGTTTATTTTCATGTTGGTCATTTATCTATATATATAGTGTATGTTTTTATTTTTATGCGTTTTTTCATGAATCTCTTATACTCTTTTTTAAAAATCTTGCATCTTAGTGCGTTTAAAACAAACCTCGTTGACATAATGAAAATCAAAACCTAAGATAAACAGATGAGTTTGTCTTTAATATCCATAAGGATATGTTTCTATACAGCATAACAGCCCTGATCCTAATACCTATGATCTATTGTCAGTATCCATGTCATGGATAATGCTATTGTTGATATGTTTTTGTGTTAAAAGATGTCTCCATTTACCTGCCAATCTGTAGTCATATCCATTACATATATCACATATCCATGATTTATACCGCATGTAACGAGTCTTGCTTCTCCTAATAGCATCCTGTCTATCTTTTTCACAAAAATATCTTTGAAATCTAACCATTTATACAAATACTTTATATATTTTTTATTTTCTTATGTGATGTTTTATAGTGCGTTTAAATTTGTTGTAAATCCTTGAATGGAATCCAACTATTGAAATCATTACTATAACCCTTCCATTTGACTAAAGCTTGTTTCTTCTTATAATCCCTCCGAATGACTTTATCAATTCTGAATACATCCTGTTTTGCTTTTAATAATTCAGGTTCATAAAAGCTACCTTGTATTTCCTCATTTCTGAGGTCTTTCAATTTGTATGTAATGGGATTAGTATGTTGGATCTTAGTAATTACGAACATTTCTTCACTCCAATTCGGTGTATAACCCTTATCGAAAACAATTCGTTTATACTTAGATATTCGGACCTTGTCACCAACCTTAAATTTTGGTTTAGCTGATAATGGCTCCATATCACCGTATAGGTTAAAGTATACAGTTCCTTCATTCTTTTTCTTTGAAGCTTCTATGGGTGTCATTTTGATAGAGCTATGTTTTGTATTATTATATTCTTTTACTATTTTTGGAAGTATTTCAAGATACTGTGTATTACCTTGAATAGTAAACTGTTTGTACATTTTATTTTTCAAAGTTCTATTAAATCTCTCAATAACAACAGCTTTACCTTCATTAAAAGTGGAATACATGTTAATATCATTTTGCTTTAGCCATTCCTTGAATGTTTTGTTATAAAATTCAGATCCCTTATCGACCCAGAGATATTCAGGTTTACGCTTGTCATTAATGACAATATTGTTGAAAGCGTTAGTTATTGATGCACCTTTCTTATCTTTCAATTGTATAGCCCAAGCGAATTTACTGAATACGTCAATTATTGTCAATAGATATTTATAACCTTTATTCCATTTTGAAATTTTATCCATAAAAACTAAATCAGCAGACCATATCTCGTCAATTCCATTTGATATTACTCTTCTAGTTTTAAATTTTCGTCTGATTGGTTTATGTAACTCATCGGCTAATTGTTGAGACCAATCATTTTTACTCAACGCCGTTTTCCGTTTTTTGGCTTTTTAACACCGAGCCCTATTTTAGCCTTGGTTGCAATTACATTACGAGCGACAGTATGACCCCATTGACGTTGAGAATAAGGGGTAGAGTCGAGCTCTTGGATCATTTTTTGGTCAGCTTTATGCTTGCAACTTAGTTGTTTAGATTTTGCTTTATTTCCACAAACGCTGTATGCAATATCATGCCTCATCGCTATTTCATCCGTTCTGCCTGTCGGTTTTTGAAATATTTGAAGTATTTCACCTGTATTTGGATCATATTTTACTTGTTTTTCGAGAGGATTATAAGGACCCAAAAAGGCATAGCCATGGGGTACCCAGCCGGCTTTTGGTTTTGGCAATTTCCCAATCAATTTATGTATATCAAGAGCGCCTCCTTTAATAAATTTGCTTTTTTTCTTCCTGCATATTTGACAAACTGATTTTTCCATAAGCCGACCATTTTTAGCTTTTACCTTTTTAGAGTTTAATGATTTGGTTTGTTTTTTACACGATAGACAATACGATTGGCACATTATATATATTGATTAGATATTTAATCGCAATAATGATTTATCCATTTTCCATTTTTATACTCACTGAAATTGCATTTTGGGTCGAGATTTTCATTTTTATATGCACCAGCGGGCTTCCAAAAATTAGATGTCTGAATCCCGCTTTTTTTATTAAATATACCTTTAGCAAAGTCACCGCGCCAATATTTTTTAAATAGATCTTTATCAGCTCCCGTAACTGACATGATACCCGATGCTAAGTCTTGAGCCTGTTGAAAAAATGGAATTTTATCACCAATCTTTTTGTTAATGCTTTGTCCAACTCCTCGTCCTTTTTTCTCACTCACAAAACGAGTTTTAGTAATACCACAAGAAACGCATTTCGATTTGAGTATTAAACGATTGTTTTTTGTTCTCATATATTTTTCAGAATTAGGAACTGAATTAGTTTTTATTTTTTCACGTACACAATACGATTTAGTCATTGTATATATATTACGTTACATATTTTTGAAATAATGTTGAATGAATTTTTCATTATTCATTGTGTCATATATGTCAAACACTTCTAATAAATTATAATACGAATTCCCCTTATTCATTTCGTTAAGAAAGTATAAAGAGAAGTATCCGCATGTGGTTGTATTTATATTCTGTATCTGATTGTTTTGATGTATCAATGTTAAATTCTTCTTTTTTTGCGTGATCGACTATTTCTTGAAATGGAGGCATACCAAAACTATCAAAATAATTGATTACCTTATCTTTTACATAAGTTGCAACCCAATGGCTACCGCTCATATAAGATGGTTCAAGATTGTAAATAAATAATGCTTGTCTATGGTTATGTGGTACTCTTTTATCCCTTGACAAAACATCACTGATTGGGATGCTTAAATATCTGCACCATTTTATTAGATCAAAATTACTCATCGGTATATTCTTATGGAATGTTGGCTTTCTTACTTTCTTTTTGGTTTTAAGATCTTTTTTTTTGGAAGCACCAATCCGCCTTTAAGAAATTTATCATATTCAGCCCACGAACCAATAATTGGAGGACTCCTATAAGATAATGCATCTTTCTTATTTGGTAGTTTAATTTTGCCACCGTTTTTTGATCTTTGTTTCCTAATGATTTGTGGTGAATAATAAGGGTATTCTATTTGCATTCCTGTCCCTCCTTGAGGGGGAGTGACTTGAATTCCTTTTCCAATCACCTTTCGCATTTTACTTATTTGTGTTTTAGATAAACTCAATGTAATGCCTTTACCCTCACTTTTTACTTTATTATGCCGTGTTATTTGTCTTTTTGTAAGGTATAACTCAGTATTACCCTTCTTTTTGATCTGATGCTTATCAATCAATAAACTCACTTCACTTGAATTTTTGATTGCTCTGGCTAGCTTTTTCATTTGGCCTTCTGTTAAAGGAATATATGTTGAAATATATTTTGTGCTCATAGTCTTGCTCTATATATAATAGTGTTAGATTAAATATTACATAAAAATAAGTTCATTCCCAATTTTGTCAATTACAATTTTTTCTTCATAAAGAACTACAGCGTATATCATATAATCGTCAGTAGCTTGTACATTCAATCTGTAATGAAACAATAACTGTTTTGGATCATCAGTAACCGATTCCTTATGATTTCTTAAATCGAAATAGATAACAGGAAATAATTCAGAATAATTTTGTAAATTTAACTGAGTTCCTGTATTGTAGTCGTTGGTTCTGAATGCATATTCTTGAATGTCATTATATAATCTTGGTTTAAAATCACAATCATACTCTAGTTCTGGAGTAAAATATGAATTCCCAAGTTGCAATCGACAGGTAGATAGTGTACATGCATTATCACCCGCATTTATTTTAAAAGTATCAAAAATAAAGGGATTTTCTAATTCATTATTTGACTTGTTTCTTTGCAGATATACAAAAACATGTTTTGCATTTTTAATAGCTGGTGTAATTTGATATATCCCAGAAATAGCAGTTGTTGGTGATGAATGTTTAATAAATTCTCTTAAATATGTCCATTTTGTTGCTGTTAAAAAACTACTATTCACTAATTTTTGTCCTGATGATGTAAAGTTCAAACGTGGTAACCATAACTGAAAATCTAGAACCACATATCGTGTTTCAGCACCCCCAACTCTGTAAATAAATTCTCTATCATCATTTAGTGTTATGTTTAGTTCGATTTGCATAGGTGGTATCATTTTATCTCGTAGTTCTTGAAAAATGGAAAACCTATTCAACGGAATACACGCATATACGTCTTTTGATTGTGCGCACAATTCACCTCTTTTAATTGCTCCTACTTTTGGGGCTGTTGTCAAATTGCCCACTAATGCAGCTCTATCGTCAAGATACCAATTAAAATTGGTAGCTACTGTACGACTATAGTCATCAGAAAATTCAAGCAATCCTTTTATGAAACAGATTTTATGCAGGTCATTACCATCGTAAGGTTTTTTACCTCCTGAAGTTATCATAATGTGATTTATAATACTGGAACTATCATTTATCGTTGACGTTAGCACAGGTGTTTCTAGAGCATTGGCATCGATAGCTGTACCATCAGCCTTTTTTTGAAGTTTGTATTTGACGATAAAGTATCCGTTATACCAATCGAACCAAGAAGAACGATCAGTCATATTGAATATATACCCCGTTTTTTCCTGATATAAGCCATTTGCCGGCTGAATAATGGGTGTTTGCAGATTGAATCTGAGATAATCAACTTTTTCAACATTTTCTATGCTTCTGAAACTCATTTATATTATTAGATTAGATAATTTACTTCAATTGTGCTAATCGTTTCAAAATAAGATCCCCAGCTTTTTCACTTCTATTTAACACGGTTTTTAAACTTTTCTTTTGTGCTTTGATTATTGGTGATTTATTGAGATATTTTACCATTTTTTTAGCATATTGTCCGATATTTGCTAAATCATTAGTTATTAAACCTGATCCTTTATGACGATATTGATATAAACCTTTTTTAGGGTTATAAAATTTTGACCATTCGTATACTCGATTCATTTTATATTATTAGTTTAGATTAATTCACCTCTTTGATAACGATATGAAACGCCGTATCGATTTCATTTAAATCAATGGGACGATTATACGAATCGGTTATATATAGTCTGATTGAATCAATACTATTTTTATTAATTGGTGAAAATTTCAGTCGTCTTGGTTGAAGAGTGAAAGGGAATGATCTACGAATGCCTTGTGCTATGATACTAAAACAAAATAATACATCTCTGGATTCATCTGTCAAGGATCTGTTAGTCAAATCGCAATGAATACATATCATATCAACGCTCCTTGTTAAATCAGGTATTTTGTCACTTATATTACTCCCTGAAGTTAAAATTTTCTTTTCAAAACCCAGAATCAAATTAAAGTCTGATACAGATAGATCTAATTCATAATTTGGCTTTATGGTTATTATTGTTCTAAATAATGATAAATCAAACGTAACTGAAAATGGATAATTATCACCATCTTTACCAGTTGTATTTTTTAAAAAAGTATCAATGTCTGTATATGAATACATTCCATTAGGAAATTCAATATTTTTAAAACTTGTATCACTACCAACGGTTTTTCGATATCTTATTTTAGTATTAGTGAATGAGGATGCGATATTGTACCAACTATATGTCATCGTTATAATCTCATCCAGTGCCATTTCATAATTTTTATTTTGATCCAAGAAAAGTGGCTGTTCAAGATAAATAGTGAAATCATGTGCTTTCTGATTATAATTATTGGCTTGTCTTTTCGCCCTGAATGAACTAAGTATCAAATGTTTTTCCATTATATATATTTAAATTAGATAAAATAGTTGTTATAAATTTTTTCATAAAGACGCTTTGTAATTCTTTTCACTCTTAACAGTTCATCTATTATTGTAATACCTTGGTTTTTTAATTCATAACTCGTATTTCCAGCGGATATGCTTCCACAAATTATATCCAATTTTTCAATAAGTTTTTCAGGGTCTCTGTAATAAATAGCCTTATAATTATGGGCTAGACCACTGCCTTCCCACTCATCTTCTTCTCTATCAGAATCAGGCGCTGTGTCCCTCCTCATACCCTCTATCTTATCAAATAATGATTTCTCTATAGCTGGTTTTATCTTAGGTTTAGTTTTTCTGGGGGTCTTTTTCAATTTTTCCGATTTTTCCCGTAACTCCGAAGCTGAAAAAGGAACTTTTTTGTATTCCATACGTTGTATTTTTTGCTTAGTTAATAACAACTGGTTTTCAATATTGTTAATTTGTTTTGTAAAATTATCTGATTGTTTTAATAGATCATCATATGATAGCCCACGATACTTTCCCGTTTTAACATAATTTTTTCCACTCTTATTTAATTTCCCAAGCAAAACATTAATCTGCCGTCTATCTTCCGAAAGATTTTTACGTAGATTGTTTAATTCCTGTTGGTCAGTCTTATTAATCGAAGTGGGATCCCATTCTTTTCTCTTTCGTGTTGTTGATGGTGCTTCAAAATCTGCTATTTCATCTTCATCAATTGGTAACGGTGGTTCATAATCGGGCATTTCATCTTCATCAATTGGTAACGGTGGTTCATAATCGGGCATTTCATCTTCATCAATTGGTATCGGGGGTTCATAATCGGGCATTTCATCTTCATCAATTGGTGGCGGTGGTTCAAAATCGGGCATTTCATCCTCATCCTCATCTTCAATTGGAAGATGATCACCCTCTCTTACCCCTTTATTTTCCAACTTTTTAGTTGCTTCAATTTGAGTGTCGAGACGAGATGTCACTGGTTTAAACATTTTTGCGAATTTGATTTCGCCTAATTGATCTACCAATTTTGAAGACATTATTTGATTATTAATTGATTTGATTTGATTTTCAACTTCTTCTTTTTGTTCAGCAATTTTTTGCCAAGCTAATAGACTCATTTATATATATATTAGTGTAGATTATTATCGCGTCTTCCAGAAGTCTTTCATCAGTCTTTCATCAGTCTTCCAGAAGTCTTTCATTAGTCTTCCAGAAGTCTTTCATCAGTCTTTCATCAGTCTTCCAGAAGTCTTTCATATTATATAATTAAATAATATAAATGAAGATACCAAATTTAGACAGAAAATCATCACATAAGCCTGAGAGAAAGTTATGCGATTTTATAAGCGAAGATTATAGAATGCTCGTAGCGGGCAGTAGCAATTGCGGTAAATCAAACCTAATGATGTTCATGTTGAGAAAACCGCTTGTCTTTTATGATAAAATATATATTTATACCCCTAATCAGCATCAAGATAAAATTCAAGATCTTATAAAGTTGATGCAGGAAATATCTGGTTTTGTAGGTTATGATGTGCTCGAAGTTGGTGGTGAAGATGATATAAAAAATACAAATGAGTATCAAGATGATAACAGAAAAGTTGTTATTTTTGACGATATGATGAATTCAAACAACAAAATTCAAGATAAAATAGCTAACCATTTTACTGATGGTCGACATCATAAGATTAGCCCTATATATCTGAGTCAAAGCTACTATGATGTTCCGCAAAAAATTCGGTTAAATTGCTCTCATATGATTCTATATCCACCCACGACAAAAAATAACCTCCAGATGATTGCAAGAGAAAATCTGATATCACCGAATTTGTTTGATAAACTCAAAAAATATGAGTTTTTATTTCTTGACAAACAAAAAAATACCGTAAAAAAGAATTTCGACGAATCTACATTATAATCTAATATATTAACATAGATGGGTTACATTAATGACGAAAATGATTTTATATCAACTAAATATTCTCAAAGTGCAAAACCTGCAATTGGTTTTAAATTGACTAGCCATGGTAACTATTATATGGACAAAAAGAAAATATTCGGGTTAAAGACACAAGATGACGTTGCAGTGGATGCTGATTATGATTCATATGCAAAAGACTTGAGTAGTGCTATTAATAAGAGATATCTTAATCAATTTTGTTTAAAAAAAAATAGAGATGAAACTACTTTTGATTGTGTTGGACTTTCACTTCAGAACACTGAAGCTTACTATGATGGGTTGTATAACGACTTATCAATACCGAATGTTGAATACCTAAAATTAGAAGACAATAAAGTCAAAACAGAACTAAACAACAAACTCACTGATAAAGCCGATCTTAGTACCAATAACGAACAAACGTTTAACAGCATAATAAATGTCCCGAATTTCGATCAAGGCTATAGCAATATGTCTAACGTAATGAATAAAGAATATATTGACTCAAGAGACGCGCTTAAAGCAGACAAATCATACACTGATAATACATATTTAACCAAAAATACCGGAGCTATTTTATCTAACAGTATTCAGAGTAAGGCTTCGAAGGTATATGTAGACAGTACTTTTCTAACTAAATCCGTTGGTAATGGCTTAGCTCAGAGCATACAAAATAGGCTCAATATTCACGGTAGTAACATGATGCAGGCAAATCTCCATATGGGTGGGTATAATATAACCAATCTAAAAAACCCAACCAAAGATACAGACGCTGTAAACAAAAAATACATGCTTGATCATGTTGATAGTTCAGTCATATAACCTCTATTGGTAAAGGAAACACGTTTTCCATAATATAATGATTGACAGTATCAATCAACTTAGTGAAGAGGATGATATCGAGTTAGGCAGTTTAATCGATCATCCGAATTCATACCATAAGATCAATACGAAAGTTGTAGACAGTAAGCTGGTACTTGACAGCAATAAAGGCTACTACTCAAGCAGATTAGGTATAAATGTATATAGTTTACCAATCAATCGATACACAATGGTTTTCGAGCTATTTTTTCCAGCTGAAATAGATCATGATAGTCTAGATATCGATATTGTATCATCAATCGACAACATCGACAAATCAACTACGCGAGTTTATGATGGATATAGTCGAACAATAGCACAAATTAATAAATATCAGCAACATCCTAATAATTATCTCTATGTTGATATCGTTTTAAAGATGAAATCAGGGAACGCATATGTCCCAAAATTACAAACATATATCGTGATTTATGGAATAAAAGGTTATCAGAGTAACGTTGATCCTAGGATATACGATCAGCTATATTATGTTGAAAATGATAGAATAGCTTTCAATGCATCAATTGATATGAAAACAAAGGCTATTTATGGTATTAAACCAGCTACTACTAATGACCAAGCTGTTAATTATGAACAGTTAAAAAAATATTTTCGGGACAATTTGAAGTCTGATCTTGAATTAAAAATGGATAAGAAAAGAAACATCAGCTATTACCATAAAATTTTCGAGTATTTTTATGATCTAACGGATCCATCTGAATTCATCATGTCAGATGCAAACGGAGCTGTAATGTCAGGGATTAAATAATGGTCTTGTCTTTAATCCCACAAAATTGTTAGAAGATTTTGATCCAAAAAACGGCTTTATGAGTGGTTTCGAAATTAATTTAAATGAAAATATCACTGAATCCAATGACTGGACTATATATATGGCATTTAAATATGACTATAAGCCCAGTGATAATAAAAGGATTAAAATTGAATTTATCGAGGGTGATAGTTTTAGTTTTCCGTGGGTTAAAGTGGAGCATAATAAGCTATTCATCGATTATGATCTAGATTCATATACAGAGCAAATTAGAGGTGCTTATATAGGTAAATATTTAAATCTCTGGTATACTAAAATAGGGAATCAATTTAGAATCGCTGTTTGTAATAATGCTATGAGTATTGATCAAACATTTTCTGGGTTTAATATCAATGCATCTAGCATTAAAATCTCTTCAGATTACTATGTACAAAGAATCGGTTTTAGTAAAAATACATACCCGATAAATGGTAGAGAGTATCATAAAATCCAATTTTTAGATAAAACAAAGGATGTATTCTTCGAATAAATTATCTAACTCCAACGATTTTATCTAATTAAATTATATGAAAACAGTGAAATTGGTTAGCAATATTATTGATTCTATTGAGAGATTAATTCAAAACATAAGGAAGCTGTATTACACAATAAAGAACAAGCGCAATGCTAAAATGACAAAATGATAAAACAAAAAAATCATATATAACTAATATATATGACTAAACATCGAAAATGCATATTTACATGGAACCATATATCAAGCGAACTGACTGAAGACCAAATTATAGAATTGAAAGCTTATTATCAAACATATCATCGAAAATGTTGGGCTTACAAGCAGGCTGTTAAACGTTTCAAAAAATGGAAATTATTAGGGAATTCATTGTCTATCCTCTTTGCATCAAGCGGATTCGCCTCCTCTATAGCGACTGGTGGTATTGCTTTGATCACAATATCAACAATTTCATTATTGATTCAGGCTTTGATGATACATAAGAATCTCGAACTAAAAATTCATAACTCCATATATGCTTACCAAAGCTATCAACACCTTTTGAACTCTATTAAAGGCGCTATGAGAAGTGGCGATTATAATGCGTCTAGCATCCTAAATACAATGAAAAGCATTGACGACTACATATGCGATACCGGTCCAATAATCGATCGATATCTGCTCAAGTATGATGATAAATTTACCGAATAATCCGTGCGATCTGGGACGATTTTAATGCTAAAATCTCACCCCAATACCGATCATTAAAAGCTCGCGTTTTTTTTGATTCAGTAACACAGATGAAATTGTATGGTATACCGAGCATTTTAAACAGCTGTCTTATAATATATTTCGTTGAGATCATCCTCTTTCTTCTTTTATTTATAGATGGAAGAATAGTATCGATCTCATGAAACACTTTGTAAATCTTATCGCGATGATTATGAGACAATTGAACTCCATTTTTAATACATAAATCGTTTAAAACATTCTCAATATGGTATTTACGATGATAGATGCTTTTACGCCATATTTTGTGTCTGTTCTCGTAAAAATCAAAATACTCGCTAACATATTTATAATTCTGAGTCCCGCAATTTTGGCATACTTTCATATATGCATCTTCCAAAATATCAGGTTTATCACAGCAATGATCAACAACTTTATCGCCTGTATATAATAACTCATTGCAAAAAATACAAGAACCCTCACCCATTATTTTTAAATCGCTATGTATCTGTGTAACACAAAACATCTCATATATAAATATATTTATATAAAGATGGTTCAAGGCAATAGAATTAAGTTATGAAGACTATCATCGAGTTTGTCTCTGTTTGCATGCATTGTTATATCGTCTAAAATGCAATTATGGAAACACTCGTAATTGAATACGCAACGCATATAAACTTTTTGAGTAAAGTTTACTCAAAAAGTTTATAATAAAAAAAATTCTTACTCATGACCTTGGAAAGTAATAATGACTCATTTTACTGGGAAATCCCCTATAGTTGCTTGGCAGAGTAAGACATCTTCACAAAAATATTTCACAAAATGAATAATGTTTTTACAAAATATTTCACAATTGTGTAGCAAAATGTGAAGTTTTTGATTGGTTAAAAAATCATATGAAGAAGCATTTTAAATATTAATCATTTCAAAACCGTTGGGGTTCCAGCACTGATTTGCATATGTCAACTTAAGCCAAAACCAAAAAACGAACCAACTTTTCAACCAAAACTAAAAAACGAACCAACTTTTCAACCAAATGGTTTAATTATGGGCAAGAATTCATGCATTTTTAAATATTTTCTGATTCCAGCATCTATCCATAGACTGAATAAATATGTATTTATATCACAAACATTACTTCTGAGAAGACATATGTTGATCCTTCCGAGGTCTCCCACGTCGCCGTTTCAGTTGTGTATGTTCAATCTGGTCTTCAGGTATACACTCTAAATGTACATGATTTTTGTCTTCATTTGATAGGTCTGAAGATAGCATTTTAATAATACTAATATTAGCTTCAAGGATGTTCTGAATACACCAAATTTTATTAATGAAGGCTATATCATTCGAGCTTTCATCAGCTTCTGGCAGGTGTTTGATATTTAATGTAATATCACTCATTCTATATATATTAATAAAGAAAATAATTATCTGTTTATATCTAAACGCACTATAAAAAACATATAAAGAATTATATATATAGTATATAATAAATGGGAAGGAACAAAATTTATACAACCGAAAAAGACCGATTAGAAGCTATTACTAGATCAAAAACGAAATACATGCTTAATAAGCCTTGGTATTGTGATATTTGTGAATATCACACTTGCCTTGCAGGAAAATGGAGTCACATGAGAACTAAAAAACACATTAAAAATGCTGTCATTAAAGGTATTCAAGAAGATAATCGGTTCAATATTATACCTGATGAATAACATATAAAGAAAAATTATATAATTATATATTGTATAGCACAGTATATATAAATTGCTGTTTTCTGTTGCCTGAGGTGACCAAAAATATATTATTTCTGGTTATCTTTAAACGCACCAAAAATCTCAAAAATAATTTTTACTATAAAGGACTTAAAGGTTTGGTGATTTTATATAGTACACAAAAATGACACAAAAAAATATCTCAACTAATAGTAAAATGAACGAATCTGATCTCAACAAGCTATCTAAAACCGACCTTATAAAACTCATTTTATCACTAAAAGCCGAACCAAAAGCACACGAGCACCAAAAGGTCGAGCCGAAAGCACACGAGCCCCAGAAGCCGAATCAAAGCCCCACCCCCTCGCGTAAAATACCAAAAAAGAAGACATACCAATCTCATTCAAATACTCCTAAACCAATAACAAAAACCCATAATACTCTTAAACAACTATCAAAAAGTTACCTGAGGGATGCAAAGACACTTGGCTATACATGGATAGATCTTGTAAAAAACTCAACAAGGCAAAAAGTAATCAATAAAATTCAAAAATATAAGACCGATAAGACCTTAAACAGGACACTCAATGAATTTAATTTCGATGACAGTATTTTTGATTCAACATCCAATGACCAACCTCTATTCAAAATAACGGAAATCGGAAATACAGCGAATAAAAAATTCAATGCTTATACCAATGAATTTAAAATAAATGTACGCAAAAATTTCATAGGTAATAAAAATGATGTTTTCAGTGTATTTGAAAAAATGGTTGAAATGACAATAAAGAAAAGGCAGTTAAAAGATAATGATAGATTCAGATTGGTAATTTCAAATGATGAATTAGATCATCCTATCTCAACAAAATTGTTAAAAGTTTCTGATTTCAAGTTAAATCAACTTTCAGATGTAATCAATACGTTGGAGTATAAAGAAATAGATTTAGAAAATTGCAAAATAATTATTCAATCTGTTAAAATACCTGCAGGTAAAGGTCGGTTATATTTATCAAAACAAACAGTGAATAGGAAACAATGTATTATCACAATAAAAAATAATGATTCAATATGCTTAGCAAGGGCCATTGTAACAGCTTATGCTAATTTACACCCTGAGAATTACACCACAACTCAGTTGAAAGATGGATTCAATAAAAGTCGAAAACTACAAGAAATTCAAGCCAAAGAGCTTCATAATAATGCTAATGTTTAAATTAACGATTATGGAAATTCTTTAGAAGATGTAAATAGCTTTGCATCACATTTAGATGTAGAAATTAATATCATAGATTCTGAGCAGTTCAATGAGATTATATATACAGCCAATAATGGTAAAGCAGATAAAATTTATCTATACAAAACACGGAATCATTTTGATGTCATAAAATCAATGACAGCTTTTTTAGATGTAGCATATTACTGCCATTCTTGTAAAAAAGCTTATACGAGACGTGATAAACACAAATGCCCCCAAAAATGCCTATCTTGTTTCAAATATTTTTCAGATGGTAATAAATGTAATGGTAAAGACGCTACATGTAATCACTGCAATCGTGTTTTTCATGGTAATACTTGCTTCAAAAACCATACTAGTAACCGATCGAAAAAAGATAGTGATGATTCAGTATGTAGCAGTGTAGCAAAATGTTTAAAATGCAATCAAATCATACTAAAACCATATATTAAAATACATAAATGTGGTTTCAAAATGTGTAATAATTGTAATAAATATTGTGAAAGCAAACATAAATGTTTCATGAAAAAGATCAAAGTGTAAGGGTGGAAATTGCATCAAAAATAGCAAAAAACCATGCCGATTAAATAAAAACATTCCCAAAAAAGATTATTGCTACTCATGTAAAACGTATAATGAAAAATATTTATTTTTTGATTTCGAATGTACACAAAACACTGGAATACACGAAGTCAATTTAGCTATCTGTCATGATTTCAATGGTAATGAATCAATCTTCAATGATATTAATAGTTTTTGTAATGGTATTCTTAATGAAAAATATAAAGGATACACACTTCTGGCTCATAATACCAAAGGGTACGATTCTCATTTTATTCTTAAATGGTGTATAGATAATGGTTTCAAACCTTACTGTATTTACAATGGTGCAAAAATTATGATGATGGAAATTCCACAATTAAGAATCAAAATAATCGACAGCTTAAATTTTATTCAGCAACCCTTATCATCGTTTCCTAAAACTTTTGGTTTAAGCCAGCTTAAAAAAGGGTACTTTCCACATTATTTTAACAAAATTTGTAATCAAAACTATATTGGTAATATGCCTTCAAAAAAGCATTATGGGTATAATCAAATGAAAACCCATGATAGACAGAAATTTTTACAATGGTATGATGATCGTGTAAATGAAAATTATGTTTTCGATTTCAAAAAAGAATTAATTGAATACTGTAGGTCAGATGTTGATATATTAAGAAGATGTATGTTAAAATTCAGGCAAGATTTCATGAATCAAGAAAATATCGATCCACTAAAATACATCACAATAGCTGGTGTTTGTATGGCTATTTATAGAGGGAATTATATGCCAAAAAATACCATAGCTGTGGTTGATAATGTTGTTCAAACAGAAAACCATAGTGCAGTCAGTATTGCATGGCTTGATTACATAAGTAAGAAAAATAAAATTAAGATTCAACATGCCTTGGAAGGTAGTGAAAAAGTTATCAAATACAACAATATCAATTTAAAAGTAGATGGCTTTTGTCAGTCTACAAACACAGTTTATGAATTCCAAGGTTGCTTCTGGCATGGATGCCCAGATTGTTACAAGCCTGATGTAATCAATAATAAGAATCAATGTGATATGGGTACTTTGTATAATAAAACACAAATTAAAAATAACAAAATAACAACTGCTGGTTACAATCTTATTGAAATGTGGGAATGTAAATTAAAAAATGATAAATGTTTCCAAAAATATTATAAAAATGATTGGAATAGAGAGGTGATTGGACCACTAAACCCAAGAGATGCTTTCTATGGAGGACGAACAAATGCAACCAAACTATTGTATAAATTCAAAGAAGGTGAATTTGGTAAATACGTCGATTTCTGTAGTCTGTACCCCTCGGTTCAGTTCTACAGAAAATACCCCATAGGGCACCCTATAAAGATAATATCTCCAGATAAATATAACACAGAATGGTACGGATTTATAAAATGTAAAATTTTGGCACCAAGAGAATTATACCATCCTGTTCTACCTAAAAGAATCAAATGTGACAAGGCTGAAAAGCTAATGTTCCCTCTGTGTATATCATGTGCTAAATCAAAACAACAAGAAACATGCCAACATAGTGAAAATGAACGATCATTTATTGGTACATGGACAACCGATGAACTCAATAAAGCCATTGAAAAAGGTTATAATATCATAAAAATATATGAGGTATGGCATTTTGAGGAGTCATCTGACGATTTATTCAAAGGATACATTAAAAAATTCATGAAACTAAAACTTGAATCATCAAGCTATAATTTTAAAAATGACAAAGAAGAATTTATTTTCAAAAATAAAGTTAAAAAAAATTTAAACATTAAATTAGGTAAATTACATGAAAATGCAGGTTTACGAGCCATTTCAAAGATGTGTTTAAACAGTCTTTGGGGCAAATTTGGCCAACGAAATAACATGAATCAGTGTAAATACGTAACTGATATAAATGAATTTTACCAAGTAGTTCTAGATGACACAATAGATAATTTAAACATGAATTTCATAAATGAAGAAATGGTGCAAATGAGCTACACTTACAAAGATCAGTTTGTTGATAACAGCTATAATACGAATATATACATTGCATGTTTCACGACCAGCAGTGCACGGTTAATGTTGTATGAAAAGCTAGACTATTTAAATAAACAGGTATTATATTTTGATACCGATAGTATTATATATATTGAGTCCAAAAATAGTAATGTAATCGAGACAGGTGACATGTTAGGTGATTTAACAGATGAATTAGACGGTGAATCTATAAATAATACATTTGTTTCAGGAGGACCCAAAAATTATAGCTTCATATATGGTAATAATAAACAGAAATGTGTTATTAAAGGTTTCAGACTAAATCACGAAAATTCACAAATACTAAATCACACAAATATGATTAAGATGGTTAAGGGCGATATCAAAGAACTTACATTAGTAAATGAAAATAAGATAACAAGGCAGAGTAAACAAATTGTTAACAAATATGAAGAAAAGGTATACAGCTTTGGATATGACAAACGCTCAATAAATCAAATATCAGAAACCTGTATAGAAACATATCCTTATGGATATTAATTTGACCTAGGGTTTGAGCAGAGCGAGCGATTTGATTTTTAAACGCACTAAGATGCAAGATTTTTAAAAAAGAGTATAAGAGATTCATGAAAAAACGCATAAAAATAAAAACATACACTATATATATAGATAAATGACCAACATGAAAATAAACATGGAAAATTTAAAGAAAATATGTTTCAAAGCAGATACATTCAAAAATATGTCTGATGACGCAATAAACACACTGAAGTATATCGTAACATTAAAAGAATTATCAAAACTCGGAGATTTGGTATATGAAAATCTAGACACTTTAGTATATTTAGAAAAAAAACTAAAACAAGATGGACATTGCAAGCCATTAACAAAATTATTAAATGAAGAAAATGAAACAAGTAAATACCTATGTAACATTTACAATGATTTAAACAGTGTATTATCCGACCTTGAAAAAGAAAAAATGAATTCAAAAATAACAAAAATCATAATCGTTTTAGAAGATAATTCACAACAGATATTCAGTACAAGAGATTTACCATGATAATAACAACAGCATAAAAACTCGGCTTGTTTAAAAGCACTGTATCCAAAATTTTGAAAAATAGTATAAGAAGTTTTTTTTAAATATTGTCAAAAATAATCAAAGATTATTTTTATCATTTAATCAAGGTTTAGTTTATAGATTTGGCTTCAAGGTTTGGTTTCCATTTTTTGACCTTGGGTTGACCTAGGGTTGATTCTGAGATTTGATTTCAGTTTAGGTTTTTCACTTTGGCTTCAGATTTAGTTTTTCAGATTTAGTTTTTCAGATTTGGCTTCAGTTTTGGTTTCAGATTTGGCTTCAGTTTTTGGAATCCAGTGCTGATAGTAGTTATGTACTAAATCTCTAAGGCAAAAAAATTTTTGCCTCAGAGTGTAGTACATTACTACTCAACACAATACAGAATGGAGTGCGAGAAGATAGAAAAAGTGTCTCTCTTTCTTTCCCGCCCCTTTCCTATTATCTTTTAACAAGTGCTTTCGAATCGAGGCGCTTGACTTCCAAAAACCACATACCTGCAAAAACGCCTGCACTGTGACTAAACATGCCAGTTTCAGTAGCCGGAATCTAGCTAAACGTACACGATAAAAGATCGTGCAAATAATTTGTTGAAAAGTGCTTAACCCTTTCAGTGCTGAATTTCTCCAAAAACTGGGTTTTTTTTACCGTTAAACTGAATTTTTGATGCTACGATCCTGGATTTCCCTTAACTTTACTTAAAAAGCACTTTTCCACAATGCAGCAAGATTTTGAGGAAGATTCCATTAAAAAATGTACAAAAATGTACTTTGGTGCATGCGCATAAGCCAAAATTTGGACTTTTTTTTTTTTTTTTTTTTTTTTTTTTTGCGAAATCGTTTCCATTTTTTTTCTTGCTCCTTTTCCTTTCGTTTCTCTTGGCTTTGTTATTTCCACTTCTTTCGACTGTATTCGTCCTTCCTTTAGACCAAAAAAGTTTTGATAAAAACATTGGTAAACCCTGTCAAGAGGACCTCGATCTTTTACAGGTGTTTTGGCCTTTTTAAGCACCGATTTTGCACTAAAAAGTGATTGACTTTTTCTCGATTAGCTCTGTTAGGATGCGACCGATACGCAAAGTGAATAGTTCTTTGAAAAGGTCAAACCTAGCTCTATCAGATGCTTATCACCAAAATCTGCTGACTTTTAAATTAATGACGTCACAAGTGGTTCATTGACTGCTCCTCCAAATGTCGACAAAAGTCGACTTTAGCACTGAAAGAGTTAATTGTTCTTGACAAACAGACTTGTCTGCAGAGCAACACTTTATTTATCTTCTCACTTTATTTATCATTCAAATGTTTTTAAAAAATATGTGCCAAAGAAGCAAAAGCTGATCAGTTCGTCCGATTTTCAGATCTGTATATAAATAGCCGAGCCTCTATCGGGCTAAACTCCACCAATTTAAAAAGGGAAACGTGTAACGCTAAAATCAGTTAGTCAACGGTTTGTTTTGGAGAAAACTTGAACCCTATGTGGAAAAAAGAGAAGAATGGCAAACTAAAACAAAACACAGTCAAGAATTTTTTGAGATGCTCTGTGAATCAGAATTCAAAGATCACTTTTCGCAGAAGATAGTGGACGTCGCCGGATTAGTTTGTTAAGGTCGCCCATTAATTTTAATAGTAAAACGTTACACTGGTTTGATACCACAATATGGTTCAGTTTATTACTGATACTTACATATCTAGCGTCCACTTTATCCACTCTTCTGGCGACAACAAGCACTATAAAATACAACACGAGAGCAACAGCCACCGTCACAATTACAGCAACATTTCCAGTTTGTTCGACATTCTTGAACTCAACCAGGACCTTGTCAAAATCGATTGGATTCGGTTTAACGAGAAGACCTCCTCCAAATGACGTCAGGTGGTTACAAGAACAGTTGAGATGTTTCATGTTTAATGTTGCTGATAATAACTGCAAGTAATAGATACAAAGACGTTTACAATGGAATTATTCAGACAACAGTTGTTCCTAAGTTTTCTTCTGTTATCCAAACGAAACAATAACCCCCATCCGATTTGTTTAGAGCAGACAAGTTGGATATATACAAGCATAGCCGAGGAGTTAAAGTCAAAACTACTGAAACAACAGCACCAAATAGTGGTCGGATGGTCAGAATGGAACTTGAACCAGCGGCCTCCAGATTTAGAGTCAGGCGCTGTAACCACTCGATCCCCCTGCCTGCTTAATTCCGAAGGTCACTTGGAGGCTTTCGAAAACCAGTAGGTCGCAAAAAAGTGGGACCAGAACAAAGAAAGTTGACGTAACTTACTTGACAGCCGTCTGTTATCCACATTTCCCGCTCCTCTGACCAATACACACAGCTCCCCAGTGCTACCCTCAGAGTATAGTTATGATCAGTCTTAGAATCATATACTGGCACCACAGTTACATTCTTGCTCTGAGGGGGAGTGGGAGGGGGATCCTTGACTTCCACGCATGAGCGCTTTTCTCTTCTATTTCCAAAACACGATCTTTTCTTTCTTTTGTGGGAGTTTGTCACACTTATTTTGAAGCTTTGCACTCCAAGGAAGTACTTTCCAGGTCGCTCGGCCAGAGTTGTTATTGGTAATGACTGATTAAACAAACAGTCAGTTTTACTATCCTTCTTGTCATGCGCAGTCAGTGTCCAAACGCACCTTCCATTGCTGGAGACAGTGGCATTGAGGTAATGATCTTTGGTGGTTGGCCGCTGACCATATCGCATGTAAACAAACAGATATGTATTTGCCTCGCCAGGGGCGATTTCCAGTATTATTAATGTGTTTTTGTATGCAACATCTATTTCGTGAAAACGTAAATTGTCATTGTTGGTGAAAAACTGTGGGTTTTTGAAGGATATCGTCAGAGGTTTCAGTGGTGTGACTACCATGACACTGTCTGAGAGATTTGCTACTTTGATCAGTTTTCGCCTTTCGTCTTTTAAGTCCAGAGTTAGGACATCAGAGTTGACACGTTGTTTAGTACTGTCCCAGGTGTAAGGGTTGAACGGGATCGACAGCATCTGTCATAAGAATAAAAACACTTTTGTCAATAATTTTACACAACATTTCCTTAGATTTAGCTAAACATGTAACCGACGCCATCTTGTGTGGTGGTTCATAAGTGCACGTTGGATATGAGATGTACATGTTGTTATACGGCTGGAATTATCTTGCATTCAGTGCTGATTGTTATTAGTTGTTTATTAGTCACATGACACTAACTTAATTCAAATGAATCTCATGCGGGAGCTTATACAAAACTCATATTTTCCCAAAGTGGCACAGAAAACCTTTTAGACAATAAGCTGATTACATGTGCAAGGTTGACACATGATTCATTGGTTAGGTGAGTGAGAAATACCACATGTCTTATTTGTATTGAATTTTTTTCCAAACTGAAACTGTTAGGAAATAAGAATTTTCTAAACCTCTCAAATAAAGTAATTAGCCATGTGATGGGTGGCCGAGAAAGATTCCAAAAGCACTTAAATCAAATTTGTTTGTTTGCTATAAGCATTTATCAAAATCCTTTGGTGTGATTTTTTTACAAGTTGTCTTCTTACTCAGTTTTTCTTTTCTAGAATCTTGATGTTTCCTTTGACTTTGGTATTAGGAATATTGAGATTCAATAGAAAACAAACCTAACTGTTTCCCTCGGGAACAGTCATTAGTGCAGTAGTAATATCAGTATCCGTACCTGAGTATCAACAAAACTCGTTCCTGTAATTCTGGACATTAATGCTTTCTCGTCAGCTGGTAAAACAAATCTACCATTTCCTCCTTCAATCTTTAATCCAACAAGTTTATCTGGGCTGTGGCGCCCTAAGGTCATGGTCAATTTTCTCATCTCAATCGATATCACTTTTTCTTCCGGGACTCTTAAAGCTAGTACTGCGTCTCCAACTTTGCTGATGGCTTTTATAGAAGTTGTGACAAAACTTTTACCCTATAAAAAAGAATACATAGAAGATAATACATGGTTGCACGGAGATAAGAAATTTATCTTCGAGACCTCCTAATTACGATGTTTTCGACGATTTTTCGAAGAATTCTGACCATTTTCCGAAGACTTCCGAAGATTTTTAAAATGTCGTCCGAAGGTTGTACGAATGTTTCCCAATATTTTTCGAACTTTTCCGAAAAATATTTTCGAAGATTACCGAAGATAACCGAAGATTGCCAAGGAAGATCCGAAGATGTTTCAACTTAATATCGATAAACTTTGTCTAATTGAGCATTGAAACATGGCAAACTCTGCAAGCTGATTGGTCAAATAATATGATATCACACATGTGTGGATATCATTATTATTCATGCACACATGTGTGATACCATTTTTATTGATACACTACCACTCGCTATACCACTGCAGTTTATACTAATCTTAACATGAGTGAACCAATCAGAACTTGTAGAGAGAAAAAAAACAAATAAACAGTGCCTCATGGACAACCTGACTGACTTGATTCTTTTTCCATGTTTTATCACTAAATGACTTAATATACCTGTTTTTGCAGACCTGTGTCCAAATCTCCTGATGCAATCACTGCTCCTTCCTTCAGCAAGCTGTAAAGACATGAGCCCAAATTTTCTGCAGATTGGATGACCAGCGGTATATCTACCACATCCTTTAAATGGGCAGTACTCCATAAGAGTGACGTCATATTATTGATGGCGGATAACGATAAAACCTATGAGGTCAAAGCAGAGATAGCGAGAGAATGACTTTCCAGCTATTTGACCAGAGCTGAAGCTACATTTTACTTTGGCAACTGTGGATTTACAAGTTATTATACCTTGCAGTATCATGTAATTAACAACGGGTTATACATGTTTGAGTTGCAGTTTGACCAGTATCTTAATCAAAAAGAGTGAGAATCCTGTCCCCAAGAGATGGCGATTGTTGTATTCTACAGATTATTTTTATACATGCTTGTGCGGGGGAGGGGCGAGGGGATGTACTATTGTTAAAACTCCTTCATGTCACAATCATTAAAAAATCCTTAGCTAGTTTTACAAACTAGTTTCAGGTAATCCTTTCGAATACAAACATTGTCTTTCAGGGCATTCTTTCAGGGTATGATGGTTGTCATCAGGGTATTGCTAAGCAACAAAATAAATACTCATGGCATGACAACGCTTTAATTTTGTAGAACTTGTATATTAATTCCACTATAACCGGACAATTCAATAACAATTTGCAAGAAAAAGTATTTAATTTTGCCTCAATGAAAATTAATTGGGCTCCATAATACAAGGAATACCAAGTGGAGGCTACGATGAAATGTCTATAAACATTCTCGTGCAATAAAATACATGTAGTGCCTAAGGGTTCCGATTTATTGCATGTCTGCCAGATAATGACTTGTTCACTTCAGGTTCATACAAAGTTTCATCAAAGTGCAAAAATGTAGTGTTAAAGGGCCACAAAGGTCAACAGCTGCTTTTAATAGCAGAACACACGACAGTACACACACTCGTACTCGCTTTCCCATTCACTACACACCCCTGCATCCCGGTGTACTCTTAGGAGTAACCGCTGGCCTACATGTAATACACTACATCCCTCTTTTCCTTCGCTTAAATACTTAATATCAAATAACAGAAAAGTTCCTTTAAACGTGCGTTTTGAGTACAGTTCTTGTGTCAACACTCGAAACAAAGTCACTAGCCATAAACATGGTCCTTGTGGTTAAGTCCACACAAAAATGTTCAGATGATCCTTTAAAACACGACAATGAATATGACAGTATAAAGTTCCCTAAGTTCAGTGCAGAACATAATCGTTCAGTGCTTTCGGATGGCTAGTAATTCAGCCGGATCTTCTAACTGGCTACTCAGGTGTAGGTACAGCAGCAGGTTGGTCTGTTGGTGATTCTGTCATTGGTACTGGATTCTCTTTCATGGATGATATCTCGGTCGTTTTCGGTTCGGTCGGCGGTTCAGCATCCTGTTCTTTCCGATCTGGCATGTTAAAGGGCTTAATATGCTGAAGGTTTCGCTTGTACTGAACTCCCTGTGGTGATCTCAGTATCACCTGGTCTCCATAACAAGACATCAACTCATATGGTTCCTTCTCATAGCAATACGACAGCTTGTTTTCTTTCTTCTTCTCTAGCAAAACAGTGTCTCCATCTCTCACATTTCGGTCTCTGGCATGAAACCGCTTGTCGGCGTATTCCTTACCGGACTGCTTTCTCTGTGTGTCTCGATCACGGACTCCTTGGTCGCTGACTTCTATTTCGTCCTCTTCCAAATATACCAGCTCATTCATCTTGGTTTTAAGCTTTCTTCTAAACAACAACTCAACAGGACTCTTTCCTATAGTCAAATGTGGTGTTGACCTGTATGCCAACAGAAACCTGTTTAGCTCCTCCCTCCAATTTCTTCCTTCTGCGTGAGCTGCTCTAATAGATTTCAAAAGCGACCTATTCTGCCTTTCCACTTCGCCATTTGCCCGTGGCCACAGAGGTGTCGTGTAATGGTGCTCAATCTCCATTTCTTGCAAATACTCTTCTACTTCCTTGAACACCAGGTTTGAGCCATTGTCGGTGCGCAGGCTTCTTGGCAATCCATGTCTTGCGAATTGGGCATCTTGGAAATGAATGATGGTTTTACTGGAGGTTGATCGGATGATCGAGTTCCATTCATTGGCTGTAATAATCAACAAGGACTAACAGGTGTTCACCAGAGGGTAATGGACCCATTAGATCCACAGCTACTTCTTCCCATGGTTGGCTGGGTAGCGATGTTGGTTTCACTGCACATCTCCTTTCTGCATCACGTTCCATTCCAGGCCACCAGACTTTCGTTCTATGTCTTTCCTTTGTCTTCACGACTCCTTGGTGCCCTTCATGAGCCAAACTGACAACTCTCTTGCGAAGAGCTTGGGGTACAACAATTCTCGTTCCCCGTAGAATTACATGTCCGATAAAGGTCAGCTCATTACGCATGTCTTAGGAGCATTGTCCCATTTTTCTTCAATGAGGCAATTTCTGACTGCTTGCAACTCTGGATCTTGTGCTGAAATCCGTTTAATCTCTTTGATTGTCAACGCAGCGTGGACAGCATGCAAAGCTACCATGCGTATATATCCATCGTCCTCCTGGGGCTGATCTGAGGCAGGTATCTTTTTCAGTCGGGAGAGGGCACCAGCAATATTCTTTCTAGATGGAACATAACAAACTTGATAATTTTACGGTTGCAGTCGCAGAACCCAGCGCTCTATCCGGGCTGAAGGTTTGGACTTCCTTGAATAGATTACTTTGAGTGCTTCATGGTCTGTTACGAGGTTAAACTGTGGCAGCCCATACAAGTAGAGGAGGAAGCGTTCACATGCCCAAACTTAGGCTATTGCTTCTTTCTCGGTTTGACTATAGCGGCACTCCACGTGACTCAAACTTCGACTGGCGTAACAGACAGCACGACTATCTCCATTCTTCTCTTGGACCAGCACTGCTCCGAGCCCCACCGGACTGGCATCTGCAATAACACGAGTAGGTGTATCCTTGTCAAAGTACGCTAAGACTGGTGCACTTGCAACTTGACTCTTCAATTTCTGAAATGAGTTCTCTTGCTCCTCGCCCCACATAAACGGTTCTCCTTTTCTTGCAAGTCTTCTTAGGGGATCAGCAGCTGTTGCAAAAACGGATGTAAACCTGAAATTGAATCCTTCAAGACCCAAGAAGCTATGAACTTCTGAGGGTGTCTGCGGTTGGCTTGCTTCAGCAATGGCTCTCACTTTTTCCTCAGTAGGCCCGACTCCATGTTTGCTGAGCAAAAGACCCATAAACACTACTTTGTTCATCGTGAAGGTGCACTTCCACATTCAAGGTTTGCTGCTTCTCACTAAGACGTTCCAAAACACGCTGTAAAATCTTATCATGTTCCTCAGTGTCTTGACCATGACCGACGAGATCATCAGCTATATTAGCCACTCCTCAGAGACCGGCCATTGACTGGGTAATAATATGCTGGCACTTTTCTGGCACGGCATTGACTCCAAAGCTCAGACGCTTGTACCGAAATATTCCGTCATGGGTGGCAAAATCAGCGATATCCCTTGAATCAGCATCCAACTCGATCTGGTGAAAACCCCATCTCAAATCTTATTTCGAGAACACAGCACTCCCATTTAAGCTCTCCAGGACCTCATCTATCGTTGGTATGGGCAATCTCTCACGAACAATAGCTTCATTTGCCCTATGCATATCAACACATAACCTTATGTCCCCGGATGCTTTTGGTGCAACAACAACAAGGCTAACCAATGCTGTAGGCCCCTCAACCCTCTTAATTACGTCCTTCTGAAGAATTTCGTTTACCTTGACAGTTACCTTATCTTTCAGGAAAAAAGGTACCCTACGCATCTTTTGAACCATTTGAGTTACACTAGGATCAACATGCAACTTCAACTGGTAACCTTTCAATTTCCCGATCCCATGAAACACACTGGGGTACTTTGCCTCGAGCTGTCCTACAAAAGTGCTATTAACAGTGTTACAGTTTCCTGTGCCAAGAGTTCCAGCTGGATCCACACGAAGAATTTCAAGATCTATGGCAGTCGAATATCCTAGCAAACAACGACCCGTTTTGACAACAATGAAATCCGCCCCAATCTTCGTTTTACCAACAGACTTCTAACTGAAACTGACCTTCGATTTCAAGCGCACGACCCCCATAAGCATACAACTTTCTTGTGCAGGGTTGCAACTGAATGTTAAGTCCCTGTTGTCTTAACTCTTTAACAGTGTCCATGTTTATTAGATTGCTCCCAGATCCAGAGTCAACTAAGAAATCCCTGTTGACTCCCCCAATGCTTACACAAATCACTGGCTCAGCAGAAGCGGCCAAATTGCATGTCTGCTCTTCTACGGTAAAGGCAAATGAATCATTCTCACCTGGGGGTTCCAACGGTCCCTCTACAAAATTGACCTGACCTCCTTTTCCTCGACTTTGATGTCTTCCTCCCCGTCGTGAACTGGTATTTAGCTTTCCAAACTTCGGGATCCTTCCCCCCTTGTAGTATAGTGGTTCAACCACTATGCTTGCAGCATAGTGGCTGAGCATAGTGTCCACACTTGCCACACTTACTACGCTTTCGCCCACGAGCTGCACAGATGCGTCTTTAGCAAAGTGACCTTCTTTTTCCACAGTTGAAACAAACACTTTTACCTTTCGATCCACGCTCAGATCTTTCTTCAACAGCATTATTCTCTGCTCCACCACCTGCTCCGGGTTCTTGACTCAGTTGACTTGGCGTAACCATTTGACTCGCTTGCTTACGAGAAGCTTCCCACTTTCAGACCTTATATTATCTATCGCAGCCTCTAGCGTAATATTATTCACCTTGAGTAATTCCTTCTTCAGCTCAACATCGGAGATCAATTCGATCAGCTGATTTCGCAAATTTTCCTCCAAAGCTTCGCCAAAATTGCAGTGACGAGCTTGTTTTCGTAAACGAACCATAAATTTGTCAGCGGTCTCCCCGTTGGTCGGCGCTCGTATGGCACATTGTCCACGGCACGAAAATAAGCATCAAGCTTACGGAGACACACTACATACTCGTTGTCCTCGGCCCTGGATCTGGAAGGTCTTGGAAAATATCTTGGACTTCCATGGCCGCTAAATTAAGTAATTGAGCTTTCTTTCGAGAGGCGTTCGTAATTCCTTTGCCATCGATGTAGTATTGATAGGATCGTTTCCACTGTCGCCACCGTTCAGCGACCTGAGACGAAGAACCCGTCAAATCTTAGGGTGACAACGCTCGTTCCACTGAGTTTGACATCCTCGTCGCCAATTTTTAGTGTTCAAGGTCCACAAAGGTCAACAGCTGCTTTTAATAGCAGAACACACGACAGTACACACAAAACTCGCTTTCCCGCTCATTACACAATCTTCGCATCCCGGATGTACTCTTATGAGTAACCGCTGGCCTACATGTAATACACTACAAAAACAGGTGTAGAGAGGCTTCCCTCTCCCTCCTCAGCCACGGACCTAACTTAACCCTCCCGCCCCTGAATCTTTATGCTGAATATTCGCCCACCAGTGATTTTGAAGACACTGTTTGTGTTTCCCGAAGAGCTGAACCTATCACGGAGGAGCTTTGCAAAAGGTCTGGAATACTCTTCACTTGCAGTGAAAGAGTGCTTTTGATGATGAAGTCTTGAACCTGTAAACAGATAGCGGTGATTAAGTCCGTTAAATAAATTTCACTGAATGGTTCACGGCAACAGATCTAGAAAAAGTACATTATATTCAACATTTAATTTAGCATATATCATGTGATATGTTGTTTCTAGTTTACTGAGAGCAAGTTAGCCACGTTTTCCAAAAGGCAACGTTTCATAAATTTTTAATTAAGTAAATATGTTAATTAACTGCAGGTATTTCTACGTGGGTGATTTCAGTTTGTATATCAAACTACAACAGTTTACAGCAAGTGGCTCAATTAAATCTTTTATGCTGAAAAATTAACCAGAAATTTCATTTACTCCGAAGGCCTACAAACGTTCATTAAAAACCTTCACATAAATTGATCAATATTTTAAACATAAAAGTGAATTAAAGAGAGAAATTAAAGCACAAAAGCTAACCAGACAATTGGTTATCAAATGCTCAGGTACCGTGGAGCCGAGGGAGGGGGGAGGCTGGTGTGACTTCTGCTCCCCCTTAAAAATTCTGGGAAAAAAAAAAAAAAATCCCCCCATCCCCCACCCCCCCCCCCAAAAAAAAAAACTCATTTACTGCTCTCATAGCTATGAAAAGGTTTGCCTGTGAGTGTTGTGGTATGCCGTAAATTGATTTCTTCCTTTAGGACATGCAATATGGTGGCCGTTCTTCTGCGTCTGGCATATTGAGATGCATTTTTAGCCAATCTGAGAGCATCACTTTTAAAAATTTTCTGGGGGAGCCTGCACCCGGACCCCCCCCCCCCCCCCCCACACACACACACACACACACACACACACACACACACACAATCAAAAATATGCTGCGCGGTGCGGTCCCTGATGCCAGCTGCATGAACATGTGTACAACAACTCATACACAGTTAATTTGAATGATTATAAAGGCATTTTAAAAAAGTTTATTTACCTTAGATTTCTGGTCTGAATCCATTGCTGTGTCATGTAAAACTGCTTGAAGGACTGCATTTGCTATTTGTGCTGCTTTGCTAAGGTCCCCATCTTTAATTGCATACCTAAACAGACTGTTGTTTGCTGAAAGGAATTTGGTGACGTTTTCTGGTCTCAAGAGCTGAGATGGTTTAACCTATAAAATACGCAAATTCAAATGTAATTTGAAGTCGATGTGGTTGTTAAATTAAGAATTCTGTATAAAATATGAAAAGTATAAAATACGCAAATTCAAATGTAATTTGAAGTCAATGTGGTTGTTGGAGTACGACTTCTTAGAACAGTATTTAACAGGATCTCATGATTATGCAATGTGACTAAATGACTATGTAATGTGGCATCAACAGGAGCAAATTACCTGCACAGACAAATTAACTGCTGGAGCAGAAGCACCATATTTATCAGTCACTGTGCCAACGAACTTAACAGCAAAGTTTTGTGACTGGTTTCCAGGTGGCATCCAAGAGTTAATGGTACTGTTTAAGCTGTATATAATGGTGTGCAGTCCATTCTCCAGTTGAAACTGGAACTTATAAGACAAGGGAGGACTGTCACTCGTCCAGTTGCTACAGCTTAAGCTAAAGTTTGTCTCCAGTGAGATGCCGCTTGACGGAGTGATGGAGCATATCCCTCCTGTAGGTGGCGAAGCAGTCGAAATATAATAAACGCTCATTCCAGTTTTACCATCTGAAGTTTTTATTTGGAGTACCAGCCGGTAGCTGCTCCCACCTTCAAGGGAATTCTTTTTAATAACTATGCTACTTGAATTATGGGGTGTAACGATGATATGTTTTAATTCTTTTTCCTTCCAAATAGTACCATTATATGGAGCAGATGGATATTGTTGGTAGAGTATCCACTTGTAGGTCGATATCTTGGAGCACTGTGGTCCTTGGCACTGTGACTGGATAGATAATTTAACGGACGGGCTTATTTTATCTTTGCAATTAATGATGCACCTGAAAATCAAATAAAAACAGATATTTCTTCACATAGAATGCCGGTGAACAAAATCATACCAAACAAATGCGACAAAAGCATGGTTATTATGGCTGATCTTTCTTCTTCTCCAGTATAGTAGGGGTTAGTATAGTAGGTTTTTTGCTTCAAACTTTCAAAATGGTACTTCACATAACGAAAAACAACCATACCTTAATAAAAAACACTTGCTTACAGCTTGGACACAGGAAAATAAAAAAATACAACACTTACCACACAATAAAGGCTAATTAGTACAGAATAATAAGATAATAGCTATTACTTATTTTACTTCTATTTACATAAATTATATACAATTAATAGTCAATAAAAAGGGGGAAAGTGCTACTTGGTGGCGTGCTTAAAGGAAACTTGACCTTGAGATTTTTTTCGAATAATCCACAAGAACGTTTATGTTAATGACGTGCTACGAGGTTAGAAGCCTTCTATTCTTACTTTTGAGATTTTTGATTCAGTTTTGTTATGAACTCAGCCCAGTTAGGATTTCTTTCATTAATTTTCTAAAAATGAAGGTATACGTAGTAATTTGCAAACAGCAAGCAGAAGTTAAATTTCCTAAGGGTGTTGCCCTTGAAATAAAAACATCTCTTGTTATCCGTAATTTCATAGAGATTGAGCTCTTGCTTTGTCACCACAATATGAATCAACGTATAGTAAAACCCTCTTAGACTATTTTCTTTACAAATATATTTTATGTTTTTTTTTATATTTTACTCTGCTTATATAAGCAAAAGTTCCAAAAAAAGTAAATGCAGATCATGGGACACATTACATTACGCAGACCCTGGCCAGTTCTGATATTTTTTAAGCATGTGCAGTATGCTCATTTTCAATTGTCAGCCAATCAGATGGCTGCATGTCAATTGACAATTTTCAAACTGGAACTGGCCAGAGTCTACATTCTTGGTGCTGATCAAAAGAAATGCAGGCTCCAGGAACCTCAGTTCTCAGGACCAATGACTGAAGGGAAAAAGTGCAAAACAAATTCCTTACTGTAGAGATATTTCCAGCAGATCTCCTGAAAATAAAAATGAAAAAAATGAGAGAAAAAATGGCAAAAATCTAGCAACATCAGCAGCCATTACCAACAACAAAACAGGATAGGAACCCTAACCTGCCTATTTAATGCAATTTTTCTGAAAAAATATAATTAGTGGGAGTAACAAAACGTCCGAGTGTCATAGCACGTAACACAGCATCCAAGTTTCTGTGTTGACTAAACTCTAGTTGATGTCTTTCTTTATTCTCATCACATGTCCCCCTGCAGTGTATTGATACGGTAAGGAGAAATCCGATCTTCATACTTTTGGTGAATAAACAAAAAAACAGAATCCTTACCTTGACTTACACTGCTTGCAAGTGGCAATTGTGAGAGAGTAGTACGTGATGGGGTTATACTCAGTGTATTTATTATCAGACGTGTCATTGAAGAATTCCTCGCTGCTGTTAAATTTAGAGACGGTGTCGGAGACGTTGCCGGCAAGGGTGCTTGAGTTTGTGATGTAATCGATGATTCGCCAGTGGCTGTTGTAGCAGTAAATGAACCAGTCTGCGTGAACATGACTGTATCCGATGAAATGCGTGAAAGAAGATATACAGTTAATTCTTAAGTGCTTACATTTCATACATTTGTTGCTATTTATAACATGCATGGCCAGGCAGGGATTATCACGTGCATGCCACTGGTACTCTGAAACCCTTATTCTATTCTAGCCCAATTTTATCATCATCAGCATTTTGGTACCCTTTCCTAGACAATACATAAAACATTCCGAAGTTGCCATTCCAAGCATCAATTCTTAGTCTATAGTGCCAGTGAGGAGACTCCAGGTAAATAATACCCTATTCTAGACCAAAACTCTCCAATTTCTAAACACTTTCCCTGCAAACAAAACTGTTTGAACCCTGCACTTCACAGAGGAACATTTCTATATAAAGCTTCCTGACTTAAAGTACCCCCATGTCTAGGGCTAGGTGGAGGGAGAGTAACACACATTGCAGCAACATGAATTCTTCTGCGCTGTAACTGTTCATTTTTTTATGCTGAGCCTGAAAATGGGAGAAAAGCGGCATCAACTTGGCTGTCAGAGGGGAAAAACACCCCCAAGCTTGTTATTAGAATCTTTCATATTCTTAAACTCAATGCGTGTGTATTTAGGATCCTCCTGCATATAGTTTACAAATGTACGTTTAAAGCTTAAGGTCGCGCAGGACCCTTGCTCATTAATATATTCATTAGCCAAATTTATTGTTGGAGTGCTATCTTGTAAAGCTTTAATTCACTACATTTTGAATATCGATTCCTCTAAAATTTAATAAGGATACTCAGGGATGATGGAATTACATCATGATTGTCCTTTTCCTGAGAGATGACCGTTGTCTGTGATGTTACAAGCCCTTAAAAGTTTAAGTTTAAGTTTGTCCAAGTTTTTAGCTAGCACAGCGCACCAAATTAAATGATTATATAGCCTAGTGATAAATCGTAACTTCTTTTGTGCTCCCACTAGAACGAAATTTTCGATTTCAAAAACTGCTATAAGTTAATGGCTTCTAAGAGAGAAAAAATGTGAAATCTAAACTTTGAAACATGCTATCTTCATTTTGAGAAGGAAATTTAAAAATTCGCTCTAGCCAGAGCACAATAGAGTACACCAAGTTTATGTTCCTCGCGAATCAACTCTTGAAATTCTATATAGGCGGAGAAAACTTGGACACAAAATTGCAGGATTTTCCGCTTCCGAAGACCTTCCGAGTCAATGTTTACAACAACGTGTGATATATTCAAAGCTGTGAATCTAATTAGGATAATTCCCTATGTTCCAGCGCACTTGGCACAAAGCTGAGAACAATTGCTAGTAATTACTTGTACAAGAGTTTAAAAACAAACATTCTCATGAATATTTCGTTTGTTGTCGGCTTCAGTCGTCCTGCAGTTCGTGCATACTCTTTAAATAAATACATACTAATGATTGCAAGGGTCCTGCGCGACCTTAATAAGATGGCTCGTAATGGTTTAGATACTCCCGTCTTTGCCATTTTATTGTAGCAACACCAGTAATGTTTAGGTTTAACTTCTAGTTCAAATTTGTAAAAGGTTTTACCAATGAACAAGTTGAAGTCACCCTGACGTCAAAAGTTGTTCCCATGGCAACATCAAAAGTGGTCAATGATATTTTTGACCGTTTGAGGCTAATAACTTAAAAACTAGATGGTGAAAGTATTTGTTTTTCACGTATTATTTGTCTACCAAACAAAACAAACAATCTTACGATTTTTTAAAAAAATCTTTAAGTGGGGTTCAGAGCCACCTTAAATTTATGAAAAATAACCTACCAGCTCCAGAAATATTCACTTTTTCGGTGAGATCAAAATATCAAAAGCAGAGAATTTTACCGAGTAGTTTTTTTTTTTAATTTTTAGCCTCAAAGGCCTAAAAGGTATCTTTGAACTCATATGGCATTGCCATGGTAACAAATGACCTTGATCCCTTCGTTGGTAAAACTAGTATAAGTTTATATTATTGATATAGCCATGATGGAACACCAACGATGGGAATGTCTAATTCTGACTTAACTATTACCATGCAGCCACCTTACATATCTCCAGAACCAAAACAGATATTTGAAAATGAAAAACACCATTTTAACTCTTTCATGCAGTTCTCTATGGCATGTATTAATATCAGGAACACCACGGAACACCAGAATTTTATCGGATTTTTTTTAGAAATTTGACAGCATTTCAGCGCATATACTAAATCCCGAAACGAAACCAAGCAAAACTAAACAAAATGAAAGGAAACACTTAGCGTTCACTCTGGTTTGCTTGCGGTAAGTTTCACTTCTGTTTACTTAAGGTAAGTTCCACTTCGGTTTGCTGGTGGTTTGTTTTACTCCGGTCTGCTTGTGGTTAGCTTTCACTCAGGTTTGCTTGTGGTTATTAGTTGTATATAGGTTTCATTTTGTTTCATTTATTTCAGCATGTACTAAAAACCCACAATGACGAAACCAACAAAATGAAACGCAACCCAACTGCAAGCAATCCTGAGTGAAAGCTAACCGCAAGCAGACCGGAGTGGAACTAGCTGCAAGCAAACCCGGGGGGCACCTTGTATATTTTTGGATGGGGGAGTGCCGCTGGGAATTTAAAGCCTTCACCCTATACCAGACTATGTTCAGCTGATTTTTGCAACCCTATTCTAGACTAGACACCGAAAATCCCTACCCTATCCCAGATTTGCTTTTTTTAGAACTGTATTACTATCAGTGTTTTAATGGAAAACCATCTGTCAACAACGATGCCGCGATGATTTTATTTACGTTTAGGAAAACCTCTTTCTCTTCTGAGTTTCTATTCCTATTCTGGACTTAATTCGTCATACCACCAATCAGTTTCCCGGCAAATGCTACCCTTTTCTAGACCAAAACTCTCTGATTTATATACCCTATCCCTGGCTAAACTGCTTGAAAACCATACCCTTCACAGTGGCACATATATAGCTCATATATGGGAGGGCCCCACCCACCCACACCCCCTCCCCCACCCCACGGGCAAGCAAACCGGAGTGAAAGCTGACCTTTTGGTTTCATTTCGTTTTGGTGGTTTTGCTTCATTTCCTTTCAGGTTTCAGTGTTCCGGTGTTCCTGGATTAACTACATGCCATGGCATGCATGATGATGTCTTTTTTCATTTTCAAATATCTGTTTTGCTTCCAGAACAGTTAGCTATCTTAATGACAAAATTGTATTTTCTCAGTAAGGAATTTCGTCTTTCTTTGTTTTCAGGCTTTCCATTTCAACTTTTTTTTTTCACACATGACTGTAATTTTCAACACCCATCCACTTCAAGTAAAAACATACTAGTAAGCGGTATTAATGGCAAGATTAGATTTCCTTATTGTATCAGTTTATTCTTTCTTGTTGTTTTATAGAGTTTTACAACATATTTAAACCTTTTTTATATTTTATTTTAAATCACTCAGATTTCGAATGCAACTTACCAGCACCAGCGTTACCACAATACCGAAAACAACCAAAGAAAGGCATCCTCTGTAACTCATACACGAAATAGCCCCCACAGTTCTGCACTTTAATGATGTTCCTCTCATCACAGCACCTGTCCGCCGCGCGATAACAGACTTGACGAGTCACCGCACCTTCAGCGACTGTCGGGTGTGCACCATTAAGCCAGCCTGGAGCCACAGTACCGCAGCGATACTGCAGAACACATGTGTCTGGCATCCGATCCCCGGCAGCTCCCTGGAAACGGTACCAACCTGTTACCAGGTACCTATCGCACGAGTCGTTGTTCACTGCGTTTCCTTGGGCGCGGTCTGCTTCACTGAGGACGGTGTAATTTTTACACCCGTCCACTTCAAGTAAAAACAGAACAGTTAGCCATATTAATAACAAAATTGTATTTTCTCAGTAAGGAATTTCGTCTTTCTTTGTTTTCAGGCTTTCCATTTCAACTTTTTTTTTCACACATGACTGTAATTTTCAACACCCATCCACTTCAAGTAAAAACATACTAGTAAGCGGTATTAATGGCAAGATTAGATTTCCTTATTGTATCAGTTTATTCTTTCTTGTTGTTTTATAGAGTTTTACAACATATTTAAACCTTTTTTATATTTTATTTTAAATCACTCAGATTTCGAATGCAACTTACCAGCACCAGCGTTACCACAATATCGAAGATAGTAGCCAGGCGGCCTCTGTAACTCATACACGAAATAACCGCCACAGTTCTGCACTTTAATGTTGTTACTCCAATAACAGCAGTCGTCCCAAAAAGAATAACAGACTTTACGAGTCACCACACCTTCAGCCACTGTCGGGTGTGCACCATTAAGCCATCCTGGAGCCATAATACCGCAGCGATACTGCAGAACACATGTGTCTGGCATTCGATCCCCGGCAGCTCCTTGGAAACGGTACCAACCCGTTACCAGGTCCCCATCGCACGAGTTGTTCGCCACTGCGTTTCCTTGAGCGCGGTCTGCTTCACTGAGGACTGTGTAATTTTTACACCCGTCCACTTCAAGTAAAAACAGAACAGTTAGCCATATTAATGACAAAATTGTATTTTCTCAGTAAGGAATTTCGTCTTTCTTTGTTTTCAGGCTTTCCATTTCAACTTTTTTTTTTCACACATGACTGTAATTTTCAACACCCATCCACTTCAAGTAAAAACATACTAGTAAGCGGTATTAATGGCAAGATTAGATTTCCTTATTGTATCAGTTTATTCTTTCTTGTTGTTTTATAGAGTTTTACAACATATTTAAACCTTTTTTATATTTTATTTTAAATCACTCAGATTTCGAATGCAACTTACCAGCACCAGCGTTACCACAATATCGAAGAGGGCAGTTAGGCGGCTTCTGTAACTCATACACGAAATAGCCAGAACAGTTCTTCACTTTAATGTTGTTACTGTACCGGCAGCAGTCGGCCAGGCCGCCATAAGTCCTCCACGCGTGATAACAGACTTTACGAGTCACCACACCTTCAGCCACTGTCGGGTGTGTACCATTAAGCCAGCCTGGAGATTCAGTACCGCAGCGATACTGCAGAACACATGTGTCTGGCATCCGATCCCCGGGAGCTCCTTGAAAACGGTACCAACCTGTTACCAGGTCCCCATCGCACGAGTCGATCTTCACTGCGTTTCCTTGAGCGCGGTCTGCTTCACTGAGGACGGTGTAATTTTTACACCCATCCACTTCAAGTAAAAACAGAACAGTTAGCTATATTAGTTTTCAAAATAGTCACGTCTTTCTTTAATGTAAACATGTTTCGGATAAAACTTCGTCCATCCTCAGTACAACAAACAAAACCCGCTAGTTGATGTGATATTAATACAACAACGATACCCACCATTTTGAAAGTTATTTCCTGTCTGCTGGTGTTACGTAACATAAGTTATATTAATGACAAAATTAGATTTCCTTATTGTTAGGTGTGAAATCTTTTTCAGTCCGGGCTTTCATTTCAACTTATTGTTTCTACTTTTCGGACTTTCAATGTTTTACAACATATTTGCATTTCATTATATTTTTTACACCACGCAGATTTCTTCATTTATTTTGTACTTCATTTGTTCTGTCTATTTTAAGTTTTGTTGAGCTAAAAAAATTCAACATCACTGTGTTCTTTAGTGATCATACAAACGTACTTTATATCGTTGCACGTTCCTAGGATAAAAGACCTTTGACGCGAGCTTTGCTTGAATAAGATACTTCGAAGGGATAAGAAGGCAGGAACTCAATAATACAAATGACTTGGAGAAAATTGGCCACGCATGTGGCAGTTTTAATTAAATCAATTGTCTCTAAGTCACACCAAAATATAGAAAATCTGAACAGATTAAACGATAATGTAAACGTGGAACGTCAAAAAACGCCACCACAACAATAAAACGAACAGAAGTGGATAAACATTCGGAAAAACGGCTGATAGCAGGGAAAACCCGTTGGTCGGCAATAAGGGGTGGTGAAGAGAAATATTTTCTTGATCTCTCGACTCGACACTTCAATGGCGAGGAATAAAAGGACGAAGTAAGCGATTGTTCCTGCTTTTACATAGCTAACTCCGCCCTAAAATGTTATTGGTTCAACTTTGTACCTGGTACATAACCTCCCAACGGGTTATCAAATAAACATGCCTCGACCTAAACAATATCGATGCACGTTCCTAGGATAAAAGACCTTTGACGCGAGCTTTGCTTGAATCGGATACTTCGAAGGGTTTAGAAGGCTAATACAAATGACTTGGAGAAAATTGGCCACGCATGTAGCAGTTTTAATTAAATCAATTGTCTCTAAGTCATAACAAAATATAGAAAATCTGAACAGATTAAACGATAATGTAAACGTGGGGCGCCAAAAAACGCCACGAGCCACACAACTGTGGCACAAGCCCCACGACAAAAAGGGAGGCAAAGCTCGCGTTAAAGGGTGAAAACAACAGCAGCCCGTGGCTGATGATATTACGAAATCAAAAGTGTAATGCATACAAAGTGGCAGCCACTTGTCTGAACCACAATGGTTTCACTTACCGAGATAACGAAATGAACAAGCAGAAAAATGCTTGCATAGTACAGTGGAATCTCGCTTTACGGACATCCGCATATTACGGACAGTTTTGTATGTCCAGACAAAAAGCCTTAAAAAGCACATGCAAAAAGCAGACTGCATAACCTGCATGAAATTCTTGCCTTGTTTTGTGGGCCAACTATAGCGTATAGTTGATAAGACTAATTAATTTAAGTTAGTGCTGTTGTACTATTTCAGATATTTCAGTTACCTGGCTCAGCTGATGCGTTCCTGATTAATGCTGTAAATTATCATAAAGTTTTAATTAAGCTCAGACAAAAACATTTTAGGTTATCAAAATATTTGATATACTAAAGAAGGGCTAGGCCCAAAACAAGTTTGTTTGTAACCTAGAGAAAATTACACTTAAAAGCAAACATAATGGAACAAAGGCATAATGTTCCAACACAGTTGTCTGTATTTAATCTCGCGCTTCTCGGTTGCTCGGAATATCATGACATGTTATGTACCACAGAGCTCACGTTCGACGCTTGGCTGGTTTATAATGCGTAAATGCCGCGACATAAATCAATTTTTATCGGGTTTTTTATATTTTGCGAAAAATAATTATCACCTCTTACCATGATTACCATGGGTGGGTGAATGGTTGGCTGGTTAGTTTGATAGTGTTTATCAGTCATGAAATAACGTCACAAAATTTTAAGTTGTCTACACTTGGACAAGACGATCAACATGGTTAAGGGTTATGATATAGGCGGCGGGATGTTTTGGAACGTGGGGGGGAGGGTCCTAGCCTGCGTAGCTGGCGGTTTTGTTGGAGTTAACGCGCGCGCGAGCAAGCGGCGAATCCGCGACAACGAGCCGCGAGGGGCATTGGCGGTATTTTGGGTTTGGCATTTTTGGGTTTTTAAGCGTGTACAAGCAAGCGGCGAAGCCGCGAGTGGCTTACTGCACCTCCCCAAGCCACTCGCAGCTGCGACGCTTGCTTGTACGCGCTTTAAAACCACAAAATACCGCAAGCTACGAAAGCTTTTTTCTCGCGCACCCGTTAACCCCAACAAAACTGCCAGCTACGCAGGCTAAGGCTACGTTTACACGGGACCGGTCCGGAACGGATCCGGTCCGATTTTCGTACCGGATAGGCCTTCTGTTTACACGGGACCGTTCTGGAACCGGTCCAGAACGGATCCAAAACTGGACCGGTTATTTTGCAGGTCCAGTTATGGATCCGTTCCGGACCGGTTCCAGAACGGTCCCGTGTAAACACCTGGATCGGTTCCAAATGGTTCCATGTAAACAGGTCCGGTTCGGTTCGGAACGGTTCCGGACCGGTCCCGTGTAAACGTAGCCTAAGACTGTCCCAAAAATACTCAGCAGGTTTCATATTTGGAGCAACTTATTTTTCGTTCTAGCAACTTTTTATATTCTGAGCAGTTTCTAGACCGAAGATTCTCCAATTGTTGTTCGAAGGCCATACGAACGTTTCCGATAATTTTTCGAACTTTTCCGAAGATAAACGAAGTTTCTTGAAGACTTCCAGGTTTCGAAGATGTTTGCGCTTTCGGCTCGTTCATCATTAAAAACTCGTCAGCAGATAAGACGGCCTCGGTTTCTTCACGATTGTTCTCAGTGAATGAAATCCCTTTAATTTAACAAGTTTTGATCTTAATTTCCTTAATGACAGTTTAGACGATCCTACTTCATGGCGCTTCTTGGGTAGCTCTTTTGTCGTCGGAGGGAAGAAAATGTAGGCTCTAAAGTCGTCAAGGTCAAAGATAACGTCAAAAGCAATCTAAACAGTTTATGGACCTCTATTAGTGCCGTTCTGGAGAGAGTAGGTTTGTTGAAAGTCCTACAACATATTACTTTGCCAAAAACGATTCTGTTGAAACGATTTGTGAAAAGATCAGCAGACAGAGTACCTTGTTAAACCAAATTACGTTGCATTCACGATAATTTTGGCACCAAATCGTGAGAGGGGGGCTCAGCCTACCAAAATTTTCGTTTGGAGGGGGCTAAAGCCCCACTGCCCCCCTCCCTCCTGCTCCGCCGCCTATGGAGTAACACGATCTTATTGCATAAACATTAACTAAGGAAATGTCTTACCCATGTGAATTACGGCAAAAAGGACGACGGCTTGTAGAGGTGTTGCTGATATCATCATTTCAATATCTGTTAAAAAAAATTTATAAGTCTTCTGAGGTTCCTTTAAGTGCCAAAACTCTAAATTTCGAGCATTATAGAAATCATCAATTTCATCATACTGATTTGTATGTTAATTAAAGCGGCTTCTCTCTATTTCTATACGTCTCAAAATGATTCGACCTGCGCCTTTTTCAACCACCACGCAGTTATGTGCATTTTAGAACTTTTTTTACTGATTGCAATTTCCCTCAGCTGTCAATAGAAATATTATCTCAATTTGACAAAATGGGCGGAAAAGAAAGAAATTTGAAGTTCGTTACTAAGGTTATCACTATATTTTGGTACAACCACAATTTTCGCTTCACAAAGAAACAGTCGGCCGCGTAATAAATAACTTCACAAACAAGTGCACTATAAAGTGCCTGCAATTTTTGAATAAGGAATAAACCGGTCAATTGCATTCTGTCCAAAACAAAGACAACGAGATGCAAGTTTTATATCTGTATTACAATATACGATCGCCATTGAAGACTAGCGTTCGGCGAGCTGCAATAATTTCAGTGAGCTAAAAATTACTTACTTTTTTGCTTGCACACTGAATAAAGCTTGTACAATTTTTAAGAAGCCTTTTGCAGCTGTGCCTGCAACGAAGAAAATTCATCATTGTCAAGTGTAAATTCTCGATAACGTAAAATGAAAACATTGAGAAAACAAGTGTGATAACTAGAGTTAACTATGAATCAAAAAAATAAGGGGACATGGAGTGACATTTAGGGCGTTAGCTGAAAAATGTCAAGTTTCAGTAAGTATTTTATAGACGGGCTTTCTAACGGAAGTATGTTTCCCGACACGTACGCATAAAGGCCAACCTCGATCTGAGTTTGGGAGCAAAATTTCAATAATTACAGTGCACAACAAAACTACTGGATTCTGATTGGACGAGAGCAGTACAATTAATCCCAAATTGTACTTCCCAGGGTTACCTGGAGTACCTGGTCCAAAGTTGACCCAAAGTCTTCAGAGAATTCTGAAGTCTTACGAAGATTTCTGAAGACTTCCGAAGTTGACCCAAAGACTTCCTAAGATGTCCGAAGTTGACCCAAACACTTCCGATGATTTTCCGGAGTGTATCGAATTTATGAGTTCGAGTTAGAAATTTCGAGTTCGAGTTAGAAATTCCGAGTTCGAGTTAGAAATTTCTAGTTCGAGTTATGGGGTAACATTTCCCCAGTTGGTCACGCATAGTGTCGCCCTTATCACCAAATGAAAGCTAACCGCAAGCAAATAGGAGTGGAAATAACCGCAAGCAAACCAGAGTGGAGCTAACCGCAAGCAACTCGAACTCGATATTTTAACTCGAACTCGAAATTCTAACTCGAACTCCAACTCAACTTGAAATTCTAACTCGAACTCGAACTCATGAAATGGACAGACCCGATTTTCCGAAATTGATTCCAAGACTTTTGGAGTTGAATACAAGTCTTCCGAAGATTTTCCGATGTTGGCCCGAAGACCAAGGAATACAGTTTGTGCCAGAACTTGTCACGCGATCGGTTCTGGTCGTGTTGGTGCCTCGCAAAGCCAATTTTTTTCCCGTAGTATCAGCCTTACTGTATTGTTTGTAATTTCAAGGAGTAAACCAAATAAAAAAATTCTCACAAGTTATCCCTAAAATGCTAATGTTTGGTGTTTCAATATCCGTTTTCATTTTCTAGCTTATCGTAGTTTTATTTGAAATGTTCTATTAAATTCTATTCAATTTTTTCTGTGTAGTCAGAAAAACTATATCCGATGAGATGATATATGACTCTTATTTGCCGTGACCCCGTGTACGTGAGGGGGGGGGGGGGTCCTCCGATATGAACGGGACGGGGATGCTCGAATTACGGGTGCTTGCCATATGTAGGAAAAATCTGTCTGGTGTGACCGTTGCATACTGTTAAGCGATTTTCCGAATATAACGACCGACCAGATAAGACTGCAATTACCATTAAACTACCAGGCGTCCCGCTCACTCCTGAATAGGCGCCTTTTTCTCCGTTGGCTTAGAATGTGTCTCTCTATTAATTCTTTATAGATTGATACTTGAACTTTTTCTTTTTTATCCAACTGTATCCAGAAACGTTGCTTCAATGTCTCAGATTTCGGCCGTGATTTGATGATAGCATGATGTGAGTTTGCTCTGAATCGAAAATAATCATGATTTTTCATTAAAAAAAAATATGAAAAAGTAAAATTTGATTTGTTACTCCTCTTAGGTCTCTTAGAATGTTTTGTTTTCTTTGCGTGACTTGTGACTTTCAACACTGCAAAACGGAGACAACGTAGAAAAACTATTCAATATATTAAAACATGCGTTTTGCACCTCCAGTGATAGTAACAAATTAAATGTTTAGTCTAAATTAAAAATGAGATGCTTAAAAATATAACTTTCCGTTTTTTCGATAACAGAAAGTAACCGATAAAACGTTGGTTTAATTTGAATAAGTACACCAACATGATCAATAATTAATGATATTTTCCTTTTTAAAACCTAACAACAAAGAGAGCCAAACAGAAGATCTCTTTAACAACAGCGGGAGTGATTGTTTAACGACCTTTAAGGCAAACTAAACCTTAAAGAGTTGTAACAGTAAATGTAGTTTTTCTCCGTTTTAAAACTGTTTATTTGCTTACACACAGAAAATGAGTAATGAATAAAATTCAGGTGTTTTACAGCTTGTGCCAGAACCTAGGTGCTTTATATTTCTATGAAAAAAACTGCTGATTTTCCGCAAAAATAACTGTACAATCTTTCAACAAACACAATGATACGAAACGACTGTATACTGATTTGATAATATTCCGAGCATTCCGGTAAAAACGAGAAAAAAGGTATTCCTCTAAGGGTATTCTATTTTTTCCGAAAATTTTCTAGTGGAAAGGACCGTTCTTGATTTGATTTTTTACCGGAACAATTGGTTTCGCTGCATAAATGGAAAGCGCTTCCCGTCTCGCTTTTGAGTTTACCGTATTGTTATGCAAATGTAACAAGTTAATTGCGACCGTTTCACCATTATTACAAACTGAAAACTGTCAAGGATTAACCCAAATAAACATTTTCTCGCCACTAATTTCTAAAATGTTACTTCGATTATCTACTTCGATTTCTCTCAGAAAATTACATGATGTTAAAAAAGTGATGTAGAATGTTTGGCATTATTAACTTATAAGGGACGGGTACAAAAAATGACCAATTCTACTGCCCGACGAAACCGCTATTAAAGGCGGTATTAAACACACTAAAAACTACCCGCCAACTGCTAATTAAACATTGCGTAATTTATTGGCGGCTTGTCGGTAAAATTTTCCAGAATTGAGAAATCTAGTGAACATTAATAACTTGGTTTAACTTTTGAGTAGCACAAAAATATAAACCCCAGAATTTTTTCTTTTTAGAATTTTTTTTTCGCTACACAACAATCATTATTTCGCTACGCAAGAATCATTATCTGTATAGGTTTCGAGCTGTCAGCTAAACCAGACCTTCTGGGAATTAACGCGGGAGCCGGTTTGTCCTGCCGCGCTTCATAAAATATCGCCAACGAACTCTTCATAGGCTGTTCCAGGCGCTCGATAAGTTGAAAGACGAGAGAAAAAAGACGACGTTTCGTAGAACAGAGGCCGCGAAAGTTCTTTCGCCTCCTCACCTAAACCCCGCGCCCTTTTTATCCCACTCGCCGTTCTTCGTGCTTTTAAATCCCCAACTAACTGAACGCTGGTGAACGTCTTGAACAGGCTTATTGTTAGGGGTGTCGAACAAAAATTCGAGACGACGAGAACCTTGAAATTTGGCTTAAATTTTGCGGGACACACATTTTTTGAAAGACCATTCACCGCCCCTATTGTTTAGCGTGTCGATGCAGGTTTTATCTTTGTATGTATTCGCGTTTCAATGTTTTGCTCAATAAATGTTACGAGGAATGCTTCATTTCTTTATCGTATTTGAGACATAAACAAATAATAAATAATTTGCGTAGCAGGTTGCAATTAAACAGACGTTATCCGGACAATGAAAATTTTCCTTTTGTTTTTGAAATCCATCTTAGCCTTCTCAAAACGCATTAAATCCTTTGAACATCAATTGAAATATGTGTACTTGCGATAAGAAAATATGCAACGCCATTTTGCCGTAAGTTTCGACACACTCCAAGCGATTGAGCCTAATGGGTCTTTTTAGGTGATATTCCAACAGTTTTGAAGGCAAGCATCTCCTGAGGTCCATACAATCATTTTTGTTTACTTGACCAACTGACTGCGCGCGTTTTAAGCCTCAATCGCTCCATTTGCACTTTACAGATCGAGGCTTATTTCATTATTTGAATTTCGCCAGCTAAAACATTTCCGCAACATTCTTGGTTGTATTGCTTTAATTTCATGTAAAGCCTTGGGCAATTTCTCTAAAACTACGCGCTCATGAGGACGGCTTTGCGCAATTGGCACCCGCGAACCTTACCAAGCACAATTGTTTTGCATCGTACTGCCACTTTCACCTATTCCAGCGATGCACCTCTTCCGTTTACAAATATCAGAATATATTGCTGATTACTACTCGGCTAATACAAGAATAATCAGTTCGTTCAAAGGTTCTTTAAGCGTGCCCCTACAACAAAAGGCGAGCTTGCTCATAGGAGAACCAACAAGCGCGCACACTCTGGCCTATCAGCGGAATCACAAATTGAGCGCTCGGTAATAACAATCTCCTTTGTGTGCGCTCAAAAGCGAGCGAACCAGTTACATCGGTGGCCGGGCATGATCATAAGGGTGCGTTCTTGCGAACAATTCCTCAGTACAAGGCTGTATACCCCAGTTTCCACAGCGCGTTTAAAATCGGTTTAAGAAGATTACCGAGAACCCCCCTACACTTTCCAAATATAAATCGCTGAAGAATCACAGAGATTTCAAAAATACGTACAACTATAACTAAATACCTTCTGAAGTTTTTCGAAGATCACCTACGGGTATACTTGAAGAAGGTCTCAAAATTAAACCACAAAATACCGAAATGTGTATGGCGAGTCATTGGCGCTGGAAAAATAATTCCGAACATTCGAATGAAATTCTTCATATATCTTCTAATATTGTACTGCACTTTATGTATTTTACTGAGTGATGATGGGTTTTAAGATTTTCGTTAAGAATAACTATTTAAAAATCGACACCCCGACTGAGCAAGCCTTTTGATGCAAAGAATTCCAGCTGTTTATTATAAACGATAATATAAATGTAAAGTCACAAGAATATATCATGGATTGAATTTCTGTCCAAAATTCTGCTAAAGAAGTGCCTTATAATTGTTTTGAATGTTATAATTGTTTTAAGTTTTTAAAGGAAAATGTCCTATATAACGAATTCAAAATTACCTAAGATACGCATGATATAGAAAATATGTAATGACTGGGAAATGTGTGTAACGAGAACGATTAGGTACTGAGTACAAGTCATTTTCCATCGCTTTTGGGAAGGTTATTCGAGATTTTCTTGAAATAGAAAGGATGCCACATAACAGCAAAACGTTTTATAGTAGTTGTAATCTATATGTGTGTGTTGATACTTTTTTTCACGCCTTCAATAACAATTAAAAAGTTAAGAAAGTGAGGAAGAACTTACACACCTTTTGCAGGCAGCTAGCCGCTATAACTTGGCGGTATCTGAAAAAGAAACATCGGTGATTATTTTAACATTTCATCATTAATCAATAAACTTAAGCTGAACTGTTATAACTTGAGCGTTAACAACGACTGTAAATACCGAATTAAGTTTGAACGTACAGCTTTGAAGAAGCTTTGCAGGACTTGCAGCCGTATCTTCAACGAAGGCAAACAATACAGCCGGAACGTTAACTCTGAATCAAAAATAGTCAAGATATTTTTTCACCAAAAAATATATAAAAACGTTAAAATTGATTTACTACTTCTTTCCGTTGGTGCCAAAAAGTTTTCTTTCCTATGCGCCAATTTGGACTTCCTCTTGTGGATAACACTACAAAACAAAGGACTAGCTAAGACTTACTATTATTTTTTAGACATCCACTTTGCCCTTCTAAAAGGTAAAATGCTGACTCCTTAGTAATTTAGCCCAATTTACCTGCTATGTTATAGTTTTCTTGGAATTAAACACTTCGGTCTCAAAATAAGAAGTCGTGCCGAGCAATTAATTTCCCGTTCTCTGAAGACAAAAAATAGACACGAAATGTCTACGTGATGAATAACTGTAAGGGTTTGCATTAGAGCGGAAGAGCGGGAATGTTGCTGTTATAATCACTGAGCTGGCAACCAACTAACGTACTTCATCCTGATAAAGTATAGCAAAGTATAAGGAAATACGACAAATAGGCCAAGATGTCATTTCAACCGAGCGAGATCAAACCCACCTTTGAAAAATTGACAGTGAACGCCTGAAACAGCACACAGCAGTCCAAAAATTAATAGACCGTCGAGGTCGAGAAATCGGTGGAGAAATGTTTTGCGATCGAGAATTTTTGATCAGTTGAGAACACGTCGTTTTTAATTAATCTGTCAAAGATTTAAATTATATTAATTTCAACGGCTCTCTTAAAATGCACGAAAAACTTCTGCTCGTTTTTTATTTGGTCAAAAAAATTTAAAACACCCTTTCGTACTGCGATATTAAAGTGCCCGAAAAACTACTGCTTAATTAGAGTCAAGTCGTTTCTTAATTGGTCGAAAAATTTAAAACATGCACCGTTAAGTTTTTAATGCGTAATTTAAAGTGCCCGAGAAACTTCTGCTTAGCGTACCTAATTAAGTCACGTCGTTTTTAATTGGTCGAGACATTAAAAACATTAATTCCCTTTTTTTAAATACCGGAGAAAGTTCAGCTCTGTGCACCTAAGTTACCCACGTGTATTGTGTTCTAAAGTTAGAACGTCGTGTTTTAATCTGTCAAATAATTAAATTAATCTTAACAGCTCTTTCAAAATGCACGAAAAAACTTCTGCTCTGTTTACTTTGTCCAGAGTCACGTCGTTTTACAATTGCTCAAAAACTACTGCTCGTTTTTAATTGGTCCAGATATTAAAAAAAAATGAACCACCTTTTTAAAATACAGGGGCACCCGGCAGACCGTTTCGGTGTCAATTCGGGTAATAGTATTTCGGTCCATAAAAGTTTTCTGAAGTTTGAAAGTTCTAGCTAGCGTATCCGAAAAGACACACTTTTCTTAGTGTTTAAAAATAAGGCTTTAAATCGCACAAAAAGGACACTTATAACGTAAAAACGATGTTCTGACACCTATAGTAAAATTTTCTCTATGGGTGCCCCTTAAAATACCAGAGAAACTCCTGCTCTGTGTACCTAGGTTACTCACGCATTTTTAATTGGTTGAGAAATTAAAATATCTGAGAAACTTCTGCTCTGTTACTCGCGTCCGTCTTTGACGAAATTACGACAGCGACATGCGGACCATTCTTAGTTGCGACATGGCAAGCTTTGAACAGGGCCTCTAAACACGATGAAGCTTGCGGGACCTGCAACGTAACACTGAAATGTAACATGTTAAAATACTCAACTTGATGATTGAGATAATCAACTTGAGATAGGTTGTACAATATATTATTAGGATTCAACCAATTGCAATATTCAGCCTGGAAGATTAAAATTCAAAATGTCTATTTTTTAAGGCCGAATTTGAGTTCCCAATGAAACACCCGGAGAAGAATTCCTACAGAACTACAGCCGAAAAGGCTAAGCTGCTCTGCTGCTTCACGGATAAAGCCAAACAATATTTGGGTTTAAAAGATTTAAATATTTAAATAAATGTTTTTAATTGTTTAAGCCTGTCCATTGAAGTTCCCAATGAAACACCTGGAGAAAGAATTCTCACAGAGCTACAGCCTAAAAAGGCCAAGCTGCTCTGCTGCTTCAGGGACATTAAATGTCAAACAATATTTGCTGTCAAAGATTAAATTTAATGTTCAATGCGTTTATATTAAGCCTCAATTTTTAATTTTAGTTCCCAATAAAACACCTGGAGAAAGAATTCTCACAGAGCAACAGCCTAAAAAATAAGGCTAAGCTGCTCTGCTGCTTTAGGGATAAAGCCAAACAATATTTGCTGTCGAAGATCTAAAATTAATGTTCAATGTGTTTAAGCCTAAATTTTTAATTTAAGTTCCCAATGAAACACCTGGAGAAAGAATTCTCACAGAGCAACAGCCTAAAAAGGCTAAGCTGCTCTGCTGCTTCAGGTATAAAGCCAAACGATACTTGGTTCAAAATATTTAAATTATTATTTTTTTACTTTTTAAGCCTGAATTTAAGTTCCCAATGAAACACCTGGCGAAAGAATTCTCACAGAGCAACAGCCTAAAAAGGCTTAGCTGCTCTGCTGCTTCAGGGATAAAGCCAAACGATACTTGGTTCAAAATGTCAAAAAAAATCCGGACTGTCAAAATAATTCCGGACACCAAATTAATATTTAGATTTAGGCAAGCCTAAAAGCGGAGCTCCCCAGTTAATTATTTTGCACTTTATTGAACTCTGAATTCTGGCCATTGTACAACTTTAAGGCTAAGAATTTTTTATTCGATTTATTGATTTAATGAATAATAATTAATATTGTTCCTTATTTCTTTTTTACTGTGTCTGAGGGGGGGGGGGGGTACTCCCTAAAGATTTCTATTGGGGTGTGCCGCTGAGTTGCTGAGACTCTGGATCTGTTCCAGAGACAAAAGGTTCAATTTGCGACCCTGTTCCAGTCAAACACTGCAAAGTAGGAACCCTGTTCCAGCAATATCCACAAGATGAAAGGGGCGGAGTTTCATAGCTATACTCGATAGTGTTCAATCATGATTCTGGGAAAACAATCAACCCTGTTCCAGAGTCAAAAGGGTGATTTGTATACCCTGTTTCAGAGTCAGAGAGACAAAAAGCATACCATGTTGAGCGGCACATACCCGTATAGCTCTTATATGGGAGTACCATCCCCCACCCCCCCCCCCCTTCCGGGTACCGTGTACAGCAACAACAAATAAGAGAACAAACAAAATCAATCAAAACGTTATAATTCCACCGACAGCATTAAGAAGTCTGGATGGGAAATTATGTTGCAAAAAGGGGCAATTATGTTACCTTCGTGTAGAAAAAAGGAGGGAGAAGTAGGGCTGCATGTCGGGGTAGATAGGCATATCACATGTTAAATTAGGCATTTTTGTTGTTGCTTTACCAGCTTTAAAAGAAAGAAAATCACTTAACATTTAGAGTATAAAGGAAATAACAAACATCTACATTTATAATAAGGTTGATTTTAATTTTTTTTCATTCACTCATTTATTTATTTTCATTTTCACTATTTGCCTATATTTTTATTTTGAATGGAAATGGCAGAAATTATAGCTAAGGGTTTAGAGCATATTGCCCAAACCAAGCTAACTCCAACCAAACCGGAGTGAAAGCTAACCACATGCAAAATAGAGTGAAAACTATTGAACCGCAAGGAAACCGGATGAATAAAGCTAACTGCGAGCAAACAGGGGTGAACCTAACTCCGAAAACAAAGAAGTGCCACCCATCCCTAACCCACCCCCCCCCCCCAAAAAAAAAAAAGAAGATGATAGCACCTTATTTACTTTTACATGTCTTTTGACTCCCCTTCCTCTTAAGGGGTTTCACTTCACTTACAGAAAAAAAAGCAAAAATTCTGGAAAGCTAGAATATTGTTTGTGAGTCTCAAACTCAGTTTTGTTATTTGATTACGCAGAAAAAAAATAGAATCATGTTTGCTTGTGTATAAAACTATGCAAGAAAAAATATAACATCAATACTTTGACTACTCTTTTAAAAATTTGTTTGTATTATTGTCCACATTTTTTGAAGTCATGTTGCCCATTCGTCATGGAGTTCACAAAGTAAGTTAGTGAGTCACAATTTGGTTGCTACATGGTACCTTATGGATACTGCAAATTTTATCTGGCTTTAGAATATTTCACTTATTTTAAAAATATAGCTGTTCTTATAAATTGTACACAGCATACAGTACATAAGAATGAAATTGGTAATGCATATTGCTTGCAATAACGATTTTAAACTCACCTATACTTTAGAATTACAGTACCACCAGTTTCAGCATAACCAATCCAAATTCAAATAATTACATTGCTTTGTAACTCCACTACCTCCCCCAAGGTCAACCAAAGATCTTATCATATAATTAGACAACTACATGTAAGTCCTGTGTAGTTGAGGGCTCAAAACATTTGGACACTTGCAGGTCATGTTAACTGGCCAAACAGATTTAAGCTTGGTCATATGTGGTTTCTTTCCAGTCAAAACATTGAAAATAGCAATTTTAAACTACCACCATTTCTGCCATTACTGTTTTGGCTGCATATTCTTGAAAAGATCACTTCATAATGCCCTTGTTTCATCTAACAAGATGTGAAAGTGACAGGTCAATCAAGAAGTCGTTTTCTGAAGTACACTGTAAATAGGTTAACATTTAAAATATAAATTTTGCTCATTTGCAGCTTCTCTTGTTTTTAATTTACATGTAATTTACTTGTCTCTTAAAAATAGCGTCATGACGACACCCAAACATCGAGCTGGATTTAATCTTTCCTGTTTTCTATTTATGTTGTCCTTGTCCTTGTCTGTTTTTGTGTCTGTGGCTCTGCAAACTCTGCAACTCATGTTAATCCTGAAAAAAAGTCAAATGCCACAGATGAAATTAAAATTGATTAATTGGCATCAATATCAATAATTTATAGGACAAAACACTTAACTCGAGCTTGTTTAACTGAAGCCAAACTACTGGATGCAAAAGGATCCATTAGATATTTAACAGAGATGTATCAGCACAGACTATTTTTTTACTGATAACTGCGAAGTCAACTAAATAGTTTAATAAACTTAAAGCGTCACTGCAAACCCTAACACCCCCTCTTAATTAAAAGGTTTGGCCTTTAAACAACCCCCCCCCCCCCCCTCCCCTCCCCTAGCCCTTTTGGAACTTCCATTGACCTTACATGGGATGGATCTGAATATTTGGGTTTTCCTTGGTGTAAGAACCTGTGAAATATTTCTTTGTTTTGGAGGGGCGTTAACAAGACCCGGATCGGATCGGACCGGATCGGATCGGATCGGACCGGATTATCAAAACTCGGATCGGATCCGACCGGATTGACAAAATCCGGATCGGATCCGAAAAAGTCGGATCACCGTAAATTTCCGCCAAAATCGTCACGTGATACCTCAAATCGAAGATGGCGAAAAAGGAAGTAAGTGGATGTTCGTTTTGTGCTATTAGAAAATGAGACACGCCAACACGACTTCCGCTGGTTGCTGAATGTTAGCCTTCAGTCTGTTAACGGAGGATTTAATTATAGCTCTCTTGAGCCATTTCAGTGATGATCTTTATGCCATTGTGTTTGCTAACTCTGTGGCATATTCGTAAGGTTTATTGGCTCTTGTTTGTTGAGAGATTCTTAATAGCCTTTAAAGGAATGTTGTAGTCTATATTGTGTATCGGTTTAGTGGATTTCTAACTGTCAACTCGCATATCTGAAGTGTGGCGGTTAGTTCGTATGATAACGTTTCGTTACCACGGTTGCGAGGATCTAAGATCCGAGTCTTTTAAAGGCTACTGCAGTCTCTAAGCATTGCTAGCAATGGTTTCTTTGTTTTTAAGCTCCCCTTAGTTTGAGTGGTTGTGATATGTGCTCTGGGAGCTATAAAACTTTACCGCCATTGTTTTTTATCTGTTTGTTGTGTTACTTGCATCCAACAAATAAACTATATGGCAGTTTGATCACTGCATTTGAAGTCTCTAGGATGCTGCAACGATGTCTCCTGGCAATTGTTTTATCTTAAACAAGACTCGAGGTTTGGTCCTTAAGTGGACCTCATCAGTTGCTCCTATGTTAAAGTCTCATCGAATGATTTGAAATCAATCGATTTGCCGTTTTTGTACTTGTCTGCAGGATCGAAAATTCAAAGGTAAATATTAAATTAAATCGAAGTGCTTTGAGGGCTGTAAGAATGTGGGACAATCGGGTGTCGTATTTATTTATGAAGATAACTCTTGAATGTGAAACGCAACAGCAGTGAGAGAAATCACAGCAATCGTCCCACTTTCCTTGTTCTTATCCACACTTCAATCTTTACCTTACACTCTAGGAACGGGAATCATTTCAGCAGGGTCAACACACAGCAAACATCCACTTACTTCCTTCTTTTGAGGTATCACGTGACGATTTTGGCGGGAATTTACGGTGATCCGACTTTTTTTGGATCCGATCCGGGTTTTGTCAATCCGGTCGGATCCGATCCGAGTTTTGATAATCCGGTCCGATCCGATCCGATCCGATCCGGTCCGGTCCGATCCGGGTTTTGTTAACGCCCGTTTTGGAGCTATTGTTTTCCTGCTCCATGTTGTTTTGAGGTTCTTTGATGCCTTGTTTCACTAGTTCATACACAAGGATGAGCTGGATATCTGCCATAACCACACATTGGAATTTTAAATGGAGTTTGTGAGGGGAGGTGACATTCAAACCATTTAACCTTCCACAGTGAGGCTAGGGTATAGATATTTTCTGGTACAAGATCTAGGCATTTCATGAAAACATACTTTTAGTGAAATATTAATTATTTAAATTGTCTACTAATAAATATTTAGTTGTTTTGAATGTCATTGAGGAGAGACAAACTAACTCCCGAATTAGGATTTCAAGTTGGATTTCGAGTTAGGATTTCGAGTTGGATTTCAAGTTGGATTTTCGAGTTGAATTTTCCAGTTAGGATTTCAAGTCGGATTTTCGAGTTCGGATTTCGAGTTGGATTTTTTTTGACAAAGCAAAACCCATTACAATTATTGAAAGCTAACCGTAAACAGGCTAACCGGAGTGCATAGTAGGCTAACCGAAGTAAATAGTAGGCTAACAGGAGTGTGTAGTAGGCTAACCGGAGTGCATAGTAGGCTAACCGGTTAGGCTAACCGGAGTGTTTAGTACGGTAAGCAACTCGAAATCCAACTAGAAATCCAACTCGAAAATCCAACTCGAAAATCCAACTCGAAATCCTAACTCGAAATCTTAACTCGAAATCCAACTCGAAAAATATAAGAATATAACACTAGCTAAAAGAAGGATTGACATAAATAATCTATTAAAAACCACCACACCAGCTCTAATTTATAGCCCTGTTTATAAAAATAATTTATAAAAACTTCTGTCTTATGTAATGGATCTCATCAAATATAATTAGCCTCTTTCGTTTATACACTCAGTGTAGTGACCCTTCCTTCCTACATGGGATATTTAGCTTTTCTACTTGGGGATTTCTTGTTAACTTACCTGTATAGAAAAAAACATTGCCACATCATAAAAGCTTTTCTCCTAACAGTAATACTTATAAGATTTTCAAAGATACACATTCAACACTGTCATAATGATAGTCAATGTATTAAAGTTTGCATACACAGCTGCATACAGTGTCTAAAATGGCATGAATTACAAGTAGAGCGAACAATTGTGTTTTATAAAATTACTCAAAATAATTAACTAAGATAATTTTATGTGGACGGAAATAAACTGATTTTTTTTGTTTCTGCTAAGGTGTGGTAAAAACGGGTCAATTCAACTTACTTGCGCCCGCGGACCAATAGCATTGACATCACTTGGTCAGCGGTCAACTTCAAAAAAACACGCGACCTTGACCAGTTCTAAACCTGAGCTCGCGATATGGTCATGTGATACTGGTCAGCGGATACCTTGTTTTGGCAGCTGTCAATTAACCATAAAATGGATGTCCAATGTCCAATATCAAAGATCTTAGTCGTTTACCTCAGTCATTTCTGGTTAACCAAGGAGGCAGAAGATTGTCACTCCCCCGCTTGGGTTGCCTTGGGACTCCCCTCCCCCTCCCCGAGAGTCTATACGCGCGGCGCGCGTACGCACCAAATTTTTTCGGCCTCCTGGGTTTACAAAAATTCTCTCGTACCCGCATTATCCATGGTGCTCCGCTCCGCACGCTGGCGCGCGCTGGGGAGCTCCGCTAATAAACGTATGGTACGGTATGTAACGTATTATTATACGTAAAAATCGTAAAATGTCAGCTTATTATCCGTATTATCCAGTGTTTCCAGTGTATTTTTCTGAAGAGCACGCAACTTCCGGATAATAAACGTATTATTCGATTCGGAGTTTATGTTTAAAAGACCTCTTTTCATTTTAAATAAACAAGGAAAATATTTAGTTGCTTTCCACAACTACTAGTGAACTAGCCGGCCGGTGGTTTGGGTTTGTTTTTCACGGATTTCAGACGAAACGAAACCTAATTGAAATGAAATCAACAACTTCGATAATCGCAGCAAAGTCTGATTTACTCAAAACATTCGCGATCAAAATTCATAATTTTCAGTCGGAAAATGGAAAAAGAAAAGTGTGGCGTATTAACTGAAGTTATTTCCTTAGAAATAAACCGGCAATTCATTGACAACGAACGTTTTCTTTTATTACATGATGACAAGATGATAAACACGGTGCGTTGTCAACAAAACCAGTATGCAAATTTAAGTCGAGAAGTCCGAGAGAGAACTGCGTGAATGGGATTCAGTATATTAGCGACACGCTTTATTCGGTTGAATATCTAGTTTACGCAAATTGATAAAATTAATTATCTTTATGTGTTCGGATAACACTTTACATCGATCCAGAAACTCTTTCGCAAATAGATGTCAAGAACTATGCAGACTGAATGCGGGCTTTTAACTGTGATTTCAGTTCCTGACTTTACGCTAAAATGACAAGTGTGAGACTTACGGATAATAAACGTTGAATTGTACGGATAAAATCCGTACGTGGCTGTATTTTCAGGAAATTAAACGTACATGTACCACGTTTATCGCATCCAAAAAAGTTTTCGATTCAAGGGAGAAGATGGAGTATCGAATTTCTAATATCAGGGGCGGATCCAGGGGGGTGGATTGGGTGGCTAGCCACCCCCCCTTGATCCACCCAAAAAAATAAAATAAACACAGTAAAATAGAAAATAAGGACAATGACAATGGGTAAGGTGAAAAAAGTGTTAATATTTTTAGCTAAAGTAAATTTGACACATTTGTTAACATTCACCTTCCTTAGCCAGACGGCCGTTCAAAGTTAAGGACGGCCACTTTTCCGAAATAGGAGATTTTCGACAGCCTATTTTACGAACTTCTGTGCTTAATGTAACAAAAGAGGTGTGTATAATTTTAAAAAAATTACATTCCTTTTAGCTTTCAAGAGTTGTTTTAGCCTTGCTGGCACGAGTTTCTTCTCCATATCAATTTTTTTAGCGAGTTTTCTTACTGTTTTCTTCGCATCGAAGCGATTTCTCAAGCAAAACCGCTGTTCTAAAATCATTGACTTACCAAAATATTCCCAGACCACTTTGCCAAGAGCTTAAAATTTCCACGCACGTGGGTGAGCAAAACAACGCATATCTGTTCTTTTGTGTAAGTTTGGGGTTTGTACTCCAAATTTCAATCACTATTCATAGGAACTGGAGTTTCTGTCCCAAATATAATTCCAGGTAAGTCGAGGAAAGAATAGTTTTGCCAAATTATCAAGGAAAAACAGTGGTTTAATAACTTAATTAAAAGATGTTTAAAGCTGCTCAGAATTGCGTAAATCACGTCTAAAAGGCTTCAACTTTTCAAAATTTATGAGGGGGCATGCCCCCAGACCCCCCTAGGAGGAAGGAGCCTACCGACCCATGAAATATGGCTCTCAGGCCCAAAATAATTTGGACTTCCACTTTCAAAATCCTGTCTAAAAGCCTGATACCCCCTTCCCCCACCCCCATAAAAAACCTTGGGCTTAAACAAGATAGTAAACAAAATATTGGTGAACAGCCACCCCCCTTTTAAAAATCCTGGATCCGCCCCTGAATATAAAATAAACTTGACGTGTAAATTGGCCGCGTTTAACTTCCCAAAACAGAAAGAATGGAGGTTGAAAGAATGTGTTTATATAGTTGAAATAATTTCTTCTCAAACTTTCCAAGATAACCTTTTACAGCAAGTAATAAAAGACCGAAAACTCCAAACTTTTCAGCCATCACTTGCGGCCATAATAGCGCAGTGCGAAGATAGCGTATTAATTTCGTGACTGTACGTGACGGCTAAAATTGCAATCCGGCTTTATTTTATTTAAAGCAAGTTAAAAAAAAGTTTGATGCACATCTAAAAGTTTGAACCAGCCAAAGCAGAAGTATTCTAATTGTTCTCAAAGATATGGCTTATCCAAGGTCAATTTGGCAGAGCGAAGCGAAATGAAATTAACACGGCTGCGAATGATTTGGCGTTTTGCATTGCTTTTTGCACAGCAACGAGTATCGATTAAAAATGAAAAAATATTATCATCTTGAAGCTCTAATATTCGCTTGTAGTTCCAAATACAGAAGTTCTACGCAGTTTTGAGCTAACTTCTCTCCATAAAGCGCAATCAAGTTCTTCAAAGTGTATTTCTCTGCAACCACGTCAAACGAGAGCTCGGCCAAAGTTCGTAAACAAACAAACACATTTCACGAAATTGTTTTATCCTAAAACTTTCTACCAAAGGGATGCCATGAGTTAATTTTCCTGTATTAAAGCAACAAATGGATTTTCGAACTCAACTTCTCAGCGAATTTTTCCGCGGTATTAAAAATCAAAAGCAGTGCGAACTGCTGTGAACACATTTAGCGCTAAAACATAGTTTTCGCGGGAAGAAATTTTCCCAGCTGTCAGCATCATTAACGTCTGTTCTCCCGGCCACTACTATTAATAGTCAATCAGAAACCAAAGAACACTTTTTAGATATAAAAAGGCTAACGAAAATCGGGAAAACTTCGTAAACTTATCTGCAAACAAAAAACCACTCAAATGCGCCGGCCATCGGCATGGAAATAAACACTTTTTATTCTTTAATCAGATAATTTGCTCACCTCATTTATATGCGTTTTGCCGGAATTCCAACACAAGAAACATCAAGATTAGCTGAATGAAAGGTTCGTCCACTATCCCTTTTCCAAGATTTGAAGTATTGAATGGCAGTTTATAACCCGCGGCTTGGCGTGTAGATTTGTAACAAGACGCCTAAAGCTTAATGCTTAAAACCGGGCGGTTGATGTTTAACTACTTCATTAGACAAGTACAGCAAAAACTTTTAAAATACCATTTAATTTATATTGAGTAACACGCAAGTCTGTGGATTGCTTGTCCATGCTTAGACAAATTCCTGCTTAGGCTTTCAAATTTTTATTTTTCTTCCGAATACTGAATAACCTAGGTATTGAAAAGGTTTTGTGTGCAATCTTGAATAAATGAACTCAAACCAGTTAAATGGCAGTACAAATGATCTCCGACCGAAACAAACAAACAATTTCGTTAAAAACTAAGACGTGTTTTTACATGTAAACATTTTTAAAAATGTACCACACCAAAAAATGGGAATAAGAACAAGATAAGAAAGCTTTTCAGCTTTCAAACATGCAAGCTCTTCACGTCAATTTTGGGAAGCAGTCACGCAAACGCAAGTTCTTGATTGCGTGATTCATTGCAGGTCATTTCTCCATCGCCGTTCGGTTCCGACTGAAACTCAAAACCCTTGAATGAAAAACAAAAAATATATATTTTATATTCCTCGGTAAAAAGAGCGGAGTAACCAGAAAATTATAGTATTGGCTCCTGCTCGAATAAAACGAGTAACATAAATAATAAAAAAAAAACCGAATAAAACGAGTCAAATATCAAGAATAACAGAAAAATTTCTAAACAAAATTACAAAAGAAAATAAAAAGACTAAAAAAGGGCATGCATTAGACCACATGTATTAACAGATGCTGTTAAAAATCTTAACTAAATGTGAAAAAAAGATTCAAGATGAGGCGAAGAAACATTTGAATTGCATTAAAAATTTTGAATCCTTAAAAGCCGTGAAAATACTGATGCCGTGATAAAATTTAATTAATTATACGCGCCGAAGGGCAAGTTTTCATTTTTGCCGTCTATTATTTCACACGATGGCTTTACCGATTAACATTCCATTCTAGTTTGAAGAAATTTTTATATTATTACTTTGCATTTCCATTTTGTTTATGAGTTCTTGAAAAGTGTGCAAGTAAAGTTTTTACATCAAGAACAAAATAAGGTTCTTTTGTTGTGTAAACATTCAATTCGTCTGTGACACACGACTTTGTCGGCCCAACTGTACACGGATGGAAATAGACAAAATGGACACAATTCTTGCTAAATGAAAAGCATCTTCAAAGTAGAGTCTGGAGCCGTTTTTAAATGCAGGAGCTTGCTGCAAAAACATTGCGTGACTGATGTAAAAAAAGCTTCGACCTCAGCGACCTGTCGAAACAATCACCGGTTTCGGACTCCAGTACTCGCTTGAGTCGAAAGCTTGAATAAAAACACAAAAATATATCTTTCACGTTTAACAGAAATCGGGGTATTAGATAAAATTTTAATTGCTCCTGCTGAGTAAATATCAAAAGTGCAGGATCTGAATCCTGGCCAAGAAAGCGGCCGAGTGAACTACTACGACAAATAACGCAAATATGTAAACATCAACATGGTGCCTCAATCTATAAATAGATGTCGTGTTCGTTTCAAAAGCCTAAAAAGGCAACTAAATACAAACGTGAAAAAATAAAAATAAAAACATGAAAACGTTTTAGACGAAGTTTTATTCAAGATGGGTCAAGAAACATTTTAAAAGGCAAAAAGATTTAGAAAATTTCAAAAACGTGAAATTTTGCATGCCGTGGTAGAATTTAATTACATGTATTAAATTACCCGCGCCAAGTTTCATTTTCATTTTGCAGACCATTTGTTTTACTTGCTGGCTTTGCGGATCCCTTCACAAATACCATCATAGTTCGTAGAAATACTATACATTACCATTTTGTTGACTGAAGTCTTGGGAAGTGTACAAGTAAAGCTTTTACATCAAGAACAAAAATAAGATTATTTCGCTGTGCAAACATTCAATCGTCTCTGATACGCGACTTTGCCGGCTCAACTGTACACGGATGAAAATGGACACAATTTTTTCTATTAAATGAAGAGCATTTTCAAAGTATTCCGGCTCAAAAATTCTCTGGCTACCAGCCCTTTTTTAAAAGCAGTTATGCGTGAAGCTTGCTGCAAAATCATTGCGTGACAGACGTAGCAGTTTTCAAAAAAAAAAAAAATAATAATTGCTTGGACGTGTCAAAAAAATCACCGGTTTCGCAAACCAGTACTCAAACGCTTGAATAACACAAAAATATATATTTCACGCTTAAGAGAATTGAGGGTATTAGATAAAATTTAAAATAGGAGAGTGATTTAATAGCTTCTCCCGAGTAAACATCAAGGGTGCGTGATTTGAATCCTGGCCAAGAAAGTGGCCGAGCGGGTCTGGAACGATTTACCGACAAGACTACTACTACTACTACTACTACTACGACGACGAAAAAATTCCGGGCGATTTATGAACCGGGCCGGCCCAGTCTCCCCGCCCGGTTAATAAGGAATTTCGTTGCAGACAGAGCGGCTAGATTTGTCAACATCGGAATCCTATGTTCTTCTCCTCTAGCAACAAAACCAGACAAGCGAAAAAAAAACATCGGAAATTCCGTTCTAAAGTTTTCTTGTAATGCGTCCATCAACAAACAACAAGCGCGATCTCCTCGTGGTCAGATCATGCCTTCTGTGGTCAAAAATGCCAAAAGCGACTTCGATAAACTCACGTAGCAAAGCGATTGACATTTGCCTCTCCAAATTCGATCTCCCCGGTTTGATGGTGACAGTAGAGCATGTATATATACTGTAGCCACGGAGCCCCATATTATTCGTTTTTATTTGTCGAGTCCTTTGTTTCCGTTTTTGTCGCGCATATTTTTCTTGTAATTAGCTTTGTTAGTTATTTTTGGGTTACGTTACTTGTTATATTTTCGTGTGCATTTTTTTATCGGCCATTTCTATTGTTTCGCTTAGCGTTTTCTGCGGTGTTTTTTAAGTTTTCGTTGTCAGTATGTTAAAGTCGCCGAAGTGTTCGCACAAATCTTGTAAGTTTCGTATTTTTTTCCATTATTTTTTCGCTTTCTGTTTTAGTCTTCCGTTTGTTTCTTTCGCTGTAAGTTTAGTTTGTCTGTGTTGTTTGTTATTTCAGCAAATCGCTGGTTAAAGTGCGTATTTTTGAAGTTGTGCGTGTGGTTTGATTACATATATATATAGCACACTTTTCCGTCGATTCTAAAAATATAAACCTGCACTGCCTCAGGTATAATAATAATAATAATACTTTATTTATATAGCGCTATTTCTATCTCTAACCAATAGCGCTTTACAAGTTATTTACAATTAAAAATTACATATCTATATTAAAAAAAAGTTACAATTTGTATATAATAAAAAGAATAAAAGATCAATAAAAGAATTAAAACGAATAAAAAGACTAACTAATTCACCTAAGTTAATTGTAAAAATACACTAAATTTCACTATAACGTGAAAGAATCCTGTGAAGAAACACATTTCGCGCCTTAAAAGCGCGAGACATTGTCAATTTCCTGTCAGTGAAGTAGCTAATCAAAGAGGGTTGTCGAGATTGTTTTTGACAGCAATATCAAGTGAACTGCTAGCTACACAGGCTAGTTACACTGCCCGTTTTTTAGCTTCGTTTACTTGCAGATCCACTCATTAACTGCTCTGATAAGATGTACGAATAATAAGCGTACATGCACCCATCGTTTTAGCTTCGTTACTTGCAGATCCACTCATTTAATGGTCTCATAAGACGTACGAATAATAAGCGTACATGCACCGCGCGTTTTAGCTTCGTTGCTTGCAGATCCACTCATTCACTACCCTGGGTTCCAGAGAGTTTTTTTTTTTTTTGCGGTGACAAAGAGCGGCGAAGCCGCGATCGTCGATAGAGTGGCGAAGCCGCGATCGAACGAGCGATTTTTTTTCGCTCTTTCCGATCGTGGCTTCGCCACTCTCTCGACGATCGCGGCTTCGCCGCTCTTTGTCGCCGAAAAAAAACCCCTCTGGCAGCCAGGGTACTCATTCACTGCTCTGATAAGATGTACGAATAATAAGCGTACATCCACCACGCGTTTTAGCTTCGTTGCTTGCAGAATGCGTTAATGACGGATGTGGAGCAGATGTTCCATCAAGTTTGTGTGGCACCCGATGACTGTCATGCTTTGCGATTTCTCTGGTGGGAAGAAGGTGACTTGTCCAAGGACCCAGTTGACCATCAGAAACTGGTACATCTATTTGGCGCCACATCTTCCTCCCTGCTGTGAAAGTTTTGCCCTCAGGAAAGCTGCGAAAGATTTTGGGAGCGATTTCGATGCTCAGACTGTGGATACTGCGAATCATAACTTTTACGTCCACGAATGTTTAAAATCTGTCGGGACAGTTCCCGAAGCCTCAAGAGTCGACTTGTTCAACTATTGGCCAAAGAAGGAATTTAACTTCAAATAATTGATCAGCAAAAGCAGCTAGGCCTTAGAAAAGATCTCGTCCGGTGAGAGAGCACAGTCCATTGCTAATTTGGATTAAGAACACCTGCCTATTCACCGAGCTTTGGACACCCAGTTTAGTCGTGAATGAAGACACACTAAGTTTTCGTGTTAAGGAAAAACCAGTCATGACACCAGAAGGAGAATCCTGTTCCTAATATCTAGCCTTTATGATCCTCTTGGATTCCCGTAAGCTCTCATATTACCAGCCAAAGTTCTTCTAAAGTAGTTGTGCCCCACTTTGAATGAAATTAGACTGTTTTGAACGAGGCACTGTCAAATGTAGAGCGTGGTTAGATGATCTTCCAAATCTTACACGTGTAACCTGGCCGTGCTGCTTTAAGCCCAAGGATTTCGTTGTGCTCCAAAAACTTCAGCTGCATCACTTTCAGATGCCTCAGAAGTGGGTTACGGGGCGGCATCATATCTTTGCCTCGTAGACTACTAGGAAAGAATTCATTGTAAATTGGTTATGGCAGAATATCGTGTAGCACCTTTAAGACCATTACAGTGCCAAAGATGAAACTGACTGCCGCAGTGATCTCGGTCAAGCTGCATAAATCTATTATAGAGTAACCGTATCTGCCGATAAACAAGGCATATTTGGACAGATTCCACTATTTTACTTCAATACATCACAAAGGAAGAAAGAAGATTCCAGAAGTTCGTTGCATACAGACTGTCGGTGATCCACGACAGCTCTTCCCCACACTAGTGGCGACATGTTGATTCGCTGCACAACATAGCAGATATAGCTTCCAGAGGTTTCTTCTGTAGAGAAACTCAGATTAGTTTAACGATTAGTTTAGCATTAGTATAGCATTAGTTTAACGAGCCAGCGGTGTTAAGCCAAGTGAAAAAAGCATCGTCTGGAAAGGGCCTCTATGGAGCTGAGGGCCAAGCATCCCATGATTCCGCCCAGCAAGCATCATGTTACTGCTCCGATCATAAGAGAATGCCGCGAAAGAGAAGGATTTTGAGGAAGCATGCGGCTGTGCGGCGTGTAGTTGGAAAATTCCGTAAAAATGTCGCTTCTGAAAAGTAGGCCGTTTGAACAGATCATGGCTCCTTTACCAAGTGCAAGAGTCAATGACTGTCTTCCGCCCTTCTCCTCCGTAGGTGTGGACTACTTTGGACCGATGTTGGTCAAGTCAAGACGCAGTCAAGTCAAGAGATACGACATTTAGGAATTCGAACTCACAACTTACTTTAGGCGGAACTAACGTTAGGGCTGCTAAGACTGAGATCAAGACCACTTTGGAGAAGTGGAATCCCAATCGTATCGACACTTGCTTGAGGAGGCGTTAAATAAAGTGAAACTTCAACCCTTTGCACGCAAGCCATGCTGGAGGTGTCTTAGAACGAATGATACGCTCGATCGCAAGATTCTCCGTACTCTCTTGGAACTCAGGTCCTGGACGATGAAATTCTCCTAACCCTTATGGCGGAAGTTGAGAAGATATTAAGTGATCGTCGTCTAACTCTCCCAACAAGTGATGTGACCGATCCCGAGCCTCTTCCCTTTCTGCTGAAGAATTAAATGCTGTCCACATCTATGGGAGTAAACACTGGAAGCAAGCCCAGAATCTCGCAGCCATAGTCTGGAAACGTTGGACACGGAAGTACTTGCCGACGCTTGTGTTAATTTCTGAACCGCCTTCTCCACCACGAACTCTCAGTGCAACTGTTTGCAAGCTAGCACGGGATCTTTCAGATTTGACAGCAGTACACTCGGTTTCTTGGCCGGCCGCACTGGCACAATTCTGTTGACTATCTTCTGATAAAGTCTCTTGAGTGGTACAACCGGCGGGCGCCTCGATACCTTCGAGTGCAGTTCGCGGTGATACGCACGTGATACGCAGTTGGCGGTGATATGCAGTCTGCAGCCTGCGTTTTTGCGTGACCGGTTTGGCCCCAGCGTTTAGCGCACCTTGCTTATTGGAGTTAGTGTATCAATGCCTTGAACGGTAACATTTTTTCTGGGAAGGCTGAGCTTGATCGATGATACATTAATCAAAGTCAACTAGAAAATAATGATAAGATCTGAAATTACTTTCTGAATCATTTTTAAATTAGAGCAAATCAAGAAAAGACGTCTCTTATACAGTCTTAAATAACGGACAAATTTTGCTAAACAAAATGTTTCACTTAAAAAGTGGAATATGTTGTGCTGTCCTAAGTTTTAGGTTTTGCTTAAGCATGTTGAGTAAACGACTTTGAACGTCTGACGTCGACGTCTGAATCAACAGGCGTACTTTTGTTGATTTGGGCCGGTCCAAATTCGAACTGTTGTAATATGAACTTGTGAAGAACCCTGACGTGTTTAATGTTAACTTGTGGGGACCCCTCTGTGGAGTCCCTGACTTTTTTGTGGGCCACCCCACATCTCACGGACATGTGAGCTCACTTAGGTCGGACATTGTGTTTACAGTGTGTATCGTTGAGTTGAGTTTAATCGAGCCTTAGAACTATCTTACAACACGAACTAAGCTCGGCTAACGAATAGTCCGGCGTCTGAACCGGGCCTAATTACTGCATGGCAGGACTGTTAAAACGGCATGTTAGAAAAGACAAACCCTTTGGATTCAATGGCCTGAAAAACCAATCCGTGTGTTGGGTACTTTTATTTCTTACAACGAGAAAGAAAATGAAAAATCCAATTTCACGTTAAAACTGCAAAAATTGAAGACCATCTTTGACATTTGGAACTGCCGGAATCTTACACTATTTGGGAGATGTCTTATAACGAAAAGCCTTGGCATCTCGCAACTGGTACATACAATTTCTAGCCTCGATGTCCCTCGGGAATACCTTGGGGCGGTAAATTCAACCATTTTTAAATTCATTTGGAAAAATAAAAAGGACAAACTTAAGCGTAAAGTGATGATCTTAGATTATGACCAAGGTGGTCTGAGGGCTCCTAGTATAGATGTCTTAGCAAAATCATTAAAGCTAGCTTGGATTTCCAGACTTCTAGACGATGATTCAACCCGCAGGGAATCTTGGAAGACAATTCCTAGTTACTTTTTCGAAAAATGCGGCGGCTTAAATTTTATATTACGATGCAACTACGACAAACACTTCCTCAAGCAGATCGATCTGCCCCAGTTCTACAAATTAATTCTCTTGTATTTTCTGGAAATCAAGGAATCCTTTCCAAACCAGTCCGGTCAGGAATTAATTCTATTCAATAACAAAGATATTCTAATCAACAATCGCACTATTTTTTATAGGGACTGGTTTAATCGAGGCATTTATCTCGTGCGAGACCTTCTTAAATCAGATGGAAAATTCCTTTCTTACACAGAATTTGTTCAGAAATATGATCTTAGATGCAACTTTCTCATTTATTTTCAAGTAGTTTCTGCAATTCCCAGGCATCTTGTAGAACGTGCGATGTCATACCCCGTAGACAGAGCAGGTTTGTTGTCTAGCACTATGTTTCACCTCTCCCCAGAGACCTCCATCAACTAAACTAAAATGAAAAACAAAGATTACTATCGGCTCCTCGTAAATAAAGAACAAATTGAACCGAAGGCTACCTCCAAATGGAAAAGAGACTTGCAAATTGGTCAAGCATCTCTACAACCTTTTTTTAGTCGCGTAAGAAACGCATGTAGAGATAATAAGCTTAGGGAATTTTATTTCAAACTCTTACACAGAATAGTAGTCACCAAAAAGGAATTATTTCTCTTTGGTGTGGCAGAGGACGCAAAGTGTCCATACTGTGATTTGAATGACTCCATAATTCACACTTTCTACAACTGTAATTGGAGCCAATTATTCTTCGCAGAGGTTATAAAATGGTTTAATAAAGAAAATGCCACCTCTCTTACCCTCTCTCCAACTGAATTAATTTTTGGTAAGGACAAGGATAACATAAACAAAGAAATAGATATCATTAGAAAGTTAAACTTCACCTTTTTATATGCAAAATATTATGTATACAATCAGAAATTATTGAATGGAAAGCTGTCATTAAATGAATTCTTAGCCAATGTAAAATTTAAATACATCTTCGAAAAATTTAATTGTAGTTAAAGCGAATTATTTGAAATAAGAGTGTACTGTAGGATGAGTAATAGCGTGTATTAATATTGATGATGTATTGATGTATTGTAATTTCTAATTTAAGATCTAGTGTGCTAATAACTATATTATACTTGTAAGTTTTTTCTTTCTTTTTTTCAATTATTGTATTTGTTTATTTTTACGTTATTCTGTGTGTATTTTTTTCTATTGAAATGAATAAAAAATAAAAAATAAAAATAAAACGGCATGTGCATACTATGAATTTTAAGTGAAATAAATTCAAATGACTCGGTTGTCCAAGGTTAATTACTTAAAAGCTGTGCTTTTACCCTTTTCTGACACTTTTATGATTTAATTTGATGGAAGTAAATGAAACCAAATTAAGAAATGAACGCAGTTATGAAAAAATGGTAGTATACATTTAAAAAGAAAACGAGTAGAAATATCGCAAGATATGTCTACCAGTTTAACAGTCTATCTGTAAAACGTCAAGAAACAGTTCAAAGCCAAGACTTGGGTAAAATCCATTGAATGATTATTGTATTATTTAATGTAGACACTTACTTTACATAATCTGCACATATGTGACCCTCCACGGGAAAACAGTGAATAAGGTGAACGCACGCGCACGGCACGTTCGCACGTTTAAACAATAGATGCGTGTCTCAACACGGTAGCACCGTGTAAGTCACTTTCCTCATTAGTAGCAAAGCTATTGTTTTTCCTCGCACGCTAAGAACAAAGCAGCGTGTTAAGGCACGGTCATCGTAGTTCGGTGACACGGTCTTCTTAACACGGTTATCCTGACACGGTCATCATAACACGGTCATCGTGACACGGTCACCGTGTTAATGCGTGCAAAATGTTTACACGATGACCGTGTCAACAAACCCTAACTTCCCCGGGGAGGAAAATGATCGAGCAATTTCATTACTATTGTTCGTACTTACTAGAGAAGCTTAGTTGTTTCCAATTCCATAAAAGAAAGCTCGGATATTCTGATATTTTACACCAGAAATTTCCCGTTTATTCACTTTCCTAGTCAAAACCGCGGACTGTCATTTGTATTTTGCCGCGCCTTAAGAAGGGCTCTTCAAAATACTGCAAGACTTGTAAATAAAAAACATGTTGTTTGCCGGTCTTCTTGTTGTTTTATACATTTTGTTCGTGTCTATAACAAATAAAATAGTTTAGAGCTATCAAACCTAAAAAAATAAGACTGTTATTTTACCTCTTGCTGTCTTTCGGTGGAATTTAATCAAATAAAAACGATAAAAACTGTTTATGGAGGCGTTCTGTTTATTTGTGATTAAAATAAGGTCTTACATGACTTTTAAACTGGCCTCCAGAAGAGGCCTTTAGAGACTTTTTATTTAAATGGGTTTTTCTAAAGAAAATTATAGCACAAAAATATTATCGAAGACATGTTTCAATAATCGTAACATATATTGCATATGCATATATTTTTGCATATGCATATATTGTTCCATATGATTCTTTGATCTCTTGTGTATGCGTGTTTTTCTTTAGATTCCATTGCTTCGATCGTTTTTCGCTTACGTTAACCGAAACTGTAATTCAACAAATCGGAACCTCCCTCTCAACCCTTACCTAACTGCGCGCTTAAAGCGCCGGCAAGCATGTTTCAACGGGGGTACAACATATGATAGCGTTACAGTGCTTTACTGATATAACGAATCGCCTGTCATCTCAAACAAACTTTGTGGGACTGACTATTTCTAAAGTACGCATCCAAGCTACGGTGAAATAAAGTATTTAGGTTTTACTCAAGGCATCCAATAAAACAAGAAAGTCTTTCGTAAAGCAAAAAGTGTAAATACTTAAAAGAAATTGGCATTGTACTGTTCTCAAAAGGAAGTCTCAGGAATACAACGAAGCATTAATTTTTCTGGCACTAGACTTGCTCAGTAATTTATATCCGTAACGAACTGTAGCTTTTCCAATGAATTCCCATGGTTTGCTCTCTTCAAGTCATATTTACCTCTTATTCACCAATCGCGTATTTATATAGTGACTGATCTGTTTTGATGCGCCCTTACTCATTTCCATGAGTCATGGCCCGCCAAATAACGCGCTGTTTTTTAATAGGGATTCCAATTTCTTGCGCAACAGCGGTTTAATTAACTTTTTCAATATGTTTCATAAAAGCATTTATTTTGACTGTCAGTATACGAACAAGCAATCAAGGGAAAGCTAATGATATTAAAACTTGCGTCTTGTCGTCTAACTGTTTGTTTATTTGTCTGTTGTTTGAAATCGTCGGAGTTGTTTCGTTTTCACTTTTTTATTTGTCAGCGGCAGTGGAAAAAACCGCTTTGAATAAAGAAAGATAAAGACTAAGAAACAAAACAGGCGCTCTCGGGATTCATAGTATTAGTGTTATTATGATTCCAATGACGCACATTCTTTATTCGCGTCATAAATTGGCAATAAATACCGAAAAATGCCAACAACATGGAGGCGGTAGATAAAACTTTCGTAAGCACATTATTGAACAAGACGTAAAACGTTTGTGCGCCGAGCGTTTTTTGAATAATTTGAATAAAAAATGGCACGAACTGGAATTAATATCCTCATAACTCGCGCAAATGCCAATCAACCACTGAAATCAAATGTGAAACGCACGCGATTAATCTAATGGTTAAATACCATTTATTAATCATTGGAAGACAGAAAAATTAAGACAAATGCAGCAGCTTTCACATAAAGATTGATCGTCTTTTTCACTTGTGAAACATGAAAGTACTTGCTCCAAGCAACCTTTCCTCCTCTCAGTCTGTCAGCCGTTGTCATATTTGTCATGCTGTTTCTTATATTTCACACAGGTAAGTTAAGTGCTTTACATACATTTGTTAATCCCACTGGTACCCAGTACCTAGGAAATAATTTCCGTTTCCCAACAATTTCTTTGGAAAAATGTCTTTGTTTTATCATCACTTTATATTCACAATTGCTTGCTAAATTCACCTTTCCGACAATTGTTTTTATTCTACAATGGGAATCGCTCTATGTTCAGTTTACAAGAAGAAAGTTCAGTCAATTCCATCTTAAGATGGCTCGTATAGCTTAATCAAAATTAGATATGCCTGTCTTTGTGTTCTATCGCAACTATGCCATTAATGTTTAGGAAAATTTCTTAGTACAGACTTGTGCAAGTTTTAAAAATGAACAAATCGAGGTTATTGTGACGTCAAAATTCGTTGCCATGTCATACACGGTCAAAAATACACTATTTTGGATCTTTTGAGGCCAATAACTCAAAAATCACTCGGTGAAAGTTTTTGTTTTTGATATATTTTTATCTAACTGACGAAATGAACATTTTTACAAATTTTTAAAAAAAACTGTATGAATGACTCGGAGCTACGTTATAATCTCATAAATTTAAGGTGGCTCTGAACCCTACCTACAGAATTTTTTTAAAAATTGTTAGATTGTTTGTTTTTCTTTCAGACAAAAATATATGAAAAACAAAAACTTTCACCACCTAGGTTTTAAGTTTTTAGCCTTAACAAAAATAAGCCGTCTTTGACGCGGCATGGCAACAAATTTTGACGTCGCAGTGACTTCAGTTAGTTCATTGGTAGAACCTTTTACAAAGTTTTTCGAAAAGTTTAACCTCAACATTATTGGTGTAGCTGCAATAGAATGCCAAATAAGGGAATATATAAAAATGACAGGTCACCAAACTCGTTTACGAGAAAATGACGATTTTCCTGTCCGGCGCATCATAAACAAAATTAAACACCGCCATTTTTTTTTACTTTAAGCGCTAACAACGCGTTAAATTATGCGCCGTAAGAATGCGCAATGCAATGCCGAAACCACAAAAAACTATTTATTAGCAAAGCATACGGTGGATTTTGAAAGAATATATTTGCCTTACCTCTGAGATTTCAAAATGCCAATTGTTTGTTTTCCCATCTCGAAAATATTGTATAAATATCATTAACAAGGCTTTGTTCGTTAATTGGAGCCACCAAGCCTCACTACGTCTAAAACAGCACATGACTCATCGCATGGCAGTCTCTTTTGAACGAACGTTTCATACATTTGACGAGAACTATGGAAAAAAATAGTTCACTGGAAGAGTTCTTTTTTCCATTCATTACCGACTAAAAAACATAAAGCACCAAAAACCCGATGTTTTCAAATGTTTATTTTCAACTCATATGCTAACTCAAAATTTCTTAAGTGAAATAAATATTAATGGTTAGCATATGTCGTGACAAGTTAAGTAATATGTTATTCACAAGCTTTTAGATTGTCGCAATTTGCTGCTTTTGCTGTCATCTTTAACAAGCTGGGCGGACCATTTATTGCGTTGGTTCACTCCGTGACAACAGCGTTTCACAGTTCATATGATATCGTATTTTGCATAAATGATCATCAATTCGCCCGCTCCGTGCTTAAAGCAGTAATATAAGGGCTACTATCAGAAATTTAACAAAATAACGCGAAGGGTAGGCGCACATTGACCAATGATCTAAGATAAACTGTTTTCAGAATACACTTGGGGAACGTTAAGACACTTTGACGAAGCTGAGAGATGATTGGGCACTTAAAGTTCACGCCTGGAATTGTAAAGATGAAGAATCAACACCTGGGAAAAAATTTTACACTTTGCTTGGTGAAATACTTTTTGCTTTGTTCTTTATCACTTCTCATGATTCAAGGTAAGTAAAGCCAGTCACTCAGTTTCTTTGCTTTCAGGCTTTTTTGATTTTAATTCATCAACTATATCATCTTTAGTTTTTTGTTTGGAAGTGATAAATAAAAAATTAATAACGTGAGATAAAATGCTCATATTTGTCGCTTTCAGTTCGGAAACCTTGTTTGCAGGCTCTATGGCAATAGCAGGACAAAAGGTCTTGTTATTTCTCGAAAATAACAGACTATACATTATTGTATACGGAATATAGATCCAGTTTTCGAGGTGTTCTAGGTATTAAAAAGTAATGTGATATTCCTTGATAAATTCCCTTGCTTTCAGCTGTTGTCGTCGACCTAAAGGCCTTTTTTACTAGCGACGCAAGCACAAGCGCAAGAATAATATCTCTTATTTCACTGTGAAAACGCCTTCGACTCAAGCAAAAGCACAAGCGCATTGCAGTTTCATGCTTGTGCTTGTGCTTGCGGCAAGCACAAGCACAAGAACAAGGATCAAAATTTGTCCTTTTTGCGTGATTGCGCTTATGCTTGCGCTTGTGCTTGCGTCGCTAGTGAAAACCAGGCTAAACTCTTCAAAAATTCCCCGCTCTGTAAAACAATATTCAAATATTCGACGGTCTGGCAGTTGAAGTTTCGGACAAGAATGAACATGAATGATCAATTTTGTTTAAAGGCATATGGACCTTTATAAAGACTTCATTAATTATCTTAACCCTCCTACATTTGGCACCTGAAAAGAAAATGGGGTATTCTACTAACGATTTTTAAAAAGGAAGGCAATTAAACCTCGACTATCTGAACTTTTCTGTTATCCGCACTTTCGATTAACCATACAACATGTATTTGATTACCCTGTCTTTTCGATAATTCAGACTTTTTGATTATCCGGACTTTTCCATTAACCAAACTTTTCGATTATTCGGACTTGTCTCTGTTTTCGTGAATTTAAAATTAATGAGTCATAATCCAGAATATAATTCGCCGTGAAATGTGTAATAAACAATTTTTGTTAATGCAACTTGGACGGAGGACTTACTCTGGATAATTTATAAAGCTTTGTGCCATAAGTCACAGTGTTGCGTCGTGGAAGTAGTCTTAAGAAAGATTTTTGCCTTTTGTCACTTTTTGGTTTAATAAAAAAAAAAGAAACCGAACAACACATAAAGAAAGTCTGACCGAACAGTTGAAATGATATCCACGGCCTGACTTCTTGAGGGAATGAATTGGACTACAAAAAAAAAGTTAGAATTCGACAAGAAAACGGCAAGAACGTTAGTATAAAATAGAAAAACTACACTGAAATAAATAAATAACTAAATAAATAAATAAATAAATAAATAAGCGAGCAGCGCTTTTCCGAGGAGCACGCTGGCAAATTTTGTCTAACCGTTCTCATATTGTTGAGCGCGCGACACTGTAGCAGTGAAACACAAAACTGGATATCGAGATGGGACGAGTTTGTCAGTTAGAACTTTGGTCCGTTTGTCGTTTGCCAGTCAAATTAGGCCATGTTAGTTAATACTGGTAAAAATGATAAACTACCGCGAGTAATGGTTATGAATTTCTATTCAGTGTAGCAGTAGTTAAGTTTCGTTTTGATATCGGTACTACAGTGAATTAATGAGAAATTATCCCTCAGTTTTGTGGCCAGGTTTATCGCTAATTTGTAATTTGACGTGGCATTTTGCAAATTATCCATTTCTTTCCATTTGAAAAAAATTATCGTATTAGCTGAATGCTTTTGAAAATTTCCGACTTAAGGAAGAGTTCTAAGTGTGGAAATATTTTTATAATCCCCACATTTCACTTGAGTGTCCAACAGTAATTCGAAATTGCTATCTTTTTGCATTACTTCGTACAGTGATTGTTTTAAAAACCTCGCGCCATTTTATCGACCAATCAGGAGGAAAAGCGTTCTCCTGCGCTTGGCGCCGGCTACATTTGCTTCGAGTTTTGATTGGTGCACTGGATTGTCTGTGTCCGTTTTGATTGGCCAGATTGATTACTTTGGTTTTGGTTTCACGACACTCAATTAAAAACCGCTCTGAAGGGGTTAAGTGAATGCAAAGAGAAATACGAAAAACACTCGTCCAAACATTTTTTAACGTGCTTGTAATATTTCTCCATCCGGACGGACGAAACTATGTATAACAACTAGAGACTGTTCTTAAATAATAGAGCGATTTTCGATTGTGTCGCGAAACCGAAACCAAAGAAATCACTTTGACCAATCAAAAAGGACACAGGCAATCAATTTTTGAACCAATCAAAACTCGAAGCAAATTCATGTTACAAAGCACCGGAGAACGTGTGCGAGAAATTCGCAATTGGTTTTGGCTTTTCTTGCAGTGCAGTTTCTAAGAAAAGTTTTTAACTGCCTTTCTTTCTTATTTCTTAACTGACTTACTTATTCCTTTAGGCTCCTGGTGGAGCAAAGGGCGTCAACAATGCTTCGGCACCGAACTCTATTTGCTGCCGCCTTCTCTGCTGCGTTCCAGCTGATGTTAGCTTTCTTTAACTCCTCCTCAGTTGATCTTCTCCAGGTCTTAGCAGGTCTTCCCACCTTTCTTTTCCCCTGTGGATTCCACTTTAAGGCCTGCTTGGTGGTGTCAGTGCCTGGTTTTCTTAGTGTGTGGCCGATCCAAGCCCATTTCCTTCTTGCTATCTCAGTTGGTATGTGCTCTTGTCCTGTCCTGCTCCAAAGTTCTTTGTTACTGATCTTTTCTGGCCAGTGAATCTTGACGATCTTTCTGAGGCATTTGTTGACAAAGCTTTGTAGCTTATTTGATAGAGCTTGTGTCACTTTCCAGGTCTCTGAGCCATAGAGAAGCGTAGCTTTTACATTAGTGGTGAAGATGCGCAACTTGGTTTTGGTGGAAATCGAGGAAGCATTCCAGACTGGTCTAAGCATGTTGAACGCCAGTCTCGCTTTACCAATTCTGCACTTCACATCCTCCTCAGTTCCTCCAGTGACTGTGATGATACTGCCCAGATAAGTGAAACTTTCGACATCTTCCAGATCCTCGCCATTCAACTTAATTTTGCCCCGCTGCTTGCTTTTGGTTCGCATCACTTTGGTTTTCTCTTTGCTCACCCAGAGGCCGGTTGTCTCTGCAATCTGTGCCAGGTTGTTGGTTTTGGTTTGCATATGTTGTAGTTTTTGGGAAAGAAGGCATATGTCGTCTGCATGATCCAAATCATGGAGTTGAGTTGTTAGTGTCCATTGGATTCCTGTCTTACCCTGATCTTCCACCTCTCTCATAACCCAATCGACCACCATGATGAAGATCATCGGAGACAGCAAACAGCCTTGACGAACTCCTGTGCTCATTTCGAAAGATTCTGTCAGCTTCCCGTTGTGAATGACTTGACAAGATGACGACTCGTATAGGTCCTGTATCAGCTTGATGAACTTTGATGGAATTCCATAGTGGTGCATGAGTTGCCAGATGATGTTCCTATCAACACTGTCAAAAGCCTTTTCGAAGTCGATGAAATTCATGTATAATGGAGTCTGCCATTCGTTGGATTGTTCGATGATTATCCTTAGAGTGGCAATGTGGTCAGTGCAGGATTTATCTTTCCTAAACCCTGCCTGGTTACATCGCAGTTGTTTGTCCAGGGCGTCCTTAAGCCTTTCAAGGATAATGCGGCAGAATACCTTGCTTGGGGTGGAGATTTTTAAAAAAAAAAAAAAAAAAAAAAAAAAAAAAAAAAAAAAAAAAAAAAAAAAAAAAAAAAAAAAAAAAAAAAAAAAAAAAAAAAAAAAAAAAAAAAAAAAATTAAATATAAAATTTTTTAAAAAAGAAATCTCGGCCTGGCGGACTTCAATGGAAACCATCCAAACGCCTAACGAATTCTAAATGAATGTTCAAGCCATGCTAGAAGCATAATTCCACGCCAGTTGTTGCAGAGTCCAAGATCTCCCTTTTAGGGCAGCTTCACCAGATAACCATGCTTCCATTCTGTTGGAACTTTCTCTGCTTCCCAGATCTTAAGGAAAAGTGTATGTAGCATTTCTGCTGTGTTGTTAGGATCGATTTTGAGTGCTTCAGGCGGAATCCCGTCTGGTCCTGCTGCCTTCCCATTCTTCAGTTGTTTCACAGCTCTAACAATCTCTGCTTTGGATGGTGAATGGATGCTGGCAGTTAGAAGGGGTCCATTTGTTTCAATAAAGCCTGGCGTAACAGGAGGAGGTGGTCTATCCTGTTTATTTACGTGATGGTTGCATTTTTGAATCGCGCTTTTTGGCAGAAAAGATTTCACCGATTTCTTCGAATTTTTGCGTCCTGAATGAAAAATGTTCGAATTTACGGAAAATGGCATTCGTTTTTCAGTCGGAATAAAATCTTTCGAGATTTAAACATATTTTCAAAATCTAGTTTTTACCAAAAATGTCTATAACTTTAAATACCGACGACAGATTTCTCCCAAACTTTAGCAAATAAGCCTCAGAGCTCTCAAGTTTTGTATCAGGAAGTTTCATGACAATCCTGACCGTGCAACTCGCTGCTCAAAATGCTGTTCAAATTGTATCTAAAAATGCTTCGCTTATGCATTCATGTCAACTGACGCACAAATAGCGTTGTCTGTATTTGCTGTAGGTTTCTGATTACTCAGTTTCTTTTCGATAAGGTTTTGGGTAGCATAATACCTCCAGATGACCGATAGTTTGGCTGCACTGTTCCGCTATTTGTGCGTCCGTTGACATGAATGCATAAGCGAAGCATTTTTAGATACAATTTGAACAGCATTTTGAGCAGCGAGTTGCACGGTCAGGTTTGTCAAGAAACTTCTTGATACAAAACTTGAGAGCTCTGAGGCTTATTTGCTAAAGTTTGGGAGAAATCTGTCGTCGGGATTTAAAGTTATAGACATTTTTGGTAAAAACTTTATTTTGAAAATATGTTTAAATCTCAAAAGATTTTATTCCGACTGAAAAACGAATGCCATTTTCCGTAAATTCGAACATTTTTCATTCAGGACGCAAAAATTCGAAGAAATCGGTGAAATCTTTCCTGCCAAAAATCGCGATTCAAAAATGCAACCATCGCGTAAATAAATGGGATCGGGCCACCTTAAAATGTCATGGAAATGTTCTGCCCATCTCGCCCTTTGCTCTGGCTCTGTGGAGATGGTCCTGCCTTCCTTGTTCTTAACTGGCCTTGTCTGTTTACTTTTCTTTCCCGACATCGTTCTAGTTATTTCGTATAACCTCTTCATGTTACGCTGCCCTGAAATGCTTATTTCTTAAGCTATTCACGAATTTTGATTTTATTCCTTTAATTCTCAACAGTTATAATTTCTTCTTGCAAGTTGTAGTGACAGCCAGTTATTTGGTTTTTATTTTCAATCAACAGATGCCTCATCCTCGACTGACATGAAGTGTGAAATCAAGTCTTCCTGTTCCACGTCAGTGTGTCAACAAACCAATCCGATGACAGTAGATCCAGGCTCCAACATAACTCTCAACTGCACGATCATCACAGGAGGACTGGTAAAAGGCGTGACCTGGAACCAAGCCTTGGAACGGGTTAAGAATAGTTCGGGGTCATCACATTTGGTATTACAGCGATCGAATACAACAAAGAATAGTGACAAGATGCCATGTCGATGTACCAATATAAAATTCACACGTAGGTGTTTCTTGTATTATTCTAACCTTCACTTAGGTCTCTACAGAAACCGGAGCTTATCCCGGTTTCTGTAGCATAAAGATACTAGGAGTATTTCTACTACTTCCTACCCCCAGCATTATTTCGCCGGTACCCATTTATACACCTGGGTGGAGAAAGGCACTTTGAGAGTTATGTGTCTTCCCCAAGAACACAACACAGCGACCCCAGTCAGGGCTCGAACCCGGGCCACTCGATCCGGAGTCCAGCGTGCTAACCGTTAGGCCACCACGCCTCCCCTGTAGAGAGTTAAGCACCCTGTAAACTGAACTTAACTGCTTCAAGCACTCGTGAAACTTGTAGAAATTAGGTAAATTGTAAATGTGTCAACAGAACACCTTTAGCAAAACTGGAATGCATTTTATTAGTAACGGTCGTAGAGGTTTAGGTGATTAACTCTCCTGTGGTTTATTGAGAACTGTGGGTAAAATGGCTAGGCCAAGTCCCTTTTAAACAAAAAAAGTTCATGTCTAATACATTAGTGAAACGCCACTCTAGCGTTTAAACTTAGTTTAAACGGTAAAGAACAAAGAAAAGAGATAAGAATTTCTCTCGTGCTAGTCAACATTACCAATCTGGCATGACATGAGATGACATGACATGACATGCCATGCGTGGCGTGACATGACATGTATTGACATGCCAACGACATGTCATTCATAAGCATAATATGAAATGTGATTTTTTTTTTCGTGACATGCCGTGGCATAGCATAACATTTTACGGCAGGCGAAGAGCATGAAATGACATGACATGGCGTGAAGTGACATGTAAAGCATTAAAAAGTATGGTATTATATTCGAGCAATTCTCTTTATACACAGGTGCACTGCGAATAGTTTGGTATTCGAGTACACCAAAGCGTATCGAGAAAGACAAACCAACGGATTTGGAATGCAATTTCTCGGGATGGCCTTTCCCTCGTGAGGTCTTTTGGTACAAGGATGGTGAACTGATCACTAACGGAACTGAAGGCATTTATCACACAGAGGACAAGAAATGGGAGAAAGGAGAAGAAACCCTTCGTAGCAAACTTTCTTTTCCGCCAGGACATGAGGAACAAGAAGGAATCTACAAGTGCACTGCAAAAAACAATATTTCTGGCTGGTCGAGTATAGTCTCTGCTAGTATACAGATGATATATTCATGTAAGTAACTTGCCTTGCAAAACATCTTTTTCGTTTGCCTTATTTTAGCTGAATAAAGACGATGTTAGAGGATATTTTGCGAGGAAAATGATATTTCTACATCAGAAACTCATAAGGGAATGGGTTGAAACGTGAAACACACGTTCACAGCACTTGAATATTCAGTTTTGCCAAGTACCTTATTTGGAAACTTGAAGAGTTTGTACGCGTATGCTTTACACACGTAATGACACACGCAACAACATTTTCGGTTTTGCGGAAAGTTACTTGAATTCCGACCTAAACGCCGTAATTTTTTTTAATTCAACAAACAAAACAACAACCGTAATCACCTAACCAAGCTCGTTCAAAAACAAGATAACGCCATCGAGCGCGAGCTAGCGCGCGCTGTGAATTTAATCCAAATGTTGCAATTTTGATTGGTTAATTATTTTCTGCTGATTTTCCAAATATGGTACTTAATGGAAACGAATGTTCAAACGCTTTGTACAATGCGAAACATAGGGAGTTACACGTTTCAACCCTTATGGGTTTCTGCTACATGAAAAGCTCTGCCCACATGGCCTATAAAACTTTAAAAGAAAAACAATGGCGGGCTTAAGTAAACCTTAAAACCGCACATTTCAGGAGTATGCCATAATAATCTTGTAAGGGTAGTTTTTCTAAACAGAAGACACCTTTAAAAAAAAAACAGAGTAGCGTTTGGAATGTACGCGCAGTGCGATAATCACTTTTATTTTTATAAACATGAATCTTTTTTCTTTCAACCCAGGTCCTTTACCAAAAAGCCCAACCATTGATTCTCCGGAGATTCTTGCAAGTACTTTTTCTAACGTCAGCCTGACATGTTGGATTGATAGCGATGGTTATGATTGTCCAGAATATTTGTTTTGGCATTTTAACGACAATCCGACGCACTTGGAAAGCGGTGAAAAATACGAAATAGTAGAGAAGGAAACAAGCAAATGTAAGAAACAATTCATCCTCTATATTTTTAACGTCACGAAAATGGACGAGGGAACATACAGCTGCCATTGGGAATGCGAATATAAAGACACTACGAAAGCTGCCATTGACTTGAGAGTAATCGTCCAACCACCATCAGGTACGAACATTTTTTTAACATCATATGGGATATAGTCAGTGTTTATGTATCAATTTCACTGCGCAACTTAGAAAAGTGATTTTGAAACTCACTCGGTGCATACGTACGTCAGAACTGAATGGTAGTTTTTATGGCAGTGTCTCACAAGGACTGGGAACTACCGAATTCACGAATTTGATTGGTTAAAACTGCGGTCTACAATTTCCCATTCATTCTCGTCCCCAGAGGCCGCGATCCTTCTGGTGCTGACTAGAAGGATCGCGGCCTCTGGGGACGAAATGTTTCCCATCCAAACCGGTTACATTTGCGGTAAGAAAGTGACAAAGAAATTTACAGAAATAATGACTGGTTTCGGCTACATATACTAAACGGATAAGCCAAAAACTTTGACGAGGATAAAAGTAAAAAAAAACGAGCAAACTTTTTTCCGTACTCACGAGCTCGGTCAAAATTCTCCCATACAAACCTCCTGCTCGGCGGAATAAATAACTAATAACTACTTTGATTTCTGTTTAAATTTGTTCGCATCAAAAAGCTAGTCTTCTCCTCGTAAAAATGTTGAATTTTCCACCTAAAGATCTTCAATCAGCCCGTTAGTTACAGATGTTAGGAATACGTTCGCCATATTGACTGCAAAAACCGCTAAGCACCTAATTTGATTGGTTGATAAATCTAGTTCCTTACACACGCTATTTCAGTGTTTTGGGGAGCTATTTTACTAACACGCACAAAGTTTCGACGAGCACCATAATACTGGAACATCAACAAATCCCTGGGAAACATTTTTTGTGTATAGTATCGCGTTTAAGCTCAAGTTCTTTAAGTTTAATGTTCTAATTTTTATTCTCATTCCAGCAACAACTGAAAGTCTGAACACTGCAACTCAGTTTAAAACAAAGCTTGGCGTTCAACTCCGCCTTCAGGTCAGTATTTTGCTGCAGTTATTCAGAGACAGAATCTGCTGATGGTATTGGTATCGAGCTTTAAATGTTTCCTTTTTCGCGCCTTTTTTAATCCACAGGAACCAGCAAAGATTGGCTCCTGCCAATCATTATTTTATCAGCCGGAAGTGCCGCCGTCTCATTCATGTTGTTTGTTCGGTTTTGTGTCAAGAAAAAGTGGACATCATCTTACAACATACCTATATGTAAGTTGTAAGCGTGTGGCTTAAAGATCAGTGAAGGGGTGTGGCGGGGGGGGGGGGGATGGCTTTGTTATTGTACACAACAGCAACCCGGGAGGGTGGACTTCCATGCAACAGTGATTTAGGGTGATCTTCGTATCTTAACACTCCCGGTTTGGTACGGGTATTTCGTTACCTCTTGGAATATCAAACTAAAAAATAACTTACGGGGACCACTTTCCGTTTCAGAATTTAGCACTTGTTAGAGGTAAAAGTGTATCCGGGCTACGCCCGTAAAGATCCTTTTTAGTGGGTTAATTTCGACGATCAGCCCTGCTCTTTTATGTGGGAATCCTCCCGCCTGAGAAACGTAGCCTCTTACACAGAATTTCTTTAGGCTTGTCACGCAAGCCTAAAGAAATTCTGAGAAAAGAAAAATAGTTTATTCAAAAAATCAACACAAGATTGCGTGAAGAGCCCAATGCAAAATATCTTTATGGGCAAATGAAGAAAGATTGCTTGCTTGCTTGCTTGCTTGCTTCTCTCTTCTTCTTCTTCTTCTTCTTCTTCTTGCTTGCTTGCTTGCTTGCTTGCTTGCTTGCTTGCTTGCTTGCTTGCTTGCTTGCTTGCTTGCTTCTTTCTTGCTTGCTTGCTTGCTTGCTTGCTTGCTTGCTTGCTTGCTTGATTGATTTATTGATTGATTGATTTATTGATTGATTGATTGATTGATTGATTGATTGATTGATTGATTGATTGATTGATTGATTGATTGATTGACTGATATCAACTCCATGTGCACAAAATATGATTATGGTGGGTAGAAGTTACCTCCTTAGCTTTTCAAGTGTAACCCCGAGTAACCCCGAGAGAGTCAGAGGCTAGTGTGATGAATAATGTCTCTCGTGTTAAGATCTCTAGCAATTTGATTTACTATTAAGGAAAGCCTAGAGACATTTATTTTTGTGTAACAAGTGATAGGGTCCAGCCTGATCTTTCTTTTTATTATTGACAGGTCACCTCAATAAAGAGAATTTTATAAACCGACTATTTATCAGCTACAGTTCAAAGGATTTTGGCTGGGTCACTGAGAATCTCATCTCAGTTCTTGAGAAGCACTCGATTGACTACAGCATTCACAGCCGGGACTTTGAGATTGGAAGGCCAATCGTCCAAAACATGGCCGACAATGTGTACGGCAGCCGTCAAGTGTTGATTGTTTTGTCTGAGAATTACCTCGCCAGCAACTTTTGTCGAGAGGAGCTGCACATGGCCGTCCAGAGGGGAGTGGACACGGGAGATTCGTCACTGATTCTTGTGATGATCAACAACTTGAAGAAAAAGAAATTGCCTGCTGCTTTGAGAAACAAGAATCTGCTGGATTTTGAGAAACACAAGAAGAGAGAAAATTGGGAAGAGAAAATATTACGTGAGCTAGGCAGTTTATCTGCCAGTGTTTAGAAAGTAACTGAGTAAATTACGAGGGATAAAATAGGCTTCATTTTCTTATATTCTTAAGCTATTCATTTTCAATAGAGTTTATGGTGGAAATTATTAAGTTCTCATTGTTAGAAATCTTTTTAAAAAGCGCATTATTTAGCTGGATTTGATCTCGAGGATGAATAGTAGTCTTATAGATTTTGTTTGTTAGGGTATTATACTAGCTTAATTTAGTTTGGTGTGGGTGTCGTTGATCATTTGTTTAAGGTCAATGGTAATTCCAACACCATAGCCATTTGGGGCATTTTCAATTGAATGTCGTAAAAAATAAACCAAAGAAATCACACTGGCCAATCAAAAAAGATACAGGCATTCCTGTGAACCAATCAAAAATCAAGGCAATGTAGCCAGCACGAAGCGCGGGAAAACGTGTGTGAGCGAGTCACGAATAATTTTGGTTTAACTTCTGATTGGTTGAGAAAGTGGCGCGGGTTTTTTAAACCAATCACTAAGGAAACAAAGGAAACGCGAATTACTTTCTACTCTCAAGTGAAAAATTGCTCTGTTATCCATTAGGTGGATAAATTGTTGCGTTTTCAGTGTGGTATTCTATAAAAGCTGTACAAAACAATTAAACATAGTGAGCATCATCTAGGCAGCTTACGAAATTGATTGTAGTTTGTATGAAACAAAACTTTAAGCTTCGTGGTCTCAAACTCCCAATAACAGTCACTCAGTTTGCAAACAAATCAAGTTTATCCCGTGAGGCTCTACTTTATGTATAGGTTGATGAGCTAATAATCTCTGAAAACAATCGTCTAAAACGACTTAGCCTGCATAGCAAGCGTTCCTGTTCCTGAATAAAGAGTTTTCAACAATTTGGCCGCGCAAAAATTGGGGCGAGGGCAAAAACAGTAGGGGGAGGGGGTTGAAATAGTGAGAGAGGAATTAGTCTCAAAATAAAGTCCATTTCGATATTGTGGGCAGGACTTCTTTCAAACCAACTGGAAAAGTACTTAGATATGTGTACTAGGCTAGGACCTTCAAGAATCAATGATTCTTTGCTATCTTCAACTACTTTGCACTACGCTGACTGTAGTAGCCATTCCTGCTCTAGTTCTATCATTAGTATCGTTACTGTCCTAGTCGAACAAGCTGTTATTAAATATCGTAATTTGGGGGGGGGGGGGGAGAAAAAAAAAAAATTTAAAAAAAAAAAAAAAAAAAAAAAAAAAAAAAAAAAAAAAAAAAAAAAAAAAAAAAAAAAAAAAAAAAAAATTTTCATCCCCCCCCAAAAAAAAATGGTCCGTTCCAAAAAGCCGGGCGCATATTGGGTTGTTTTGAGGCCTTTTGAGAGGGGGGTTTGGAGAGAGGGGTTCATAAGAGAGGGGAGATTTCGAGCCATATATCAGTGTTAGGGTTAGGGTAGAAGAGAAATTCAATGGACTTTTAATGTTTAGTATTGTTTATTAGCACGTTTCAAAAAACAGCGACCATACAAAATAAATGTGGTGGATGAATTACTTTAAAAGCATGTTCATAACTGGCATGATCTACCTTCCAGCGAAAGGGGATGTGGGGGGGGACCGTGTGGCCATTAAAAAATAGAACTTACAGAGTAGGACTTACAAGAGAGGAGGAGGAGGCTTTTACAGTAAGTATGTCAAGCTTCGACAAACTTTTGAATTTAAATAAAATGATTCTTCAATGTCTTTAATTAATAACTAAGTTATTATATAGAATTTCTAGTATCGTTGTTAGTCTTCTTGTATTTATGCAATTGCCAATAGTTATTGACCAATCTCTGTTTAGTATTAAACGATAAAACATTAAAAGTTATTGAAAAGACATGGAAAAGACGTTCTCTTGTATATTCGGTTGTACTCGAGTAACAAATCTGGGATGAAGTTACAATAGTTCTAGTACAGAAGAAAGATCTTACCCGAATTCAATATTCGGACGGGAGCCCAAAACGGTCAACTCATGATCTAATTTGCATAATGTGTGGTGAAAAAGCAACAACAAAAAAATCGCAGACACTTGAACACTTGTGACAGTTGTGAGCATAAAAGGTTACTCAAACCGCAACCAATTCAGTGCCGTCAGCGCGTGCCTTATGTCGATTTGGCTCTGGCTGACACCAGCCTTTTCCCTCCTTTGTCACTCACTTTACCTTTTTTCCGCTGAATCGCTAGCTTTCGCTTAACCAACGACTTTCGCCCTGAAAAGTGAAAACTTAGATTTTCCCCTTAGAAATAAATATTCCCCGCATTATGGCGAAATCGCGAAATGACCTTCCCCTGGAATTTCAATAGACATCAGGAGCCATAATCGGGGATTATGGCTCCTGTAGACATGTATGGAGTTCTTAACATTTGCTAGACTGGCCACTGTCAAAGGGCTTCATTATTCTCCGGTGAAACTCCTCTTTACACTAGCTAGAAAAAAGAACCATCTTGCCCTTAGAAACATAATTATGTAAATCGAGCAAATGTACAAATGGTCTACAAATGTCTGCCTCGTCCCTAGGCGCCTGTCGGCCGGACGGTTAAAGCTGATTTCCAGTCCGTACTGCGCAGACTCGGGGTTTGTTTACGTTTTTGTTCATTCTCGACCCCAGAGCTATTGTCTTTTTCACGTGACTGACGGCGATGATGATGATGATGATGATGATGGTGATGATGATGGTTATTTAAGTGAAGAGGAATTGCTCTGAGACTGTTGATTTCGTCTCCAAACAGAAATACATCCGAAAACAGCACATATTACGATTGCGAAGCACAGACATTCAATTCCCCAGGGGCCAGGACAACTAAGCCGACGCACGTTCAAATTTTGGCGCGTTACAGATCGGCCAATCAGAAGTGTTTTCATTGTTTCAACGAACTTCAAATGAGAATAGGCTCTGTTCCAGGGTTGCCCAGAGCTCTTCTCGCCGTCAGTCATGCGCAAAAGAGAAGAGCTCTGGGGTCGAGAATGGTTTTTGTTTTGAATTCGTTGAAACGTTACACTTCGGTGACAGCATACATGACGTTTTTTTAGTCCGCCATTACAGTTCGTTTCGTTCAAGAATTTCCGATGAGCTGAAACGTCGGTTTGAAATAGCGTCAAGGTTCTTCTACTCGTTATTATTTGTTCTGCAAGGATATCTGGCGTTAATAATGAAGAAAAAGGTAAGTTTGTCGCGGAATTTTTAGTTTTGCTTGTAAACATTCCCTTCGTGTGAGGCTCACATAAACATTGCAGCCGAGATTGCGCAGTTCGGACTGGAATTCATCTTTAAGGCGGTAAAGCGGGAAAACAGGGAGGGCGGGGGTTGATGGTTAGGGAGCGAGCTGCATCAGGCCCACAACGCCAAGCGAACCGTGCACGCCAGTCCCACAACACCAAGCGAACCGTGGACGACAAAGGAGGAGGACGCCTGGGGACGAGGCAGCTATACCCGATTCCCTCTATAGCGCGCACCTGCAGGGAATCACGGTAGTTGTATTCATCAAACCACGCGCGAGACTCAGCAACGCGCATCTTTGCTGAGTCTCGCGCGTGGTTTGATGAATACAACTACCGTGATTCCCTGCAGGCGCGCGCTATAGAGAGAATCGGGTATTGGCAGCTACAAATGTCACGAACTGAAGGAGTCTCCCTCTCACCTCTTTTATTTATTTTTTTCTAATTTTATTTCCGTTGCATGAATTTTTTTTTTTTTTTCAGGCATAACCGCTTGCAGGAACTTTTTAAGACAAGTTTCCCTTGCAGGATTTTTTTGGGGGAAAGCCAATTACCCCGTCCCCCCACCCACCCACCACCATTACAACCATCACCACCCCCATTCTGGCTATTTCTAATGGTCCAGTAAGTAGATTTTAGAGCTTGCTCGTAGTTTTATACCCTCGGTCTATAGCATCGAACCCAATTTTGGAAAGAGGTTTGCAAGAAGAGTATGAACGTTACAATCAAAATAACGTACTCCTCGTTTAAGTTAACCGTTGAATGCTTTGAGAGTTTTAAAATGAACCTCATCTATGCCGATGAGGTTCATTTTAAAACTCTCAAAGCATTCAACGGTTAAAAACGCGCACGTCATTTCTGAATAAGGTGTTGTTGGGGCTCAACTATTCATTATTCTGATGCTTCAACCGTAAATATTTATTATTCTTTTTTCTTTTTAAAACGTTTGTTCATTGTTCATTATTCCACTTCACTGTCTGATGACTCACCCAAACGGCCTCCAGGATCCTTTAGAAAAGATAAGAACACAGAAAAAAAGGTAAGGTTGAGGGTTTAAAAAAAAAAACTTTTTTAATCTTTTTCTTTACAATGTAAACTTTTTCCGATCAATTTTGAGATCCAAAAAGACTCTAGATAGTACGCATTGGTATCTATTGGTCGACTGTCCTATGAATATAACCCTCGAGGCTTAAACACACGGTAAAAATTCGATTCATTGCCAATCTTTTTTTACCAATAAAAAGTTATTCTGCAATGTCAGGCGATCCGCGGTTACGCTCTTTTCTCATGTGATCATCAGACACGTTTGGTTTTTAAAGGGACTATTTCCTGTACTTATATGAAGTATATTGCTGCTCAACACTCTTCCAGCGGTTTTGTGCAAATTACATGCGTAATAAATCGTCACAGTTTACTTTCGCTGCGTAAGACGAAATTTACCAAGTTGAAGCTCCAAGTTGAGGAGTTCTGGACTTTTACGGAGTAAACGACGAAAAATGAAGGCTGAGAGAGGCCTCAGCATCAATAACCCGAACGAATCCTGGCTTGAAAGCAAGGGAACGTGGTTTACCTATGTGTTACTCATAACGATTGGTCATCTTGTCATTTTGAGCATTCCTTTCTTCGATACACCAACAGCATGGACCCTCACAAACACCTTCCACAATTTGGTAGGTTTGAGGTTTTGATTTTTGTAGGTTCTGTTTATTAATAGAAAAAGCATCATTGGTTTGATGTGTAAACCGATTACGATGAAAAAATATGGAATATGCAGTAATCTTTCCAGTAAATCCGACAAATTATAGGCTTACATTTTGTCATTTTGTTCACTGAACCTTCGAAATGACTAGTAAGCTTATAGAGATGTTGCGTTCTAAAGAAAATTTGTTTCAAAACGTATTGATTTGCGTACTGTTTCAATGTTGAGTAACAATGTTGCTGTTTATAGTAGTGTGATAAAAAAATGTACGTCCGATTTGATACACCTAAAGGAGTTTAGGTTGAATAAGCAATGTTTTAGTTTCAACTAACTTACAGCCTTTTTTATAAAAACACAAAAAGCGATATTTTACATAAGTTTTAGACGTGTCAACTTGCAACTTCAAGAGTAAATATTTGCAATGTAAACTCGAGATAAAAATGTTTAAGTATTTTACTGGGACATCATTAATAAGTAATGTTCAAATTATGGAGTAATACATGTGAAAGTACATGTAAATGATAACATTATGTAAATTATATCTCAACCTATAAGTCTTAAGCTTTAAATATTAATTCTGCTGAATTATTTCCATACAAGATTTCTGATGAGAAAGCTTTGGTATCACTGAACATCAAGACATTAACTTCTGGATTTTTTTAATTTGTGTGATTCCTGACTGCTTGGCAAAATTTTGAGTGTTAGGTAAAAATACAATTGAATCCTGATAACTCTGACCTTCAAGGGAAATCGAAAAAGGTTCGAATTATCAGGGATTCAAGTTATCGAGGGTAAAATTAGTAAGAAAATGACCTGAAGGGGAATAAAAAAAGGTTTGAGTTAGCGAGAGGTTCCAGTTTTTGAGGGTTCGAGTTATTGGGATTCAACTGTAGGTGGAAATCACTCACAGGAATCGATGGATGCAAGACCTGCATTTACTGCATATAAATGATTACTTTATTTGTTGGAAAATTGTCAAGACAAATTAAACTAATTCCTTACCCAGCTATGTTCAATTCTGTGGTGTATACATGTAAATGCAGAATGCCCTAAAAGTTAACAAGAATGTCTGTCGGAGTTTGGGACATCAAGAGTTTTTGTGTAAACCTTTAATTGTCTGCAGTTTGGTTTGTACAAGCTTTTTAAATTTTCTCTTTTGTTAATACTCAAGTGGTTATCATTCATACCAACTCTCCTGGATAATCCGGGAGTCTCCCGGATGCAGAGGGAATCTCCCGGCCTCCCGTATGGGTCACCAATTCTCCTGGATAAAAGTGACTTTGAACCTTTCAAAGGCTTTGCTTTCAAAAGCTTATGTCAAAACAATTTTGTTTTTTCAGACTTGTCTCGCCGTTCCTTAAGGCATTTTTGATGCATTTCTTTACCACAAAACCACATGTTGACAGAAAGTCAACAAAAGCTTTCTTCATTTTCTTTGGAACTGTCTGATTGGATCTCCATTTACCAATAAATATCTTGGACAAATGCCCTGGTTTCCTGCAAATTTCTTGCTTCCGCCAATTACACAAAATTAATTGTTGATGTTAAATTTCTTTCCTTTTTATTGCAGAGTATGTTTATATTTCTGCATTACCTCAAGGGAACACCATTTCAGACGGCTGATCAAGGCAAAGCACGTAGACTCACCCACTGGGAGCAGCTAAACAATGGCGAACAATTCACAGAAACAAGAAAGTTCTTTACCCTGGTACCAATCTTCCTGTAAGTGTGTACTTATTTATATTTCACTAGGATTACGTGTATTTGTTAGTATGACCCATCAGTTGAAGGGCTCGGTGGAAAAAGGGCGATCATGATTTTTGTCTAAACAATGTGAAAACAACTCCAAATTTCACATGTAGGTTTGTTTACGTCTTCAAAACATTGTCCTGTTTTTATTTCGGCTGGGTTTGCTTCTTTTTTGAGAACTAATGTATGCATAAGACCCGATTTGTCCAGTCGGTATCTTTTAGAGTTCTCTTGTTGCGCTCAAACAAAGGAATTCCTAAAGACGCCAGCTGGAAAAACCAAGTTTATTTATTTGCATATGTTATTTCTCTGAAAAGAAACTGCAGCTGGCGAAAATAAATACAGTAAATACACGCAAAATGTTGAGTTCTTTTAGCAATGTTCTTTTTTAGCCAAAATCATTAAAAAATGCCCTTTTTCCAGTGAGCCCTTCAGTTTATTTCCCTGTACATTCATTTGACAAAACACATCACATGGTACAAAATGGGATTGCATATCAGACAACAAATTACATGTATTTTACATGACAGAGAGAAACAAGCAAACACATGATCCTTACTGTGAGCATACCAATTAATGCAATTGGGAAAAGAAGCCTAAAATGAAGGGGGGGAAAGATCAGGTTTTTTTTTTTTTTTTTTCATCTTTATAGTGATTACAAAAGATCAGGTTTTCAAGAGGATTCATACCCATAAGCTTGGGACTGAAAAGGTAAACTAACATGTACATGTACTTATCATTGCTTTTGTTGATTTCAGATTTATGGTGACAAGTTTCTATACAAAGTATGATGGAATTCACTTTGTTTTCAACTCTTTATCTCTTCTTGGACTTTCTCTGGTTCCCAAGTTTCCGCAGATGTACAAAGTGAGGCTGTTTGGCCTGAACAAGTACTAATCTCTAATAATGTGGATATTGTGGATCTCATTGGATGATTAAAGAAGCATTGGAAAGAGCTTTAAAACAGCAAACTTAGACATCAAAATGTAACTTGCAGAGTTTCCTGCCCTGGAAATTTACTTAGAATGTAATACTATGGTTACAATTGTTCAAAAGAAGATAGATGGTAATCAGAGATTTGTTTTGCTTTCTCACACTTATTTTAACATGGCATTTTAAGAAAAGGTGATGTAAAAACAAAAGAGGAAAAATACAAACTAAACATTCAAACTGACACAAGGTAAAATCATAAAATCAAATAATTCAAAAGATGTCCTAATCCATGGTTATATGACATTTGTGCTTTTACTCCTCTGCACAATAATTGTGCCGTTGTTTTATTGTGTCACTTTGATTTCATTTATTTCCCACATTAAGTTATTTTTGCTGGATAGGTCAGGGTCGACAGTTAATGTTGACTTTGGATTTAGAATTTGTTACCTTGTGGCTAAAAATGAATGAATATTTCTCACATAGATGAATACTGTACATGTACCTGTAGACAGGCATTAATAATTAATATTCCTTTCTTTTTCTACCCTGTAAAACCCTTCCCCTCCAAGAGTCAAGTGGTTCGAAAGTCAGTTATTGTGGTTCTAACTTGTAGGTCTGTAGATGAAGTGTTGGTGCATAACCATTCAAATGAAAGTTGTTGAACTAGTTTCACACAGTGCTTTTGTTTTCAGAGTTTTGCAACATGAAGTTTGATTTCATATTTTCAAGAAAGGTCTTACGAACTCTTTGGAGTGAGAGGGTTAAACAAGAAGAATGAAATCCATAACATTCTTTGTCAAGTTACATTTCTGGTTATTTGATAATTTTTCCATATCAAAGTAACTGATTGTCAAACATTCAAAAAATGCTGTTTATCTATTATCTATAATACACAAAACAGACAGCAAATAATGATTTAGATGTATTGTTCAGGGGTTACCCAAAGAAATTTATGATCGAAAATATGGCCATGGTAAAGTTTTGACAAGAATTGGTGGCATTTATGTTACTGTTTGAAACTCATGTTTACTAGAATTGTTTAGAATTAACGATAAATAAGCAAGCAATCAACACAAAATAACAAGTGCATGCCAAAATGATAGTAGTGGTGTTGGTTTGTTGTTCAGTAGTTTTGATAGAATGAGTAATTTTAGAGACGAGGAAGAGATTTTCTTTAGAGATACAATCAGAGAAACTTCTCGTCTTCCAAGTACAGACCTACTGTTGTAAATTAACATTGAGCTTAAAAGCATGATTCAGTTTCTCAGATTTTTTGCACGTGGATGGGATGATGTGATGATTTCAAAATCATAATATGCAAGCTTACATTTTCTTGCTCTGTAGTTTTGAGGCAGCCTGTTTTTTTTCTGGTTTTGTCTGGATGGTAGAAAGCTTTTACCATTGGACTTGCTGGTTTATTCAGTGGTTAAACTTTTAAGTGCAATTAACAGCTCCACCAGATTGAAATGAATGCAGGTCATTCAACATCTGTGTGCAACAGCTGGTCTGTGAAAAAGCTGGAAAAATGCACTCCTTTGAAATCATAAACAAATCCACGGCAGGCAGAGAATGGTGTTTGGCCTACAGAGATCAGATTTTTGTTGACTTGCATGAGAGAGAATTTAATTTTTGAGATGTTCTCACTTTGGCAGACTGGCGGATCTGAAATACTGTTTTCTTATGGCAATTCATGCTGATGTTTCCAACTAAAGCAATGATTGTCCAGAAAAGCTTCAAATTACATTACATGGCAAATGTTTAAATAAAACTGCCCTGTTTACCTGTGCATGTGATTTAAAAGCTGTTTTCAACGAGAATTTTCAGAAAATTACAGATGAGTGTTTTAAATTTTATTTTTCATTTACTGAAAAGTAGGCATCAAGAACTTGATCACAAGTTGGGTCAATTTACATTTTGCTAGATAATAATCAAGAAAGTAAATCCAGTAGAGTCCCCTGCTGCCCCCAGCCTTTTCTCTTGCTCCTTTAGTAGACAAAGTAAATACAGTTCAGTCACTCAATTGTCATGGTTTAAGCAACTTACCTTATGATTTGTAAATTATAAAACAGTAATTATTGTCTTAGAGATTATATGTAAGACTATTTATTGTTTAGTCATCAATGTATAAATATATATATTAAAAAATTATTGTTGTTTGTAGTTTTCCATGGGGTTCAGTTTGTGAACTGTCACGGTAGCATTTTCCACTGTCGATACAAATGGGGAATGTATGAATGAGGCAAATAAAACTGCTGTGTAACTTTGGTTTAAGGCCATCCCAATAAAATGTTTTGTTTCCCATTGCCCCGTCCCTTGTGATGGTGGGACTGTCGGTCGGGCAAAAAAAAAAAGAATGAACACTTGAAGGTTTCTGGGTTCCAGAAAGGCCGGGCTGCTAAAATGTGGTCTTTTCGTTAATAATTCTTTAACAGTCTTTAAATAATGTAGTATCGATGTTTATTAAAGACATCACATCATACCAATTGTCGTTAATAAAACAAGATCATGTGCTTGTAAATTGAAGTACTTGCTTCTTTGACTAGTGAATCTGGGATTTTTTTGTTTTACTTTTCGAAAAAAATGGGTCGGTCGGGGGATGGGAAACGAAACATTTTATTGGGATGGCCTAAAGGAAATTTGCACTACCATGTGAGTGCAAGCCCTTGGTTATTTAAAACAAGCAAGCCAGAGGCGGCAGAGCATTTTTGGAACATGGGGGGCTAAGACTGTCCTATAAATACTCGGCAGGTTTTCATATTTGCTGCAACTTTTTTCCGTTCTAGCAAGTTTTTGTTTTCTGAACAGTTTTTAACCGGAGATTTCTGGAGATGCTCCACTTGTTGTTCGAAGGGCATACCAACGTTTCCATGATCATTTTTTTAACCTTTCCGAAGATAAACTAAGTTTCCCGAAGACTTCCAAGGAAGTTTCAAAGATGTTTGAACTCACTCATGAGATGGTTTATCTTGACAAACCAATTTTACGCAGCGCTTGTGATATTTTTGGCACCGGAACGTGGGGCACTGAGCCCCCCAAAGTTTCGTTTGGGGATGCTTCAGCCCACCCCCCTTCTCTGCCCCATATGCAGGCAGTGAGGTTGTTGGCAGATTTATTGACTTGATGTAAAAACCAGATTCTCAATACTGAAATTATAAGAAATCTGTAGCAATCCTTAATGAGAATGCACCTCTGGAACTCATGGTCCATTGACTGCCAGCTTGTGATGTTGACTCGCAACACTGCAGTTTATTGCTGTTATGAAAACCTCTGAATATTTGTTTAAACTTTGCCAACATAATCAGAACAAGCTAAAGGGTTGTGCAGCATAAAATGAATTGTTCATGTTGGCTGAACATTGTCAAGGCTAATAAAAACTATGTTATATTTTTGTGTGGCTACAATGCCCAATTCCTTCTATGAGATGTGGTCCTACAGAAAATCTTGGTAGTTGTATTCAGAATTCCTGTTGCAGGTTAAATCCGTTTTTATGTTAAATCTGTTTCCGACCTTCAATAATCTGACTGATTTATCTGAAGATAATGCTTTTACAATGTCATAAAATACTTTTAATTCATTAAAAGAAAATCCAATAGACTGTTATCTTCAGGTTGAAACAGATTTAAAAAACTAGGCTGGAAACGGATTTAACCTGAAAACCGAAATAACCTCTAGGACATACTTTGTTTTGCAACTACCACAACTCCCCACTGGCGAGGGGAAATGACCCACTGGCGAGGCTCACATTTCCCCACTGGCGAGGCTCACATTTCCCCACTGGCGAGGCTCACATTTCCCCACAGGCGAGGCTCACATTTCCCCACAGGCGAGGCTCACATTTCCCCACTGGCGAGGCTCACATTTCCCCACAGGCGAGGCGCACATTTCCCCACTGGCGAGGCTCACATTTCCCCACTGGCGAGGCTCACATTTCCCCCCTATAGATGTTCTAAGTGCGATTAAGCTAATCCAGGATTACTGTGAATTTAGATTTCAGTTTTTTAACTTTCAGTATGGTCTTCAGTGTATATTTCTATACTCCAGTTTTGACATCTCGATCCTTATCTCAAACTCCACAAATTGTAAGCAATAAAAATACTTTTATACAAAAAGAATTGAACACTTGATCAAATTTTAATCCTGGTTAGTACTAATCACCTTTGAACAAATATGTTAGTGGTAGTTTGACTGTATGTAAGTCAAGTGAAGTAAGATGCACATAAACTTTTTTTTTTATTTTTTTAATAACTGTTTCTTCTTACAGTCACTTCTACGCCAAAGCAATAAATACTAATATTTTTACAGTTATGATGTCACTGCGCACATTCTAAGAGGATGGTAAAGGCGGGGTGGGGGTCAAGATCATGTAAGAAATCTTGGGTGCCTAGCTCTAAAAAGATTTTAAGATAGCAAAGTTATACAAGTCATCCAAAGACAAAAGTAGGGGGCCTGTGGCACCTGGGCTCTGCTACAGCACAGCTCTGACCTTGCTGCAAATATTTACAGAAAACATCTGCCACTAATTAAATAATATTTTATAACAGTTACGTAAATTTCCAAAAGAAAGTCAGTGGCTTTTTACTAATCGCTACTTTTGGGGGACCATAACTTCCTGATAGCTAAAATGTGTATCATTATATAGTAAGCCGACCTCATGTGTGTTACAAAACTGAAAATGTTATTCTGAATATATGTATAGAAATGAAAAGGAGAATTCTTGTTTAAAGTATAGTGCCTTTGGAATAAGCAGGGACGTAACTAGCAAGAGGCAAGACGAGGCACTTGCCTCGTCTAAATTTTAACCCAAAATTAAAAACAAAATATGTTTTGTTAAGAAAACAATCCCAAGTTGAACAAGATTGATTTTTCTCAAGAGATACCATATGAAAAATGTCGAAGAAAGAGTTTCAGATCTTCTAGATTTCAAAATTTTCTGGAGGGCATGCCCCAAAACTCCCTAGCAAGATCTTGCCTTGTCTATGGCAAAGGTCTAGTTACGGCCCTGGAATAAGTGTTATCTAATGCAGATATCAAATCAGTTTTGATACAGCTTTAATACATCAACTGACATACCTGTTAAAAGGTCTCTACTCTTTGAGTGTTGTGTCCATGTCGTTACTACATTTCTCAAATGTTCTCAAATGACAGGAGTGTTTTTAAATGTTTTATAATGATACCTATTTACACTTCTGTAAAACAATAACACATGATTTCTCTTGTTTTGCACTTTATAATAAAACATGGTGAGCTAATGACCCAATCAGACTGCATGTACAATATCCACAATCAAGTAATATTAGCTCAGCTGATATTTGTAAAAGTTTTGAAAATAAAATATTGCAAAACTCCAAGATCAATAAAGTACTGGTACTACTAACACTACACATGTACCTGGATGTGTTAAATTAACTAGTAATAGCCCTGAGTTGGGCTTCAGAGTTGCGCATATTCAAACAATACTATTATTGGACCATCTTTCATTATTAAATGTTGCTCTTTAGTAGAAACTAGCCATCATTCAATAATTTGAGAATATGTGCATTTGACTTGCTGATAGTAAAAGGTAATGTGCATGCATGTGTTGTCATAGTAACAATTGATTTCTACAATTCAAGATTTAAAAAGTAACATTTCCCTTATTTTGTGTCACAGAACGAGGAAAGTTTCCACTAAGAGCATTTCTATTAGACTATTCTTCCTGAATATTTACATATTTTGTTATTCTTTTGTGTTTGTGCTAAATATCTGCCCTCCAGCCACATAGAAAATTACAGAAGATGTTAATCTCCTAATGAGGACTGAAAAGCCATTAACTGATTAACATAAACATAAAATAATAATAAACAGCATGAAAAACGTTTGTTACAGTAAAGTTGCATGTTGTGTCGATCGCTGTCAATACAACTTAAAATTGAGCTTAATGGGTTAAGTCTATTGACTAGGGACAACTTCCCAGAGCCCCTGTAAAGTAAAGCCGTCCTTTAATTTCTCCACGGCTAGTCCAAGCTGATCTGAGTACACTGGTTCACGATCACTGGACTGCAAAAGGAAAAATAACAAAATTAATCGATTGTTAGCCTGCACAACATGTTGGCTATATAGGTTAAGTCTGCATTCAAGCCTAGTTGCCTGTCAGGCTAAAGTTTATCCCAGTTTAAGAAGCATGAAACGACTTAGAGTATTTCTACTCCTTCCAGATGGGATGCTTCATTGTGGGGTAACCCCCCAGCATTAAATTCATTTGTACCCATTAATTTTGCACACCTGAGTGGAGAGAGGCACTGTGAGAGTAAAGTGTCTTGCACAAGAACACAACACAATGACCCCAGCCTGAGGGTTTGAACCTGGACTACCTGATCCAGGGTCCATCACACTAACCATGAGGCTGCCATGCCACCCCCGCATAACAGGTAATACCAGTTAACACTACAATAGTACAATTTAGTCAATCGGATCATTTTATATATTTGATGATATACAGGGTTGTATTCCAAACAAATGTGTCCCAAAATTGGGTACGATATTTTGGTGGGGTTTTTTCTGCCTCGACTAACTCGATTGGCCAATCAAAGCCTATATAAAAGGACCCAAAGGGTCAAAGCCTATATAAAAGGACCCAAAGGGATATAGGAATACTAGTCTACTGAGAGAATTATAAGGATCTATTACCACCACTCATCTCCGATCCAATCTTCTCCGCTACAATCTTTACTTCACTGCTCTACTCTACTATACTCTTCTCTACTTTATACGGCTGTACTCTACACCACTCTACTCTACTTCACCTCTACTCTACCCGACTTGACCCGACTCGACTCTGCTCTATACTACGGTACTCTACACCACTCTGCTCTACTCTGCCTCGACTCGACTCAACTACTACTCTACTATACTCTACTATAATCTACTCGACTTGATTCCACTCAACTCGACTCCACTCGACTCAACGTTATACTACTGTACTCTACGCCACTCTACTCTACTCCACCTCTTCCCCCTTCCCTCCCCCCCCCCCCTCCTTGACTCGACTCGTAGGGCCGTAAAAGCGTAAAGTTTACAATGAAAAGCGGCGTAGGGACGTAGAAGTGTACAGTTTAGAATGAAAACGTAGATCCGTAAAAGGGCAAAGTTTAGAATGAAACGTATTAAAGCCGTAAAAGTGTACAGTTATAATGAAAACGTAGAGCCGTAGAAATTTACAGTTTATAATTAAAACGTAGAGCCGTAGAAGTAATGTACAGTTAAGAATGAAAATAAACGTACAGAAAAACGTAAAGTTTAGAATGAAAACGTAGAGCTGTTAGAAGCGTAAAGTTTAAAATGAAAACGTAGAGCCGTAGAAGCGTAAAGTTTAAAATGAAAACGTAGAGCTGTAGAAGCGTAAAGTTTAAAATGAAAACGTAGAGCCGTAGAAGCGTAAAGTTTAAAATGAAAACGTAGAGCCGTAGAAGCGTACGGTTTAGAATGAAAACGTAGAGCCGTAGAAGTGTTAAGTTTAAAATGAAAACGTAGAGCCGTCGAAGTGTACAGTTTAGAATGAAAACGTAGAGCCGTAGAAGTGTACGGTTTAGAATGAAAACGTAGAGCCGTAGAAGTGTTAAGTTTAGAATGAAAACGAAGAGCCGTAGAAGTGTACAGTTTAGAATGAAAACGTAGAGCCGTAGAAGTGTACAGTTTAGAATGAAAACGTAGAGCCGTAGAAGTGTACAGTTTAGAATGAAAACGTAGAGCCGTAGAAGTGTACAGTTTAGAATGAAAACGTAGAGCCGTAGAAGTGTACAGTTTAGAATGAAAATGTAGAGCCGTAGAAGTGTTAAGTTTAGAATGATAACGTAGGGCCGTAGAAGTGTACGGTTTAGAACGAAAACGTAGAGCCGTAGAAGTGAACAGTTAAGAATGAAAACGAAGAGCCGTAGAAGTGTACAGTTTAGAATGAAAACGTAGAGCCGTAGAAGTGTACGGTTTAGAATGAAAACGTAGCGCCGTAGAAGTGTACGTTTTAGAATGAAAACGTACAGCCATAGAAGTGTTAAGTTTAGAATGATAACGTAGGGCCGTAGAAGTGTACGGTTTAGAATGAAAACGTAGGGCCGTAGAAGTGTACGGTTTAGTGGAGTAGATTCGAGTCGAGTCTAGTAGAGCAGAGTCGAGTCGAATCGAGTCGAGATTATTCAAGTCGAGTCTAGTAGAGTAGAGTGGAGAAGAGTAGAGTTTACTCAAGTGGAGTCGAGTCGAGTCAAGTAGAGTAGAGTAGAGTAGAGTAGAGTAGAGTAGAGTAGAGTAGAGTAGAGTAGAGTAGAGTAGAGTAGAGTAGAGTAGAGTAGAGTAGAGTAGAGTAGAGTAGAGTAGAGTAGAGTAGAGTAGAGTAGAGTAGAGTAGAGTAGAGTAGAGTAGAGCAGAGCAGAGCAGAGCAGAGCAGAGCAGAGCAGAGCAGAGCAGAGCAGAGCAGAGGAGAGCAGAGGAGAGCAGAGCAGAGCAGAGCAGAGCAGAGCAGAGCAGAGCAGAGCAGAGCAGAGCAGAGCAGAGCAGAGCAGAGCAGAGCAGAGCAGAGCAGAGCAGAGCAGAGCAGAGCAGAGCAGAGCAGAGCAGAGCAGAGCAGAGCAGAGCAGAGCAGAGCAGAGCAGAGCAGAGCAGAGCAGAGCAGAGCAGAGCAGAGCAGAGCAGAGCAGAGCAGAGCAGAGCAGAGCAGAGCAGAGCAGAGCAGAGCAGAGCAGAGCAGAGCAGAGCAGAGCAGAGCAGAGCAGAGCAGAGCAGAGCAGAGCAGAGCAGAGCAGAGCAGAGCAGAGTAGAGTAGAGTAGAGAGGCGTACAAAAGAGTAGACTCGAATAAAGTATCTTAGAGTAGAGTAGAGTAGAGTAGAGTAGAGTAGAGTAGCGTAGAGAGGCGTAGCAGTATTGTAGACCAGATCAGAGTAGAATACGTAAAGTACAGTAGAGTCGAGTTGAGTAGAGACGAGAACAGTCACATAAGCGTATATTAACATACAGTAGCGTGGAGACGACTGAATAAAGAAGTGTTGAGAGTAAAGACCAGTCCAGTCGAGAATCGTACAGTAGAGACGACTAGAATATAGTTTGTACAGTAGAGTAGAAAAGAGTATAGTCTAGTAGAGACGAGTTCAGTCAAGTAGCGTACGAAGATGCGGGAGTAGAGTACATGATAGTAAAGCAGATTCAAGTGGTGTCCAGCAGAGTAGGGTACATGAGTTGGGTATTCACGTATTGCGTCGAGTTGAAAAGAGTTGTGATGGTGTAGTAGAGTTGAGTCGAGTTGAGAAAAGTTGTTATTATGTGGTGGTATATTTGACTTGAGATGATAAGAGTAGAAAGTTTATTCGAGATGATACGAGAAACTGAAGACGTGTTGTAAGTAGTTGCATAGAGATGAGAAAACCTATTATCATGTGGTAGGGTTCAATCAAGAGGATGAGAAGAGTTGTGATAGTCTAATAGACTTTGTTGTGGTTAAGTCAAAATAATTTAATCGAGTATAGTTGAGTACTTACAGATCAACCAGATGTTACTAAAAGAGGACTAATAACTTACAGAATAACTTTAATGTAAAGACAGTCGAGCTAGTCGAGATACAGAAAAAACTCCACCAAAATTTTCTATCCAATTTCGTGCCAGGTATAATTCCAAAACATCTTAATGAATTAGACTGGTATTTTATAGCTAGATATTCACAGGGGGATTTTCTTTTTCTTATTTATTTATTTTTTTTTTTATTTACAGACCAGGGGAACTTTCTATAAGGAAGAAGGGAAAGGCTATCAATAGAAGAGTACACTTGAGGCAAAATAGAGTGCACACACACATATACGGGGAGGGTTTTGGCACAAATCGAGACAACTCGCTCGGCTCACCCGGGCTCGCCTCGCTCCTTGTCTCGATTAGTGACCAAAACCCTCCCCGTATATGAGTGTACAAAAATCGCGAGCGGCACCCAAAATCTCTGCGGCTTTATAGGAGTGGATTTTTTTTTACGACAACCACGGGTTTTGACAACTAAAAAAATCCACTCTAGGTTCCCCCCCCAAAAAAAATGTTGTCGAAACCCGTGGTTGTCGTAAAAAAAAATCCACTCCTATAACCAAACAGGCGCCCTGCCAGTGTTTGATTAAAACGTTCAACAATAGCTTGATCTCTGTGAATGTTAACACGCCCGCGTCTAATATAGGTTTTGTGATTTTCCATTTCTTTGGTAACAGCTCCCATGAATTCGCGACCAGGGTCAACTTGAAGCATCTGTGGCCATTTTAGTGCACTTCGCCTGTAAATTGTCTGAAAACCTTTTGCAACCTCAGTTGAATCTTTGGAGGTCAAAGGCTCGGCCTCTTTGAATCGGCTGGCAACGTCAACAACAGTCAGAGCGTATTTGTAAACTTTTCGCCCTCGCGGCAGTTTGTCGTGTGGCAGAAAAAGAAGGTCCGCCTGGTGGACCGCGTTAGGAGAAGAAACATCAAATTTTGGGCGAGGAACGTATCGTGGTGCCGGAAGGTAGATCTGCCAAAGGGCCTGCTTAACTAGCCACTTTTTTGCGGCATCTTCGGAAACCTTGGAAGCCTCGGCTAATTTTTTTATCGCTGCAATTCCCTTCCAGTAGCCCTGGGGGCTATAGCAGACTTTCGAGATCTTTGCATCCATGCGTATACAAGAAAAAAAAGAAACGTTTAAAGAAACCGAAAGGCAGCGTACCCAAGTGCAAGCGCGCCAGCGCCAACAAACATCAGTTCACCTTGTTTCTGCTGCTCACTTGGCTGATAAAAGTCAGAGAACTTGGGTTCTTTCGGAAGAATCATTTGCTTGTCAGGATGTGCCTGGTTGTAGAGTTTGAAAGCGTAGTCTGTGTTCGTGAAGTTTTGTTTCGCTTGCTGTTTGATCTCATTGTTGGTTTCGATCCAGTCGAGAAGCTTCGTGCGGTCGCGAGAGTACTTCGCGTAAGCTGCCTGGTAAGCCTCGAGAGCTTTGTCGTGTCTTTCTTTTTCTTTCAAAGCGGCGTCATCTCCGCCACCCAAAGCACGAGCAAGGTAGTTGCCGCCAATGAAAGCAGCAGCGTTCAAGATTGCTCCGCCAGCCATAATAGCGATGCTTGCCATGGTTGAACTTTGTTAATATATTATGTACAATTTTTTAATTGTCTGGAAGAATTTTCTGGTCTTCGAGGTACTGTTTGAGCGCAATGCTGCCTGCCATGACAGCCGTGAACTTTGCATAGTTCATAAAACTGCTGCTGGGGTCGGATGTAAAGTTTTCTTTAACAATTTTTTTGGCAGCCCAGCCGATTCCGGCGGCGAGACCTGTAATGGTGGCGGCATCCATGAATGTTTTCACGAGCTTGTTGTCGGACATGACAGTTCAGTATAAAATAAGAAAAAAAATCTTTAATTGAAATTTTTTAATCCATCGGCCGGATTCCTCTTTTTGGTCGCGGAATTCTAGATGATAGCTCCGCCCCTTGCAGCTTTGGAGCACTCAATGGACCTGGTGCCTCCGATTCTTGTACAAAGTTGCTTTCACCACTATTTGTTTGCACTTCACGGCTTTTCTTATTGAAAAAGGCTCTGATGTCTTCGCGCTTTACATAGGTTGTAATAATTGCAACGCCTATACTTAGCAAAGAGATCCATTGATTTGTGCTGAGACCGCTGGATTCAGGCGGATCCTCGGGCGGAGCTGGCGGAGTTACATTTCGCTTAGCAGATGCAGATTTCTTTTCCTTTTCTTTTGCAATTATTGCAGCAGCCTCGACAGCAGCTTTTTTCTGTGCTTCACGAGCCTGTTTTGTTTTTTCAGCTGCAAGCTTTCCAGCAGCTACTCTCTTTGGATTTTTGTCAGGCTTTGTTGCTGGAGTTGTTGAAGTAACTTGGTTTTGAACTTCAGTACGAATTGCTGGCTCGCTTGGGGTTTGTGATTGACTTTGTTGTTCGAGCTCGGCCATTTATAATAAAAAAAAAATAATATTTAAATAGAAAATTGCTCAGCAAGATTTTTTGCCAAGCAATTGCTAAGCATTGTTCAGTAATTACTTAGCATTTTCTAAGCATTGCTCAGTAATTACTTAGCATTTTCTTAGCATTGCTCAGAAAAATCTTCAGTAGTTGATGTTTCTTTGGTTTGCAACTTTGTCGGGACCCATTGGGCGTCTTTGACGCGTGCTGCGCATGTCCCCGCGCCAGGCGCGGCTTCGTTTAAATCAATGTGCTTTGTTGTGATGAGCGCAGCATTTGCAACGGCAAGAAAGCGGCCGCATTTCAAAGCCAGACCGCCTGCCAAAGTGGACAGCTCTTTACTGATAATGTAGTCGTTTTTGAGTTCCTTTTGATAATCATTGACGTCCTTGATATTTACGGCCATACCAACGACTTTGGTAACAAGAAAAATAAAGCTGTCAATCAAGCTGTCGGTTGTTTTGGATCCAACGTATGCCTCATATCTCTTTAAGTACTTTTCGACTTCTTTATCTGTCAAGCGCTTCACCTGCTCGTGTGTCAGTTGCACACCGATTGCTTCTTTGGCTTTTCCTGTTGAAACAAGGATTGCAAGCTGTTCACGCAAAGCAGGAATGTCAGGGCCTTGAATGGATGCCATAGCGCTTTCTGTACTTTCTGGTTCAGCTCCTAGCAGTTCCATTACGGAAGCTAATTCTTGTTCACTTGCAGCGCCCTTGACGCTCTCGGGAGGAGAAGTTGCGAAAGGGTCAGCCATTTATTACTATAAAAAATATGTTCAATAAAAAAATTCTGTGCCGTAAGGGTGGCGATGAGAAATGACAAGATGCGAAAACTTATTATTTTTCAGCCTTGAAATGAGTTCTTTGCGATCCTCATGGGCAAGTTCGCCAGCGTAATCCTCAAAGATTGCATTCGTTGTCTTGGCAGAGGGTGTGTAAAAGAAAACGATTGCCCCAACATTTTCTCGGAATGAGGCACTTATGCTTGTCATTTTTTGAGTCAGCACCCAAACGCTCAAACCTACGTGGCGAGCAGAGAAAGCAAGATTCACCAACTCCCCTGTTCTTCTCTTTACATCTTTCGATGCAGCACAGTCGTCGAGGATGATAAGCGTGTTCGTTCCCTCAAAAAGAAATCTTGAAAGCCTTAACCAAGATTCAACCTCGTGCTGCTCGCAAATTAAAACAAAAAATCGAAGATCTTCCTCAGCAAAGCGATAATAAGTCTTGTTGTGCGCGAAAGTCGGGCATATGAGCACGATGTAGTCAAACTTGCCTCGGAAAGGGCCACAAAGCTGATTCACCACGTACCTTGTTTTTCCTGAGTTCGTTGGTCCAACAATGAGAGAGTTGAAGGGTATATTTCCTGGGTCCATGCTTCGCTTTGAGAAACCTATATCAATACTCAACACTTTGTAATTCTTTATTTACAATAGAAAATTGTGCATCAGCGATAGCGAAAATGTAGCATTTGACATTCCCTGATCCTGAGGCTGTTCTCTGTATCTCTAAATTAACGCCATCCTTTGTGTTCTCCAAACGGAGCCCACTGCCGTGCATGTTGTTGTCGCTCATGGAGCGAAGGTCAATGAAAAGCCCAAACTTTTTTTCTGCATAAAACCTTTTGGCGTTATTAAAGATTTTTTGGTCTGCGTGTTTGCCAAAGAACTTGAGAACTTCCTCCCACATGTCTCTTCCTTCAACGCCCTGACTGTACACCTTATTTGGAACGCCGTTAATGCAGATTTTTACACTTGTTATGTCAGGGTTAAAGAAAGATTCTGTATCTCTTGCACCTGCGGCGTGGGGTTCAGGAAAAAGAAGTAGAAGTCCCTTCAAGGAGCGCTTTGGGACGTTAATGCTTTCGTTTATTATCGTGTCAGTAGCTTTTTTTACTGCGATCGTTTTGTAATTATGCACATGCTCGTAAAAGAAACTTTTGCCGTTAATGTAAGTGCTTTCTACTTCTATTGCAAGTTCTTTGTGATAAATAGCCTCGTATTCGAGTTGGATGTCAGTTAGCTCATACCCAAGTTTTGATGGATCTGTTCCTCTTACAACCACATTTGGACTGTTCAGTTTTATCTCGAAGACAAGCTCGTCTGCGAGTGCACGCGGATAAAACACACCATGGTCTCTCAAAATCTCGTGATCCAGTGGGATACGATACTTGCTTCCATAAACTTCTGCCAGCTTCTTTTCCGCGTCAACTCCTGAGGTTTTTTTGTCACCAGCGTTTGAACGGATTTTGCATAAATCCTCGGACTGTATACCTTCAAGAAACATGTTGCTGCGCTTTTCTACTGGCAGAAAAAGGTCCTCGAAAAGTTTGTAGACGTCGTAAGCGTTCGTATCCTGCAGAGTATCTCCTGCAAACTTGACCACCATCCTTGAGACAAGCGCCCGGGTGACGTTGTTTACGAGAAAGTTGTTGGCATGGCCGCTCACCGTCAAGTTGAACACAAGAGCCAGGGAGCCTGGCACGAGAACGACGCCTTTTTCAAGCTTAGGCACAGCAACTCTCAGAATTTCTTCTGGAGACGCTTTATTCGGGTTAAATGTAACGCGATGTCGCACTCTGTCTGCCTTGAGCGCGTTTGGTGTTTTCTCTTCGAACGTTGGTCTGTGTCTTTCGCTGACAGCCATTGTATATTTAAATTAAAAAATGTATTTATTTAATATAACATGGCGGCAGAAGGTGGCTTTGGTGACAGAGATCCTCTTTTGGAACATACAGACGACCGTGACGACCGTAATGACAACGATGACAGCGATACAACAGGCCCATTCCAACCTGGAGGGGCATCAACGCCCGGACCAAGCGAACAAATACCAATGAGAACTACCACGATGAATAGGCCGCCTGAGCGCGGCTCACACACTGCAGAAACCTCTTTTATCGAGGGCCGTGGTAATCTGACAAGGGAATTTCAGATACAAGAGGCTCATAAAACGATCAAATACTATTTCCCAGAATATGATGAAAGCCTTGATTTGACTATAAACGATCGTGGCAAAATCGTTGCGAAAGGGCCTAAAGGTGGAGACATTGAAATTTTTAAAGCAGACGGAAAAACACTTCTTTCTGCTTTCATAAATAGATTTAAAACAAAACTTGGCTTGCAAAGAGACGACTTCTTAGACAAACAAAAAAAAGAAAAGGGCAAATGGGAAAAATATATTTCCGATCAACAAAAAATTTCAAAAGATACCTATAAAGACAGTTCAGAAAGAGCTTTGGCGGAGCGAAACATAAAAAAGGCAAAAGAAGAAATAGGGAAAATTGATAATCGAATAAATGTTGTTGAAAAACAGATACTTGGACAAGAAACAAGAATTCCAGAAGCACCCACTTTACAAGAATTCCAACAACATGAAGCAGAAAGGCTCGAAAGGGAAGAGGAAATACGACAAGAGAGACATAAACAAGAAGATATTGCAAACGACGAAAACAGGCCACAAGCGGAAAGACAACAAGCTCGTGAAAGAGTTGATGACTTGAATCAAGAAATTAATGAAATAGAAAATGAAAGAGAAGAAGAGATCGAAAGATTGTCTTTAACAGACAAATTAAGAGAAAAGGTAAAAGAGATTTTCAAAAAATATGGCTTCACAGTCACAGCTGTTTTGCTTGCAGTCGGGACCACTATTGGTGTTATTGTTCACAATCTTTCAAACGGTTTAAAAGATGTAGCAAATGGTGTTGGTAACGGTCTTCAGACACTTGGCAAAAAAATTGCAGGTATTCTGCCGGGCCTCCTTGGCGCGATTGTCAGTTTTGTGTTTCGAACGGCCGGCCAGGTGATAAGCTTTCTCGGCAAGAATGCTTGGCTTTTGATTGTCGGTGTTGCTATTTTTCTTATCGAGCGAGTTACAAAACGAAGCGAGCGCTAAGCTCCCGAGCTCAAAGAGCTCGGCTGACCGCAAACGCAACAATAACAGCACCAGCAATAAGGTAGGCCTTGTTTTTTTCGTGTGCTGTATCTTCAGTGTCTGGCTTCTGCGATTCATCTGTTTTTGACACAGTACCCACTGAAGACGTTTGTGGTGCCGGCTCTTTTTTTGCAGCTTTGTGAATCGGGTTTGACGGATGACTTGTTGGTCTATTAACTTTTGATGGCCCACCGCTCATACTTGTTGCGCCCACTTTTTTTGTTGATTTATTAACATCATCATTCACTCCTACTTTCATTCCTCCTACAGCCTGCTTAAGCTGGTTGTTGTAACCAACAACGCTTTCTGTATTTATTACCATCCTGGCGGGCATAAGCCAGGCACCTGGGCAGACGGCAAGGTTAAGCCGAACCTTAGCCTCATCGATTGCGAGTTGGTATCTTTGGACCGACTTTGCCAGATCAGGTTGCCTTATAGCGTCTTCAACCAACACGAGGAACTCACTTTGCGCTTCCTTTGCACGGCCGCCTGTGCCAAGTATGCTACTTCGAACGTTGACCTGCGAACCCAAAATACAGTAGACAAAAGCCTCTATCGACTGGTTTACTCTCGACAAACCTGCTTGGGTCAACCCTTCCGCGGCGTTAGGACAAAACCAGTCTGCCTGTGCATATGCAGCGTCGTCTGGCTCGATGTATTGAATCAAGTTACCCTTTATTGCAGCTCCCCCTTCATCCGAAAATTTATCGTAATCGGGGTATTTTGCTCCAGAATTTTTCGGACCAATATTTGAGATCCAGATATAAACGTCACCCAGTCCGTGGTTCGCGCCTCTTGTGAAACGAAAATCGCTTGACGGGTCGACACCGAACTCAGCGCATATTCTTTTATACGAAGCCACGTCGTACTTGTTGTCGAACTCGCTAAACGTTGGGTCGCCAGGCAAGGCGCTTACGCTCTGAATTCCACCCATCTGAAACAATATTCGCCTGATTGTGAAATAAACGTGAAAAAGGTAAAAATTACGCACAACCGGTGGCAAGCTGAGAGCTGAGTGCTCTTCATCGAAAATCTCTCGACTGATCCCACAGCCTGTTGTCGCGCACCAGACAGCAAAGTTAAGTTGCTGAGGCCAGTAGGACATATTAGGGCCAGCAAGCCACCTTTTTGACTCTTTTCCTGATGTATGCTTCAGTTTTGTTTTTTGAAAAATCTCTCTTAATTTCGTTGTGAAATATTGATCTGGTGTTACGTAGATGTTGATTTTGCTGTTAAATATTTTTTTCAAACTCGGTGCGGCTTCGTGAAATCCAACCGCGGGAATTGGCAAAGATGAGCCTTTTGCGCCGCTTGGTGACAGCTGTTGTGGAAAACCGCCTGAAATTTGATTCACCCCCAGTGCTTTTTTCATCTCTGGGCTCCAATATTTGCTGTCAGAGCCAAAAACATTTATCAAATGGCCTTGCTCTGCCTTGTAATAAATGTCTGCCGTTGCTGTGTGGTTGTACGCGAACTCAACCTGTGCAACAAATTTTGTTCGGTCAGCGTTTGGATATTTTGCAAGAAAAGGTTTCCATGCCTTGTCTTTTGCCGCTTGAGAAATTTTAGTTGCTTCTGGGGTTTTCATCCACTTCATAAAATCTCTTGTTTTCGCATCCATGGTCCTCTTTTATATTAAACATTTTTTATTTTTATTTAATATAAAAATGGTTGTGCTGACTGTCACCACAAAAGAAAATCCGAACACTGTTTATTTTGACCAGCCTATTCCAAAACCAAGCGATATCCGGCTTTTAAGTTGTTCTCTTTACAACAGCTGGAATAGTTTGGAAAAGGATGGAATAGTTTTTTATAAACAAGTGAACAAGGAAGAGAAGGCGCGTTATATACGGCAAGGAAACTACTCACTCGATGACATTGGGAGTATTTTTGAAAAAGGATTTCCAGAGAAAAACATGTTTTCTGTAACAAAAGGCATTGCAGGTCGTTCATTGATAATAAAAGCAAAAGAGCCCAATTTAAAAACTTTTGGACTGAATGGAAGTCTTATTAAGTTCTTTAATTTGCCTGGGTTTGAGAATTACGCAAGTATTGAAAAGGAATATTTTGAAACAATTGAGGTAAATAATGTTTCAAATCCTAAAAATTACTTCATCAACTGTGACCTTATCGACAAGCAACAAAGCTTGCTAAATGGTAAGCCATCAAGCCTTTTAGCGTTTTTTGACATACGTGGAAAACCGTATGAAAAAGTTTATTACCAAAATACACATCTTAACGTCTTGCGCGACGTTTCTGCTCAAGAAAATGTATCATCTCTGACTCTTTCGATTAGAGATGAGAATGGAAATCCATTCAACTTTAACGGCTCAAATCTTACATATGAGCTGGAATTGAATTAAATTAAATACAAAAATAACTTTTATGTATACGACCATGTCATCTGCTAATGTTCTCCCGAGTGCCCCTGCTTATGGTGATCGCGAAGAAACACAACTTTATCCAAGCCTCCCAACAAATGCCGAGAATTTTCGGCTGACTGAAATAAGTAAAATTGAAAAAGAAATATCCGCTGAAGCTGAGCATTACAGGCTTGTGTTAAAAAAATATAAAAAAGTCCGGAAAGTTATTCACTATTCCGTGGTCTGTCTTGGCGCCGTGGCGGCAGCTCTGTCTTCTGGAGCTGTTGCGACTTCACTTACTGGTGTTGGAATTGTTATCGGCGTGCCTGTTGCAGCAGTAGCAGGTATATCTGGCGCAGCTTCCACTGGCCTGTCAGTTATCAACAAAAAGCTTGAACATAAAGTTAATAAGCACTCAAGAATCCTCGCTCTGGCTGTTGCAAAACATGACTCGATAAACAGCTCTGTCTCACAAGCTCTGAATGATAATCTTGTTTCTGACAAAGAGTTTCAACTGATCACACGAGAAATGCAGAAATATCGCCAACTTAAAGATACTTTACGCTCAAACTTTGCAAAAAAACAAACAAATTCACTCCAGCCAGACATCGGAAAAATTCGGGAAGAAATCAAAAGAGAAGAACGCAAAAGATTGGAAAAAAAAACTTCTCGAAAGCGCCACCGACATTTCGAAATAAAATTTCAGTCCAATAAAACATTTTTTCATTTTATAAAAGAATGATTGTCTGCGCTCATCTTGTCGTTTACTTTGTGTTTGAATATTTCACGCCCGAGTGTCAAAAAAATATTCGATACATAACCCGCGATGTTGTTTATTGCCTGAACGAGGCAAAATAAAAGGTTACAGCGCACTTAAAGTGACTTTCAGCCGAGTCGAAAGGATTAAATCTGAGTGTGCAAAAAATACAATTAAGTTGAAGCGAACAGCGAGAAATTGCGTGACCCACAGCGGCATGCAAATTTTTTTGTGTGTGTGCGTGGGTGTACAAAGTCGGGGGATTACCCGAATGATATTTTTAGACGTTTGTAAGTTGTTTTCATTCCTGTGTGCTAAAATCTGAGTTCTAAGCACTCTGGAATGCAAAATCTATTGTTTTACACGTGCACAACTATTGTTCTTTTGATTTAATGCACGTGATATCAATTATGACTCGTTGCCGCTAAAAATAGCTTAATGATGTCATTTTCATTTTTTTTTTTACTCTGAAGCAATCAATAAACATTACAAGTGTGTTAAGTAAAATAATTTTATTCAGTTGCTAAGTTAAATGTTCGTTGACAACGGCGGACATCTATGGCCGCGGTATCCAAGGTAAATTGTTCGTTGACAACGGCGGACATTCATGGCCACGGTATCCAAGGTAAATTGTTCGTTGACAACGGCGGACATTCATGGCCGCGGTATCCAAGGTAAATTGTTCGTTGACAACGGCGGACATCTATGGCCACGGTATCCAAGGTAAATTGTTCGTTGACAACGGCGGACATTCATGGCCACGGTATCCAAGGTAAATTGTTCGTTGACAACGGCGGACATCTATGGCCACGGTATCCAAGGTAAATTGTTCGTTGACAACGGCGGACATCTTTGGCCACGGTATCCAAGGTACATTGTTCCTTGACAACGGCGGACATCTATGGCCACGGTATCCAAGGTAAATTGTTCGTTGACAACGGCGGACATCTATGGCCACGGTATCCAAGGTAAATTGTTCGTTGACAACGGCGGACATCTTTGGCCACGGTATCCAAGGTACATTGTTCCTTGACAACGGCGGACATCTATGGCCACGGTATCCAAGGTACATTGTTCCTTGACAACGGCGGACATCTCATGGCCGCGCGGCGTCTGTCCTTTGATGACTTGACAAGTTTTTTGTCAAGTTTGTGAACTTAGCAAGTTTTTGTCAATTCGGGTTACGCGTAACCCATTGGCATTCCAATGTGATGACGTGTTTAGGCTTTAACTTGGCCGATTTTTGTCAAGTTTGAGAACTTGGCTGATTTTGGTCAATTCGGGTTACGCGTAACCGATTGCATTCCAAAGTGATGACTTGTTTTGGCTTGTAACTTGGCAAATTTTGGTCAAGTTTGGCAAACGCTTTAGTTGTATTAGGCTATCGTTTGACATCTACAAATGATTCATGTCGATAAACTGAGTTAAATCTTCTTAATTTTGATCGAAAAATGTTTGAAAAACGTCTACAAGCATCCGATATACTTAACCTTGCGACCAAACTTCACGACCAAGCATCTGATTGTTGTCCGTAATTGCTAAGGTTTCGCGAAGCGAAGGCACGAATAGCTGATGTAAAATATTATTATCAGATCCTAGTTTGTCGTTTCCAAATGATTCATGTCCGTAAGCTGCGTATTTGCTTCTTTTTTCGATTAAAAAGGTTTGATAAACGTCTCCATACATCGGCCATAATTGTTTGTGTAATACAAAAAAGCTTATGTGAATAATATAAAGTTATAATTTTAACTGTGATTGGTCACAAAAGACGTCATTACATCGGGAAATAACCTATTAACTAAAAATAGTAATGACGCCTGGTGAATAAAATTACCGTGATCTTATATTGTTATTTTATGTGCTAGAAAGTTCTTAGCTCAATATTTCACGGTATATTTACATGTTAGTCAAATTAAATATTGTTGTTGAATAAATCATAGCTCTCAAAACACACATACAAAGAGTTTGAGTTGTTTTCCGGCTAAAAATATTCAAGATGAAAAAAAAAACCAATTAGATTACGTCAAGGGGGTTTCCCACGCAATTGGCACAGGGTAAACAATGACTTCCTGTGTTACCGTAATGATTCGATTTAGCGCCCTCCTTCCAATAAGCGCCCCCTTTCGAATAAGCGCCCCCCTTCGAATGTGTTTTTGTAAATAAGCGCCCCTATTCCAATAAGCGCCCCCATTCTTATTAGCGCCCCCATTCTTATAAGCACCCCTATTCTAATAAGTGCCCCTATTGTGGATAACTGTCCCTACTGAAGTCACTGACGTCAACTAGATAAACTCCTGACCGTTCACCGTACAGTTCATGAATATATTTACTACTAAAATGAACAATTATTTTAAAAGTAACTGAACTTTTAACAATTTCTAACTGTTACAGTTCCTGTTATTGTTAGATACATTTGGTTGTTTCTCAAAAAATTAAATAAGCGCCCTGTCCCGAATAAGCGCCCTGTCTCGAATAAGCGCCCTCCCTCGAGGTGCCAAAAGTAAATAAGCGCCCCGGGCGCTAAATCGAATCATTACACTCAATAATTTATGCACTCACCGGAGCGTGCAAGTTTTGTTTAGCTTGTTAAAACGTTTGCGACAACACTGCTGTCTAGTTTTTTTAATTTTTCTAAAAACTCGTTTGATAAATTAATGACATTTTTTGATTCTTTTTCGCTTTTTAGCCTAATTATTCCTAACATTGGTGTTACAAAGCACCGATATTTTTTCATGTTCGTGACCTTAGATCCTGATCGTCCTCGTCCCATTCCTGTTTAATCAATAAGAGCAATTGTTCAATAGGAATTATTTCTGGCACAGCAATTAAGCTTGATATTTGTGAGCGCTCAAGCCGCAGAGATTTTGGGTGCCGCTCGCGATTTTTGTACACACATATACGGGGAGGGTTTTGGTCACTAATCGAGACAAGGAGCGAGGCGAGCCCGGGTGAGCCGAGCGAGTTGTCTCGATTTGTGCCAAAACCCTCCCCGTATATGTGTGTGTGTACAGAGATGAGTACATCTACAGAGAACTATTTCTCTTCCCATTTCCCGAGTGAAAAGATGCCTGAGATCTCACTCAAAAAATTCCATACTGATGGTGTAGCGAGGGCTGTGTCATATCTAAATGGTTGTTATACTTACAGTGGAGTCTCAAAAAGTTATTTCCCTTCACTCGGTTGAACACTACAACACCCAGTTCCTCAAACTCCAAGATTTTCTCGAAACCAATTTTCATTTCCCTTGTAGGTTCGAGAAATCAGGACTCTGCTGCTCTTTGGAATTTTTGTGCTCAAGTAATTTTACACAGGGTCAAATATCAGATATTTATACCATGCCATAGAAAATACAGCCAATCAGAATACAGGAAAGCCGTTGTATATTCAACGGTATTCAACCCAACCTTCCCATCGTGCGCTGCGATTGTATTCTCAACGAAATTTAGTACGCGTATTTTCTATGGCATGGTATAAAATAGTTACACAACACTTTCTCGTGGTATACTATGGAATATCCCACTTGTCACTTGCATTTTCTTGGCATACACACTCGCCTAAAGGCTCGTGTGTATACCGAGAAAATACAAGTGACTCGTGGGATATTCCATAGTATACCACTCGAAAGCGTTGCATAACTAGTATTTATCAGATATTTCATTTTACAATGCAGCTACGTGGTTCAAAGAAAATGGTATGAAAGCAAACCCGGACAAGTATCAAGCCATAGTACTCGGCAAAAACTCTCAAGAAATCAGCCTTAAATCCGGCGATATTTACATTCCTATTAAGGACCAGATCAGCCTATTAGGGGTGACATTAGATAGTAAATTAAAGTTCGACGCCCATGTTGCCATCGTATGTCGAAAAGTCAGCAGTCAAGTTAATGCTCTTAATAGACTGAAGAACATTTTACCGTTAAAAACAAAACAGTCGCTGTATCGTTCTTTCATTTTACCACATTTTTATTACTGTTCTTAAGTCTGGCACCATTGCGGGAAAAGAAACACCAGAAAACTGGAAAAAGTCAATGAACGGGCATTACGTTATGTTTTTAAAGATAAGATATCGTCATACGAACAACTGTTGAAACGAATGAGTTCCCAGACACTGCAAAATAGACGAATTCAGGACATGTTGTGTACTATAAATAACTACCTAAGTAACAAAGCCCCACCTAGCATTAAGAACCTAGTCTCATTAAGAAGTTGTAGTTACAATCTTAGGGGTGAAAATATGTTGGCCTTGCCAAAAGTAAATACCACCAAGTACGGACTAAAGTCATGGCGCTACTTTGCCACAAAAATATGGAACAAGCTACCAAATGAAATCAGGGCCACTGTTGGTAAAAATGAATTTGTCCGAAGGATACGCACTGTAAACTTTTAAACTCTTTAGCCGAGTAGATGTAAATTGTTTTTTTATATATAGCATTTTTGACATAGTAGACACAATAATATTTTTAAGTAGTGCATTTAAACATTTTAGATTTTAGATTATATATTTTTACATTCTTATAGATTCTATTTTAGTTTTCTTTTATCTGTTATTTTAGTGGAACATCTGTAAACTAGCTATTCTAAGCTAAGCATGTTTCCCACTTTAAATAAAGTATTGTATTGTATTGTATTTTATTGTCAGGGAAGAATCGAGCACAAGTTAAGAGAGACGGGCTAAAAATAAACATTATTAGGGTTTGGGAGTGGGAGTACATAACACATAAGATGTTACAGAACTGAGATAATTATTCAGGTCTGTGACAAGATGTTACTACAGAACAGTTCTGCAAAATGTAACATGAAGCTACAACTGTAATCACTGTCGCAAAAACCTAACAAAATGTTTCAAACTTACTTTATCGCCATCAGCAAAGTAGGCCTAGAAAAGGAAGAAAAAAACACACATTTATCTTGGTAACAATAATCTCTTGATGTTTTGCTTTTTTTAAATGTACAGAGGCAGAAAGTACCAGACACCACAAAAACATGATGTGATGGCTTGTAAAGTAAAATAATTTGAGAAACATTGTAGACTTGTCTTGAGTTGCCAGAAAGACAAACTGGTCAGTTTAAAAATAAGAGAAGAAAAAGTGAAGACAACATTTTATATCATTTTAATCTAAGCAAAAAGCTATAATCCCTACATAGAATGGGCTGAGAATTTTTGAATGTAATTTGTACTTACTGCAAAGGCATCAGTGCCTTCTCCGTCATTAACAATCTCAATATCATCCTGCACTGGGTCAACTGTCACCTCATCTACTGCTTGTGGCTAAAAAGTCGAAACAAAAATACAAAATATGTACAGTCAACTCTTGTTATAGCAGACACGCTCAGGGTGTCCTTCAGTGGTTGTTATAGCGAGTGCCTGTAATAGCGAGAGTCATTTACAGTCAAACCTCTTTCACCAGGGATCTGGCTTTTGTCCGTAATAGCGAGTGTCTGCAATAGCAGGGTGTCCACAAGGCAGGAGTTGACTGTACATGACTAAACAACAAAACATCAAAATACTAGAGAAATTTAAGTAAGCTCTAAGCAGGGGGGGACGGGGGTGAGGCAAGAACAAAAGCCCCCATGTGCTTCTCATGGCCTGCTTGCTCTCAAATTGGCATTTATGTTTCCGTATCATGTGCTAGGAAAAGAAAGAAACTGCTCGCAGTCAAGGAGATAAGATGCACTTGCAGATTTTGACATCTACCGGTACTTGTTTATAGATGATGAAGTTCTGTACACTTTTACAGAATGTTACCAGACATAAATAAAAATAAATGGGAATTTACAGTGGCATCTTCCACACAATTGGCTCTTCTTGATCCCACTGATTCCAGATCAAACGTCTCAAAGATTCAAATCTTGACTATAACATGGCAGGGTCAATAATTCCTTATTTATCAGTTCACAGTCCATGAGTTAATTATTTTTCACAGCATTTAACTCAATAAAAATTCAGCTCAGGATTTGAAATGGCAAAACACCCTGGAAAGAGTCGCTATTAAGAAAATGTATGAACCTTTTCTTCTGTTTCAAATTCCACTCCAAATATTGGACTAGCACTGTAAACCTGCAAGATAAAACACAAATCCAGATGAGAGATGAATAATAACTGAGTTGAGTAATAACTGACACAATCAAAGAACTTCAATATCAAATTTTTCAGAAGTACAAATTAAAGTGCATTTAATTTTGTAGTTCTGTACATGTTACAAACATGATCTCTGCCACACCTAGCTGCTATGTGCACTTGAAGGAGCTGTGCCCAAAGATTTGCGGTTTGGCAGTTGAACTGCTCAGGTGGAGTATGCAGTTTAGGAGAACAGTTAAGACAAGTTAAAGTTAGTATAACTATACAGACCTATAGACTATGGGTAGGATCCACTGGTGCGTGGCTGTCTGAATATAAACAATTCTATAATACTTCTTGTGAATTAAATTCCACTTAAAACTGAACATAAATCAAGGAGCACTGAAAATGCTAAATTAATCCATCACAATTTAAAGTATGCATACCAGTACATGTAGGTTTCAAAGCCCTTTTTCCTTTAAGCAATCACTAGCACATTTTTGAATGCCAACAGAATTACTACCTTAAGGTTACTATTGTTAGCGGCTACTAATTTTAGCGATTTTAGCGAGTTGGGCCAAAATCGCTAAATTTAGTACTCGCTAAAATTTGTCTCGGTCAGATTTAAATATAGTGACCCTGTTCAACTATAATAATGACAATAAAAAAGGCAGGGCATTTACAATTAAAGAAGGTTGGGAGAGAGCTGGGATCGCCAGCATCGTGGAGAATATGACTGATTTCCCTGACGAGGACCCACTTTCTAACATTTGCAATTCAATTTGTTCTTTCTGACAATGATAATGTTCGTTCAATTTTAAGCGACTTTGTTCTATTACCGAACATTTATTTGCATCTCAGCTATATATTAATTTTTTTTTTTTTAATTTTCGGAAAATCGCTAAATTTAATAGTCGCTAAATCTTGCTTAGAAAAAATCGCTTAAATTATTAGTCGCTAAAAATAGTAACCTTAAAGGTCAAATGAACAGAAATTTCGATTTTTGTTATTTTTTTGCCCATGTGTTTATTAAGAGCCAATTAAACATATCCCAAAGTTTCAAAGCAATCGGTCATTACATCGAGAGATATATTGCAAGTTGAAAAATGCTTATTTTAGGTTGTCATAATCGTAGAGTGCTCGGAAAAATTGTCGGAAATAAAAACTTGTGACGTCATAATTGGTGTTTTTGAAGACGACCGCAGACCGATTCCGCAGACTGCACCGTAAAAACTAAAAAAATGTGTTTAGTGACATTTCAAGCAGTTATTTCGTTCTGTTCGGCCATTTTTCAGTGGATTGATTGTTGGTTGTTGTTTGGAGAGGCTCATTTTTTTTAAATAGAATAGCTAAAGTACAAAAATAGCTTAAAGTTTTGTTTGCTGTCGTTTTGAATTCACGCTGGTATGAAGACAAATCAGGAATCCGCTATTGTTCTTTCTCGTTAGCATTTACATCTACATCTACATCTACATCTACATTTTATTACGTCGGTAAAAGTCCATTCGGATATCACACCAACGTCTTAACATAATTACAGTGATTAAAAATAAGTAAAATGCAATATTTACACTGAAAAATTCTAAATGTAAAAAATTCTTTAAAAAAATTTAACGTTAATGAGCAGAATTATCTGCATGCGCGTTAACTATGCACGTGCGTTTTGAATTTTGGTTCACTTCAAAGCCGTTCTGCATGCGCGTTAACTATGCACGTGCGTTTTAAAATTTTGGTACACTTCAAAGTCGTTCTCTGCCGAACAACAACGTGAAATGACGAAATTCTGCGTATTTGGGACAACGTCAGCCACAACGGCTAATTTTTGGTTTTTCTATTTGGGGTTGAACGCTTTCTTTGAATATTCAGCGGCAGCTAGTTCTTAAAGCGATAAATAAGCAGAATGCGTCCGGAATTCATTTTGCACCAGACGTTGTCGTTGACGTTGGTGTCGGTGCGGTCTGCGAAATCGGTCTGCGGTCGTCTTCAAAAACACCAATTATGACGTCACAAACTCGTTCCATTCCTTCCATTTCAGTGCGCAGTCATTCAAAAACGTTTTCGTGAAGCCTTCGGAAATCTTCGTATTTTTTGCTGTAATTCACGCTTTAAGGCTCGGAAAGCAAATTTTTTTCTTAATTTTACTCAATAATGGATAGTTTTAGCGTTTGGTTGGTTAAAATGGCATTTTGAAATTTCTGTTCATTTGACCTTTAAGGTATATGACATTTAAACCTTTGAGAAAAGGTCTCCCAAAATGAGCGGCCTTGAATAAAAATATTTGAAGGATAATAAAACACAAAAGCCTGTATATTGGCTTCAAAAATATGCACTGATATTTGTACTTGGACATCATTCTGTTCCTTGAAGGTCACAGTTTTCCTCAAGCTTCACTCTCGGAAAACTGCTCGCTTCATGGAACAGATTATGTCTGCAAAATGGAGGCTACTGTTTATTTAAGTACCTTTTGTAAACTTTGGATTTCTTTAGCTGCTTCTTGTAATTTCTCTGCTGGGTCAATACGGAAGCCAAGAACATATCCTCCACTCTAAATTGAAAGAAAACAAACAAACAAAGAAACAAAATCAAACATCATCTGATGAATATTCTTAATTACATGCAATATGCTTTGCTTTGTAATGTTACCTGTTGAGATGTTTCCAGTACCAGTGCTAGTCCAAACTTGGAATCACGTATCTTAACTGTTTTCTGAAATGCATTAAAACCAACAGGTAAACAAATTTAAATGTATGTTTAAAAATTATAAATGTAAAACGCTAATTAATTTGTTTGAGTCATTTCATTGTTTCTTTGCATTTCCCTCCCCCAATAACCACCCCTGGGTCTCCAAAGAAGGCAGGAGGTAGACCAGTTGGCTATTTTCGCAGCTACGCTGATGCCAATGAGGTCACCCTGATGAGGTCACCTTGGTAAAAAAACATTTTTATTATTCTACAAATTTATGTTGCTATGCTTGGAGCCCTAATTCAATAACTGGTCAGCACCTACCAGACTGAGTTTATTAACCATGTTTTTTCTCCATTAAAAATATTTTAAAAGCACTATAGAAGCCATTAGGGACCTCCAAAGTGAAGTACATGTATGAGAATGAGTACATGTACAGCTTTTCAAAACCTGGTCCCATGCTTTCAATTACCACATATGGCATGGCAGTCTTGTGGTAAATTCAAGCGCTGTGATTGGTTCGTTATTCTTGGTCGGGATTTTGCCATATGGACCGCCTCCATAGAAACAGTCATAAGCCATGTATTTTTGTTTACGTAAGCCGGCATATTCAAAATTTGCAGCCCAAATGAGTGCCACATAATAAACTACTTAGTACTGCAGCTAACCTAGCTTCCTTGAGCTGTACTGGGAAATATTGGTCCTTGGTCGTTTTTGTATGGACCTCACTGTGCCTAGTCTGTACTGACACGACTTTGAACCAATACTCCCCAGTAAGGCCCTCACGCTCAGTCAGTAAGAGGTTATTATGCCAGTCTTATACAAGTAGTCTCCTTTTTAGCTGGTCAGCAACAGGGAAGAGCGAGAGTGCTGGGAACATAACTGGATTCATTTGAAATAGGAAAGTTGTTCTTGTACTTGTACTCTTATCTAAAGGTCCCCACTGACGCCAACAGTGTTGAATTCTTACCATTTGTAAATAAGGAATGCTGACATTGAATGTGTCGTTCATGTTTGCATGCCACACCAAGCGTACATTAGTGATGTAGAATGTGCCAAGATTACCCTAAAACAACAACAACATTTAATTAAAAACTTTACAATGCCAAAGCAAAAATATTGTCACATTTGTGAAAATAATTTAAATAATTGACATGTTAAAAGAAAATTTGAAATGAAACAAACACCAAAGCTACCAAGATTTATGTACATTTGTATTTGAAGACTAAAAATCCAGGAATATAAATATAATTTCTTTTCAAGTTAGTTCTGAGAACTTATCTTAATTTTTTTTTCATTTTATGTATTTAGAATTCCATTCCACAATTACAATGATTTAATACAAAGCAAAACAAATAGAAGAGGAATGGAAAAGGGCAAAATTTAAAAAATCTAATTTGATGCCCTTAAATATTAATTTCAATAATAATTTAGGATAAAAAAGTAAACTTAACATAAGAGAGTAAGAGATATGAAACAGTACTGAGTAAAATAAAACTGGTAAAAGTGCTTTTTAAAAAGTTTTCTAGTTGGCATGTTATGTCTAGATAAAGGAAGGTCATTCCAAGAGTAGCATTCAATAACAGTGGGGCAAGTCGAACCCATCAAGATGTTGTCGATGATAATTTTTCCTCATCAATTAACTGATTGTTAATGCAATGACAGGGTGGGAGGCAATAAGATTTTGATCAGCAGAGAAAACCAACGAAAAAATTAAAAATTAAAAAAAATACCAAAAAGAAAAAAGTAGAAAAGAAAGCCAACAACACTGTACCTGATCACTAGATAGATTCCAGACACCATTGATCTATCAGGAACAAAGTAATTGAGAATATTAATAATTTATTACTCACTAACATCTGTATTTTATTTTGAGCTTAAAATAAAACTCAATTCTATCTCTTAACAAGGCTTTACTCCCACAGTGGTGGAAAAAATGAATGTAATAAAAACATTATTCATTACCTTATCATAAACCTGCTCCAATGGCAATAGACGCAGTTGTTTATTGAGGATCAGTGCCCCACGTAGCTTTAGATCACGATAAAGCTTTGATGATTCATATGCCCTAGAAACAACAAGCTTCTAAGTTAAAACTGTTTTTCACTTTATTGCAGTTTTCAGTGAAATGCAAACTCTGAAATTCAATCCTGGACCAACGGTTTATGCTTTTTGCTGCCGTCAATCATCTGAGCGGATCTCTTTAGAAACAGAAGTTCTCTTCAACCGGATCAAGAGGTCACGTCTCTCAGTTGTGATTGGTAGATTTCGCTCCATTTTGTTTGTTTTTGTTTTTCATGGTTCGTTGGCAGTTGCCATAATTATGATTGACAGCAGCGAAAAACACAATTATCGTAAGTTGGATTTTGAATTTCAGAGTTCGCATTTCACTGAAAACTGCAATAAGTAATAAAGAAATAAATCTGTAACTACAATGTATAATCTTATTCAAACATACCTGAAAACTGAAATTACTGTTGTAAATAGCCTGGGACTACCAGAAACCTGGCATAAAAATAACAAAAGGTTACCATCATGTATGAGCGAGATAGATACTTCTTTTAGAAATATATTATACAGTACTGTCAGTGAGTAATACATGACTTTGTAAATGTTGCAGTTAATTTTTTTATTACCGGTAGTTTATTTTTAATTACAACTAGTTCGTTTTTTCTTACTAGTTGATTTTATTAGCCTGGCTTATTTCTTTAATAACTAATTTGTTAAGAAGTGGAAAATTAAAATTAAGGCACCTCAGTTCCCTCCCTCACTGTCTTGAGGTGGTGAATGGTCCTTCAAAACATGTGTGTCTTGCAAAATTTTAGCCAAATTTCAGGGGTCTCATTGTCTTGAATTTTAAAAAGGTCTCGGGCTTGCAGAAAAGATGTCAGTCTCACCGTCTCGCAAGGTTTTGCATTTACCATTCGACACCCCTCTGTCTTGAATCCCCTTCCACCATCCTTATTTGTAAACTTAACCAATTACCCTAATCATAACCCTAAAAATTGGCTAGTTAGAAAAAACTTACTTGTTGAAATAAGAAATTAACTGAGATCAAAAATTAACTGCAATATATACCATGAAAAATCCAAAAAGATGATTTCGCAATTGTCTTTATGCTAAGGTTTATACTTAGTTTTTATGGATTACCTGTATTTTGATTTTCTTTTTTCATTATTATTGCCTTAGCAAAAAACAAAACACCTTTTAGTTACTGGTTCACTTGCAACTCACATTTTCTGCTTAAAACTTCCAAGGAGTAGGACAGTTCTCAACTTATTTTTTCACTACTCACCAGATTTGTGAAGATAAACTCAAATCTTGTGTTGTTACATCTTGTCAATAGATACAAGGCTTCTGTTTGTCCTCGAAGTTTCTGAATATTATTGAAAATTAAAAACAAACTATCATGAAAATTATGAAAATTCAAAATTTTAGCTGAAAGTGAATGAGTTTTTAGATCTAATTTCTCTTTATAATATAAACCTATTATAAGCATATACATGTATGGGCACTTATGTGAACATACAGTCCTGTGCTATTGTTTTCAAGTACCCATGCCATAATTCAGGCACTGTGCCCTACACTGTGCCCGAGTATAAGGTTGATACTTGTGTGTACTTTGGATTTGTGTCTGAACACAATGCTAATTTTTGCCGGTGCTCAGGGCTCAGGTACCAGTGCTCAGGCACTAAGTGTAAACATGGCCTTATATGGTATTTTTTAGTTTAACACAGTTAAGTCAACTTTATTGTACCTCCCTGAGTATCACAAAATTAAATTACATGTAATACAGCTGAAACTCACAATAGCAACTACAATTAAAGTGCATGGATCAATGCACAGTCTGGTCGAAAAAATCATGGCCATTGTAAAAATAGCAATGACCCCTGGTTTGACAAATTATTCACAAAAATTAGGGTTTTAATACAGAGCAAAATACTGAATAAAAAAAATATTCCCATTATGGCGAACTTATAATTAGTACTAATTCTAAATATGATAATACATGGGGACCGGTATATTTTGGTACAGTAACTATATTAGATGTAAATAGAACAGCAACATGAATTTGAATTAACCCATTGACTCCTGGAGATTTTCCAAAAAAACCCATTTTTTAGACGTTTTTGACCTTTTAAGGTCTATTACAAGCTAAAAAAGCTCCAAATCACTCAAAACGGCCCTTGAAACGCAAAATGCATCCTTGTTTTTCACCAGAATTTTTTTTAAAGAAAAATTAGTGACATCATGCTTAAAGGGACACTGCGCTGGGATTTTAACGTTTTTCAGTAAAAAGTACTAAAATTCATAGGTCTTTTCGTACATGAAATGCACCTATTACATCAAGATGGAGACATAAAATAACTTGTTGTTGAAGGAAGAAGGGAGGTAAAAGGTATAAGAGGTGTTTTTTCAGTATACAGGGACAAAACTTGAAAAACTCAGCCTGACTTTTTCAAGTTGAGATCTAAAGTTCCTGATGGTATTACAATAATATCACTTGTTTATCGCTTAATCAGTACACTTGCATGGTGATTTTTAACAAAATTGGACCACTATTCGTAGTTTCCATATGTCTTAAGGCTCTTAAGTTTTTGAAGTGGTGACGGTGTCCCTTTAAAACAAGAACAACTTTGCAAAACTATACGTACCGAATTTGCTGACCTTGTGGACACATTAGCGACACAACTAAAACCAACAGCTGTAGGGATATTAAACAGACAAAATGTTTCATTGACGTGATTCATTGCCACATTTTATTTCCATTCAGTGTCAATGAAGACAAATACATGTAATATATGTTAGTAAAGTCTGGAATGGGAAGACTGGTATGAAACATTTGTGACCCAATTTGTGAGAACAGTCAGTGAGAACAGCCGGGGAGCTCAAATATTGCAATTCTGTGGGTGTTATTAATAAAACAATTGAAGGCGTGAGCGCAAGAGACGCACTTTGTGTTTTGGCCAAATTGAAAATTGTCACAAACAACTCCAAATTTCGCACGCAAGTTCGTTTACGTGTGCTCAACACTGCCCTGTATTTAATTTTGCTGGTCTTTCCTTCGTTTTCGAAAAATAACACATGCAAAATTAAGACAAGGTTTTTGCTTGCGCGGCGTCTTTTGATTTTTCTTTTACAAACGATAAACAAAGGAAACCTTTTGTTTCTCAACACGATGAAGTCAGCTAAATTTTTAGGGTTACAGTCCTAGCCCTAACGCAAAAGGTAACCCCAAGGCCGTAGGGTCGGGGTTAGAGTTTCAGATTAGGGTTACAGACTTAGCCCTAACGCAAAAGCCTAGCCCTAACGCAAAAAAAAAAAAAGTTTAACACTAACCCCAAGGGATTAGGGAGTTAAGCCGTTTCAAGTTAAGTTTAGGATCAGAGTCAGCCTCAACCTTTTATAGATCGCGCTTTTAATGCAGTAAGCTTTCACGCCAGTTTGCTTGCAGCTAGCTTTTTCTGCAGTCTGCTTGCAGTTAGCTAGTTTTTGTTGTTTCGGGCAAGACTATTTTACTCTGTTACCGTTAGCTGTAATTTGCCGAGGTGAAAGTGAAATAAAGACTGATTGTTGATTGAATACGTTTGCTCGTGTTGTCACATTATACTAGTTGTGCTTTCAGTTGAGTGCCGCCGGCTTGCTCTCACTTCTATCTCCACAGGCACTCCTTACATCATCACACATCTACAAAATCCCGCGAAAACAAGATAAACTTATGAGGTTTTCGTTCGCACGAATCGATAGATTGATTGATGAATAGTTAATGAACACAGAAAAAATTTTGCAAAGGGAAGGTGCCCTGGGGAACACATAAAGAATTTTTTAAAGTCTAAAACCAGGTCACTTCTCGGCAACTTTGTCGCGGCAGCACCCAAGCGGATCCTGCAAAACTCGCGTTAACGAAGTTCCCGGCAAGAAACCTCTTGTTTTAGACTCTCTATGCGGCCAGGCTCAAAACTACCTCAGTTTGTGCAACGTTTTTTCCGAAGCGCTAAACAGCGCTGTTGTACAAAACAAAGGCAGAAACATCACTCAGTTCTTCGAGCGATACTGTAAACTTACGGGTATTCAGACTTAATGATGTCCTTCAACCACCTGGCAGCCGCACTTACGCTAAAACTAACCAAAGGCTTCAAATGATTTTTAGGAACAAAAGGCCATTTTTTTTCTCTTTCCTTTCACGTGACACCTATCAGGTGACATCGCGTCACAATGTGTTCAGTCCAGTCCTTTTCTTAAAGCGAATCCTCAAAATGGTGGCTAGGAACTAAAAGCATGGCTCTGGCACGTTTTTCAACCTCCCCGGACAGTTAAATAACGCTAGAAGGAAAGATTTACATGCGATGTGTCGAAAAACTCATGCTGCTGGCTGACTGTGGAGAAAGTAAGCTTTGCAAAACGCCTTTGTTCTTTGCATTCGTAATTTCTAAAAAACGAAGCTAGATTCAGCGAATTTGAATACAGATCAATGTTAAGCACAAGTAAACGAACTTGCGTGCGAAATTTGGAGTTGTTTGTGACAATTTTCAATTTGGCCAAAACACAAAGTGCGTCTCTTGCGCTCACGCCTTCAATTACCACTCGCACTTGTTGGATATGAGGTACGGTAGTTATAGTCAACTCATATCCAACATGTGCTCATGGAATAATTGTTAAATATCTGTTATGTACATCGTGTATGAAAGACAGATAACAAGGGCTTTCAGATTTTGGGCATCATGGAAATTTGCTAAATACTGTAATAAACTGAGAGATAAGCCGCAATGATAGAAAACAGAATGAAAACCTTGCATGTCTATGCTACTCACACAAATTCACCCTGGGCATACTTTGTGAATGCCATATCAGTCTTAGGTTGGTGACAAGGAGTCTTCCTGCAAACATATGAAATACATTAGTCTCTGATGCGAGCCTGTGACCTAAACAGTAGTCAGATGCTACAGGGAAATTTGTGGCGAAGGAGGTTATTTTCTATAACTGTAATACATGTACAGTGGAACCCAGATATAACGATCTTCGATATAACAATATTCCTGATATAACGATGAATATGTTATGTCCCGGCAATAGTAAAATGTATGGGACGGAACCCCGATATAACGATTCCTCGATATAACGATATAATTTTACTGCCCCCTTGGCATATCGTTATATCGGGGTTCCACTGTATATGATTATACATCATACATGTATGCAACATGCTTCCTTTACACTAATCTGATCAGCAAAATATGACAAAAAGTTATGTTTGGAGATAAAGGAAAGGTATCCGGTACTTTTTTAGCTCAGTAAACGAAATGAGAAAGATGTTTTAAAATGAAGTAGTCATGAGCATATCATGGGACAAAAAACAAAATCTGATTACCTCATAACTTTTCAAACTGAACACACTGAACAAATGCAGTAACTAGTCATTTACTAAGCAAGCACAAGGGGGGGGGGGGAACTCGACATAATCTCAGGGAGGTGAGGCCTGGCCTCCTAAACCCTGACCCTGTTTAAGACACAAACCTCTGATTTTCCTACCCTGTTTAACACAGAATCCCAATTTTTTATACCCCATCTAAGACATTAACAAAAACCTTGCTGGCTTTGTTGTAATCCTGAATTAAGCTAGGTATCGATGCCGAAATCAAAGTAAGTCAGTTTTGGCTAAGTTTGTATAAATTTACACCTCTGCGGGCATATAAGCCTGGTCCATGTAAAGATACCGCGTTTAAGACAAAAAGGGGTGAAATATATACCCTGTTTAAGACAAAAAAGCCTGAAAACTATTCCCTATTGGGCCGCACATCCCCGTTAAGCCCTTATAAGGGAGTACCCCCCCCCCCCCACCCGGGAACAGACCTAAAGACTGACAGTGTGGGATATGTTTGAGGTAATAGAGGTATTGACTGTATTTCCCTCAAGGTGAGAAAAAATTCCAATACTTTAAAAGAAGTTTGAAAAGTAGAAGGATTTGTAAGACTGCAGATCTGTGGACTGCAATTGGTAAAATTAATGTATCACAGAACAAGGGTTTTTTTTTTCAAAAGGCCAAGATTTACCTCTGTCTCCATTGTTGCCCTTTGTATCTTCAACTGAATCAAGCTTGTCGATTAACACCTATTGATACAGAAAATAATCAAATTTTCTTATGAAATATACAGCAGTTTAAGCATAGTTAGTAGAGGGAGACTGGTTAGGAAACCCGGCAAACTTTAAAGGGGCATGTCAGTCTTTGTTTACGATTTTCAATGTCACGTGACATTGACCCTGCACACAAAATTTCAAGATGGTGTCCGAATAGTACTGCGAGTGTTGCGCGAGTTTCAAAGTCTTTCTATCGTGTTCTTGTCCATTTTTTGTCTCGCTTAGGGCCTGTTTACAAGCATGTAGGGTAACCCTAGGTGCTAGGGTTACCCTAGCAGAGGTTAGAAGATAGCCTGGGTTTACAAGCAAAATTTGCAGGTAGGGTAACCCTACTTACCCGAGTCAACTTACACCGGTTACGCTTCAGTTAACCTTGTAAAATTTTGTCGTTAAAAACTATTATTCAAAAATAATTCCGTTCCAGTGCAAAAATATGACAAATTGTGAATGAATACGATGATTCTTGGTCACAATTCGCTGTTTTTGTCGGTATTTTAAACATATTTAGCTTTTTGGAGCCAAAATAAAGTTGTCCGGGGTAGGCGAGTTATCCCTAGCAGAGCGTTTACAAGGCGCTAGGGTTACCCTAGCTGCTAGGGTAACCCTGGCGGACCGGCTGCAGGGTAACCCTAGCGCCTTGTAAAAACACGTCAATGAAAAAAAAAAAAAAGAAATATGGGACCCTGTGCTAGGGTAACCCGCCTGCTTGTAAACAGGCCCTTAGTTTATAGATTTGAAAAAAAGTATACTAACTAATTATATATAACTCAATAACAAAATAAATAGAAAAATTCTTGCTTGCAGGAAAACAAGCCTCAACTAAGAAGACTTCCTATATCCAGCGCAGCGGGCGCCAATTTCTCGTTTCTAAAACACCCAAGGAAAAAGACCTTTATAATAATCAAGAAATTTTACAGGCTCATTTAGCTTACCTCTCCTGGTCTCAACTGCATTTGCCTATACACCAAAAAACAAACTCCATTAGCGACTCAAGCACATAAAAAGCAAATAAAAGACAAACTTAAATCAAACTCACTGCAAGGTAATGTCAAACCGAACGTCTCGGTCTTCCCACAAGTTGCAATCGGCCATTTTGATTTGAGTTTTTTCTCAAAATAACATCTCCTACTTGACAACCAACATGGCGGATGTAAATCCCGCTGAACCTGTTGTGTAAGCGTACGTGAACGGTCTAAGGCTGGACACACGAGGAGCGAAGGGTGTTATGGGACGAGTGTCAGGTTAGTTCATTGAATTTCATGGATCATGGCGGATCAGCTGCAAGCTTGGAGAGCGTGGTTTTGGGACGCTGATTTCTGGCTCACAGAGAACGCAACTTGGGAGAGCTTGGAAGAGACGAAAAACCCGAAATGGGTACAAAGTGGAGAGCTGTACCTGTGCTTTCCAGTTGCACTCGCATTGATTGTTTTACGGTTTATCTTCGAAAGGTGAGTGGTCCGCGGCTAAATCGATGTTTGATCTCAAGTGTACACACGGTGCGAATGTAGTGTACCGGCTTTTCATTTGGGAGTATCCTATCATAGCGTAAAGCGTCCAAGAAGTAATTTTGACGTTTCGTTAGGATGTGTTTTCTGCTAGCAGCCAATGCAAATTTGTTTTAAAACTGAACTTGTCCAAGCAGGCTTTGTTTAACTTTTTAACCTTTTATTGCGGTTCGTACAAGCAGTGACACATAAGAAGTCTCTCTCCTTTTTACCTCCGTGTACAATAAGAACAGTGAAATCTAAGGGGCGCCGCTTTCCCTTTTTTTATCACGAAAACAGAATTAACAACAATTTGGTCGTGTAAAGCTGTTTTATTTATTTATGTGCTGTTAGTAGATCAAACATCAACATGAAGCCTGAAGTATATAAAAGCTCAACTTCACTTTGCCACATTACTTCACGCTGTAAGCTTACTTACACCCAGATAAATTTATACATGTATCAGGCCTATTTAAGCCAATAAAAAATCTTCAACTTTTAATGCGAAGCTTGATTTTAGGCTTCACTAAGGCAAAGAGTCAACCAAATATTTAGTTCTAGGTGTGACCGAAACGCGAACTTTTATAAAATTTGCATGATTTTTTTTTAACCCAAAATATAATAAAATTCGTTTCCGTCCAAACACCTGCTCTTTTCATGTTGTTGTCAATAGAGGAGCATTTACTGAGCACTAAAAATGAAGCACAAGCTGGCCTGGTTTGCAGAATTTTCCACCTATGTGCCCCTTCTGCTGAAATATATTTATCAGATATTTTATTAGTTTTTCACACAACACTGGATGACAAAATCTTTTCACCTGTAAAGGGAGAAAAACATTGATATATTTCCTGTTGAGATTATCTGTTGAGGTCAGATATCCTGTAGTGACGACTCACGATTCTTATGCGTTTATAACTAGCATCTTTAGTCCTACAGTATGATCTAAATCTAAATTCTCCTTGTTAATTTTTTTACATTTCTCTCATGTTAGTAAAAATTTTACCCCCCCCAAAAAAAAAAAAAAAAAAAAAAAAAAAAAAAAAAAAAAAAAAAAAAAAAAAAAAAAAAAAAAAAAAAAAAACCCCCCAATTTTTTTTTTTTTTTTTGCGACCCCCCCCCCCCAAAAAAAAAAAAGGGGGAAGGAAAAGAAAAATTTTATTGGATGGCTAATGAGAATTTGAACATCTTGTTTTATTGTCATCATTCTTATCACCAGTCAAAGGATTTGTAAATAAGACTGATAAATACGTGTAAGATGTTCATTGCTTATTGGAGTTCAATTTTATCTCATTCTCAAATTCTGGGCAGTGACTTAATCCCCTATTAAATTGTTTGATTTGGAATCATTTTGTATCACTGCAAGATAAAGGACATAATGTTGTGATTTGAATTTGTTTTTGATTTTAAGATGTTTGCTCATGTACCAGCAAACTGGTTTGAAAATGTTAAAACCAAAACAAATTTAGCACACAACTTGCTTCTTAAAATGTGGCTCAAGGCAGCTGAAAAACATAATAAAGGTATAAAGCTACATAAACATGGCTGGAAACTTTAAAGTCAATGCACTTCATGCTGAACACAAAACTTTAAACATTCATCAGATATTTCATTCACTGATTATCTTTTTCAAAATAAAATGATTCTTCAAACCTTCAGCTGGACAAATGTCAATCAGATTTAAAGTGTTCAAAAACAAATGATTACACAGTAGAACCCTGATAACTCGAAACCCCGCTAACTCGAACTGTTTTTCGTTTCCCTTCAGAGTTCGAGTTACCGGGGTTCTACGGTATTAAAAAAGACATCTGATTTTATTGCTTAGTTCCTTGCCCCCGTGTGTGGGATAGTGCCAGATGTCAATGCTCGCCACCTGTCCCTATTCTTGGCCACAGCTGCTGCTGCGGCCCACAATTTTAGTCCCAGATCAGCGCAATCCTTCTCCACTTTTCTCCGCCATGTTTCCCTTGGCTGTCCTCTACTTCTTTATCCGCTTGGTGCCCGGGGTTATGCCGTGTGTGGGTTTCGGTTTGGTGCCGTACGCAGAACATGACCTATCCACTTCCATCGCCTGCCTCTTGTGTACTGATCTTTTCGATTCCTGCTCTTCTCCAAATTTCATCACTGGACACATGCATGGGCCAATGGACTTTCAAGATTCTCCTTAGGCATTTGTGAAGAAAGGTGTCAAGCCTTTTTTCATCCGCTTTTGTCATTCTCCAAGTCTCGCATTCATACAACAGGACAGCAATGATGTTTGACTTAAAGATCCTCATATTAGTTTCTCGGCAGAATTCTCCTGTTCTCCACACCTTTGAAAGTGGATGAAAAACACTTCTAGCTTTACTTAACCTACTCCGAATGTCCTGTTTGGCACCACCCAAGTTATTAACAATGGCCCCTAGATAGACAAAGCTGTCTGTATCCACTACATCAGTGCCATTTATCTTTATAGGATCTTGTAGACCTCCTAGCATTGAGTCTGAGCATCTTCGTTTTGTCTGATTTTATTACAGATGGATTTTTTGGGGGGCTGCTGGGTATTTAGAGGCCCTGCCAGGGTAAATTCCGATAAGCGACATGGCCCAAAAAGTAGTGACAGCACATGAAATAAAATCGCGACAAATGACAACCCTTTTGGAAAAACTTAAATTCTGACAAGGACTAGTAATTATTTTAAAAATATAGGCCTCTAAGATGCCATTTCCTGTATTTTGAGATCATAGTGGAAATTTACCAACGAAAAACCATACCAAACCAGGCAAAACCACGAATGAACGCAAATGTCGCACCAAGTCGAGGCAATCCATTGCATTACCGCATCCAAAAAAATGCAGGCTCATGCTAGGATGCCCTAAAGGCAAAAGAAGGTCAGGCAGACATTTTCAAGCTTGACAATTTTTTCTTGGTAGAAAATTTCTTAAAAACCATTGATCATACTGTATTCACATCTTGAAAAATGAATTACCGGTAATGCATTGTTGTTCAAAGGTTTTTTTTGTTGTTGTTGTTGATCAGTGAGTGCACCTTCATAATTCTACATGTAGCATGGTTGACACAAAAACTTAGATGACTTTACCTTTGACACTGTCCTTTTAATTACCTTAAGGTTACTATTTTGAGCAGCTACTAATTTTAGTGACTTTTTCTGAGCAAGATTTAGCGACTCTTTAATTTAGCAATTTTCAGAAAATTTCTAAAAAACCCAGCCCTAGAAAAAAAAAATACCCAGTGTAAACCAGTTTTAATAAACTTATAGCTAAGATGGAAGTAAATGTTTGGTAAAAGAATAGAATACTGGTAACTTGAAATTGAACAAACACTTGCATTGCCAGGAAGAACAAAGATATGACGTCCATTTTTTTAAGAATTTTTCAAGTTGAATATGTTTTTTTTGTCTGCCTTTGGGGAGGGGGAGGGGGTACCTTAATTTAACAAGTAGTAGATTTGACCAAGACAAATTTTAGCTAGAACTGAATTTAGCAAATATTATTTTCGCCCAACTCGCTAAAATTACTTTAATAAGTAGCTGCTAAAAATAGTAACCATAAATGTAATGGTATTGTCTTACATGATGTTACTATTCATTCTTTGTTGTTTAGGTTCATTGCTGGCCCTGTGGTAGGATATCTTGGAGTGAAGGAAAAACCTACAGTGTTTGTACAAAATACATTTTGTGAGAAAGTTTACCAAACAATCAGCAAATCCCCCAATGCTGAGCGAGTGGAAGGATTATCAAAACAGCTTGGCTGGTCAACACGGGAAGTGAAAAGATGGTTTAAGAATCGTCGACAACAATCAAAACCTTCCCTTCTACGGAAGGCCACTGAGAGCAGGTGCTAAATTTTGTTCAAGCCATTTATTCTATTTGAAGAGTGTTTATTTGCTGTTTTAACCCTTAAGTCCCAAGAGTGATCAACGTCAAATTTCTCCTCACAGTGACCACACTTTATCAAGAGAAAAGGTTATGAGAATTAATAAAATGATCACCGAAGGGAAATTGCTTTGATCTTAATGATAATGATAATGAATTTATAAAGTGCATTTTTCCAGTAAGACACTACCTCTCTGGAACCTCTATTTTCATTTGCCCGCTGTAAACACTACCTCTTTTGTTATTCAGGGCTAGGAGCATTGTTGTCACCTGTTACCTATTGTTTTAAGAACCAATGAATTAACTCGTTCTGAGAGGTAGTGGGCGACCCCATTTTTCATATGTATATTTTTATTTTTTTTTTTAATTTTTTTTAGCCTTTTTTTTTTTTTTTTTTTTTTTTTTTTAATATAATATAAAAAATAAAAAAAAAAAAGGGAAAAAAAAAAAAAAATGGTTTAAAAATTTTAAACCAAATATAAAATTAAACCACAACATGTACAATGTATGTTCAAATGCGCTGTACACATACTGTAATTTACTACACAAAGGCCAGACCACAACACCAGGAGCTTCGTGCCCTACTCTTTGTGAATAGTGTGTGGGTTCTTTAATGTCCCCTGTTATAAGACTTAAGATACAGGAGACGGGACCTAAGGTTTATCGTCCTTTTCTGTGAAGACTAGAATGTCTAACCATTTGCAGTTGTAATTACAAAGGCAGCACATTCTTCTCAGTTATTTTATTACCCTGAGTGTTGGTCCGGTCTGGGGTTCGAACCCTTGACCTCCCGCATAGGAGTCCAGTGCTCTACCAACTGAGCTATCCAGGCAGCGGTTAACAAATTCTCCCAACTAATACTATAAGAAAATGTATGAAGATCAGTCAGGAGTTTTTTTAGAATATGATGTAAGTAAACCATTATGCATTATCAGCTGTGGAACTGTTTTAATTTTGCATCTATCTTGCAGCTGGAGATTTGTGTTCTATATGGGGACATCAGTTTATGGAATGGTTATATTGTATAAGGTAATATGGTTTTATCATAAATATGCTTAACTGTTCTCTTGAGTGTTCTCTTCGTGTCCAACAGAAAGTACATGTAGGTTTATCATGTATTGTACTTACTGTAAAAACTTGTATATAAGCCACTCTCGTAGATAAGCCACAGCCCCAACATTCAAGCTTAATTTTGAAGGAAAAAAATTTAAAATAAAAACTACCAGTAAAATACCTTTTACAAGCTTCTCTTCAATAGAATTCCCAGTGCCTTCCAAATAGAATCTTCTTAATGCAAATGCATTGTTCTTCCACATGTACTAGATTTTTAGCTTTAATTTTCCTTTTGTAGGAACCCTGGCTTTGGGACCTACGACTCTGCTTTATTGGTCATGGAAGCCAGGTTAGGATTTAAGATAACTTTAATCCACATTTACTCAATGATTATTTCATATTTGTAGGCCATGTTTTATTGGTACTGGGTAAGTTCACATTTTACAGTGATTTTTTATTGACCAGACATGAATATTGGTCTGTACTAATTCCGTATGAAGGGTTTATGATGACCAGATTTTTCATACAGGGGAAAATCATAGGTCACCATGTTCATCTGCAAGGAAATGACCATTTATCTCTCTCCCAGGAGTTAAGCCACAAAGAAGAAGCTGCTATGTTCTTAAATGAGCATGCACTACATGTTATTATGTGAGATCTGTAGACAATAAGGAAGCACATTGCAATGCTAGGAAATTACCTTAAATCTGCTAATCTTTATGTCATTTTTTTTTTCGGATGGACTTAACTTACATTGGATTTCAAAAAGGGTAATTCATGATTTCTATCTCTCTTTTCTTTTGTCAGCCTTACACAGATGAAATATTTTACTACTATGTGATTGAAATAGGCTTTTACTTGTCTCTACTTATTTCCTTGTTTGTTGACGTCAAGAGAAAGGTTTGTACTGTTTGTCATTTTATTAGACTAAGTATAAACATGGATGCTTGATGTGCTAATTGTCCAATATTTATTTTTTATTATTGTCTACTTCTTATGTAAAAAGTGAAGGTAGATGTAGAGAATTTTATTCTTTGCCTATGTTTGTTGACATGTGTATCTGGTAAATAAATGTTAGTCTATAAATGTTCATGTACATGTATGCATGGTTCCCTCAAAAACCTGCACTTAAGTCAAACCATGCTAAAAGCATGACTAAGTACCTTCACTGACAATGGTGTATCTGAGAGAGTCTTTGAAGCTTAACAGCCTCATCTGAACTAGTTCCATATAAATGAGATGATCACTAGATTTCAAATACAGCCCGTAAAAAGATAGGTCACCCTGCTCATTTGCAAGTCAATAACCATTTAAATATCTCTCCTGGGAGCTAAGCCACAAAGAAGAAGCTACCATGGCCTTAAATGAGCACACACTAATCATGCAAGAAACTGTAGACAATGAGCAAGCGCATCACAGCGCTAGGGAATGGTGCACTGGCACTGCTTCATATTTAGTGGAGCAGGGATGGCGCAGTGGTCAGAGCGCTTGCCTCTCACCAATATGGCCCTGGTTCGATTCCAGGACCCGATGCTAACAGCATCTCTGGGTTCTCCGGTATTCCTCCCTCCCAAAACACCAACATTTCCAAATTCCAATTCAACCTGAATAGAGGACCAGGGAGGGCTGATGTGGCTTTTTCTCTAAATATAGTAATTTAATAGATACAAATGTACCATGCCATAGAAAATACAGCTAATCAGAATTCAGGAAAGACTTTGTATATTCGACGGTATTCAACTCAACCTTCCCATCATACGCTGCAATCTTATTCTCAGAGAAATTTAGTAAGCGCATTTGCTATGGCATGGTTCCATAGTATACCACTCGAAAGCATTGTATAACTATTATTAATTTGATTTGGTGATATTTTTTTGTTTTGTAGGATTTTTGGCAAATGGTCATTCATCACATAGTCACAGTCATGTTGACATCATTTTCCTTCACAGCTGGGTTCTTTCGTATTGGTTGTGTTATAATTCTCTTGCATGATTTGGCTGACATTTTTCTTGAGGTGAGTTTTTTTGTGGTACAGTACTTTAGAATAGATGTTCCAAAAGTTTTTTCTGGCTTGCAATGAAAAGTGGTTAGGTCACGAGAACTAAGAATTTTTAAGTTCCTTCTACCAAGTCAATAAATCAATGTGGCAATGTTCGTGCTTTTCCTGCATTGGAAATTTAAGTGATTTTTCACACACAGGAAGGAAGCAAAAAATGTCTGCAAGCAAGTAAAATGGAAATATTTCTTGATTGTTGCATGCTATGATTTGATCCATACACTGCAGACCACCATGTACAGTACAATACATGTAAACAGTAACATTTGAAAGTGTCAATATTTGTGGCAGTGGCTTAAGTTGAATGACAACACACGGAGGTTTCATACATTAATAAAACAGCAAGACAGCAGTTTTCCTTTGGGAGTAGCCTGCATGCATGACATCAAAACATTAGCTACACTTGTCAGACCATGTCTAGACATAGTCTCTTTGTCATTCATATTAACTCTGGACGTACAAGGTTTTTTTTTTTCCAAATTTTGAAAAGAGGATTTACTCTACAATGCTGAAATGTTAAGTAGCTGTTCATCCATCCTTTGTGGAAATTTTGATATGTCAACCATGTGTCCATGACATTTGACATTGCCATGGCAACGTCATAAATACAAGCAGGTCTTGCCAAAAATCGTCATTTTTAACATTTTTCTTTATTTTTTCCAGTCTTTTGAAACAGAATTGCATGTTTGGTTTATTTTTACATTCCATAAGCATTCTGGCTTGATTTTGCATCAATTTCCGTTATTTGGGTTGAGTTACTAAAAAAAAAACAACAAAAACACCCACTGGGTTCTACTGTAGCCTTATAGGCAAATGCATTCAGCGGGCTATGTTGCTGTCACCCTTTGCATGCATTGCAGGTGTATAGTAGCAGGTAACAATAGTGATAAAACATTTTGATAACATGTTTGTTTATTTATTGCAGTCAGCAAAAGTATTTAATTATGCCAAGTGGGAAAATACAACCAACATAATTTTCATATTATTCGCTGTGGTATTCAATGCTACAAGGCTTGTTTATTATCCATTCTGGTAAGTCTCATGTTGATGTACTTTCATTTCTTGTTGGCAAAATACACTGTACTAGTGGTCGTGGTGTAACTTTGTTTGCATCAGGCTTTAGAAACATGCCAGATACCATAGAGACCAACACCCCTTCTCTCCCTCCCTAAAAGGGGTACACTTCATCTAAATAGGCATGCTGCGATGGTCCTGTCCACAAACAAACCCTGTCATGTCCCATAAGGGTCATACTTCTGCCAAGCTGACACTTTTTCTGGTCGTAAGGGTGGCCACTATCATGTATGGGATGTTAAGCTGCTATTATCATTACAGTTATAAGTATTTTAGTGAAATCGAATCTAGTCTATTGATCATTAATTTTATTAATAAAATGACATTGCCACATTGTGTAACTCTTCTTCAGTCATTTGCATAAAAAGTGTAGAACTTGTTTCTTTAGTGATTTAGGGCTGGTTGGTTGGCTGGATTGATTGATTGATTGACTGACTGACTGACTGACTGACTGACTGACTGACTGATTGATTGACACAACCCAGCACCGACCTCGACGAACTCTGGACTCCTCCCGACGGGGAATTTTCTGCTATTGATCACTATGTCAACCGTTGCTGCCGTGCTGTGAATGCTGTTAATTTTAAGACTAAATCACAGCAGAACACCTTTCAACAGCTGAGAAGGCAGCCTTACTTCAACTTTCCCGACGTAATGACATTATCATCAAACCAGCTGATAAAGGTGGTGCTGTTGTCGTATGGTCACGCCCTCTATACATCGCTGAGGCCAACCGTCAACTGGCTGATGGTAGATTTTACGAACACATTGATCACGATCCCATTAAAGAGAATCAGTGCACAGTAAAGTCGACGATCAACGCTATGATTAATGCTAATGAGCTTACATCAACGGCTAAAAATTTAATCGTGCCTATGCCGAAAACCCTCGAGGTTTTATCTGCTTCCCAAGTTCCACAAAGCAGGCAATCCCGGAAGACCAATCGTCTCAGCGTGCAACTGTCCAACTGAGAACATTGCCTCGCACTTAGACAGCATCATGTGCCCCTTGTCCGTGACCTTGAAACCTACGTAAAGGACACCAACCACGCGCTCAACATCATTAATGATTTCCGTTTCGATGACACCATGACCGGCGAACACTTATACACCATGGACATAAAATCTTTGTATACTGTTATCCCCAACAACAGCGGCCTCGAAGCTTTAGCCCACTTCCTTGACAAGCGTACAGTTCCTGACCCACCTACATCTAATTAAACCCGTCTTGCCGAACTTGTGCTGACCCTCATTCAATGCTTTCACCTTCAATGGCGAATTTTACAAACAAACGGGAGGAGTCGCCATGGGCAGCAAGATGGGCCCCAACTATGCGTGTTTATTTGTGGGCTATATCGAGGGCTATATCGAGCTATATTTGTGGGCTATATGGCGGAAATAAACTACGCAAACACCAGGAAATGCGCCTAATTTTCAAGCTGGGCACCAGTCAGCCGCATGGTCTAAATTCAGATTTTCGGTATCATTAGGTTGTCGTGCGCTCTTATCGCGCGCACGCGCCTTTGAACTCAAATTCGTTTACATGGCGCAAGCCAGCATTTTTAACTGTAATCTTGACTTTCCACTGAAGAAGGGCTGAGCCCGAAACGTTCGGGACTTAAAACTGTTTTAAAGGCACTTTATACTCATTCAGTTAGAACTTATTTTATAGTTTGATTGATTGATTGATTGATTATTGATTGATTAACTGACTGACTGATTGATTGACTGATTGATTGATTGATGAATTGATTGATGGATTGATTAATTGATTGATTGCTAATTTCTCTTGACGCAGGGTGTTACATGTGGTGTACTACTCTCCTGAATATTCTGGCCCTTTTAAAGCCTGGTCTTGGTTTTTGGGATTGTTGTCATGTTTACAGGTAATCATTTTTTATATGACTAACATCCCACAGTAGACTGAATTACCAAGAAGTACTCGTGTAAATGTTGTGGTTCATGTATTTTCCTAAGTTCAGGTGTATGGCTATAGATGATAATTACAGTCAAACCCCTATTAAGCGGCTACTAATTAAGCACCCATCCCCTATTAAGCGGTCAGTTATCAATGTCCTGCCCCACAACTGTGTGAATTCATGCGACACATCGCAGCGACAAAATTCTGTTGCAGCGCAATAGATTGTCGCAAGTATGCACCATGTCACACAAGGTAACTTGTCGCAGCAACTTGTCGCTGCCACATGTTGCAGCGACTTGTCGCCAAGTGTCTCTTGACCTTAAAACAAAGGAAAATTGTTAAGTTACCTTACATGATCATGGGAATATAACAATGCTCACACTGTTCATGAGTACTGGTTAGTTTGTAAATTTTTGTGCTGACAGTGTTGCAGATTAATCAAGTTTCTTTGTTAATAAAACAGTTACTTAACGATCATTTTTCAGGTCCTTCATCTGTATTGGTCTTACAAGATTGCTGAGGTGGCCATGCAGTTTATTATTAAAGGAACGGTAAGTTGTCTTTCAGGCTCTCTTCATACTGGACCTCCACCACGAAAATATTGTTGCAAAACATTATTTCTTTAAAGATGATTTCCAGTCCGTACTGCGCAATCTCCGCCTGCATTGTTTACGTGAGTCTCACGCGAAGGAATGTTTACTAGTAACAATAGATAAACTTGTTATATGGCTGGAATCTTCTCCCCAACAGTGCATAATTTCATTGGCTACTTTAGGTCACATGACATCTAACAAAAACACTGTTTCTTGCCAAAAGTCTCTGAGTGTGAAACATTGCAAAATTTTATAACCTCAGAGTGTAACAGTGCACTGTTACCCACAAATGTTGACTGCAGACCGCCATTCTTCAAAAGTCTTTGTGGTGCTATATAACAAATCACTTAATGACTGGTTTCTCGGGAACCAGTTAGTTTGGTTCCCGAGAATCTCAATGTTTTCCGAGGTGGAGCCGATGCAAGGCAAATAAAATCAACTGTTTCCCTTTGGAGCAGTCATTGAGTATTTACAAGTTACTCTTTCAAAACATGCACCGGTTTAATTTTTTCAGGTGGATAAAGATACACGAAGTGATGATGAACTGTCTGGCCCGGAGGAGGAGAAAGCAGAAATAAACAAACAAAACGATGGTGTCATGGCAGACAACAAAAAGAAGCAGTGAACAAATGCAAAATGAAAAGATAGTCTATCATTTTCGAAGTTGAAAAATTGACATGTTTTTAACTTCCAAATCTTTCAATTGTAAACATTTACATTATGCTAGGAACATGAAGTCTCCTTGACAGCCTTTGTTTGGCTCGTCACGCAATGATCATGGTGACAGGCATTGCGTGACGACCTAAATAAAGGCTGCGAAGGAGCAATCTGTGCACTCCAATAATATAGATTATGGATCAAACATTGATTACAGATGCAATTAAAGATCAAACCGAATTAAAAAGAAAACAGAGGAAAATCATCCACATGATCAGGAGCCAAGCGAGCCAAGCTTTGGTGTGAATTTAACAGGATACAAGGATAACACGCCCCAGTAAATTATAGTTAAATAATTACCTTATTATAGGAAATCAACGAGTCATGAAATTAACGCGAATTTCAAAATTCTCGTTAATTAAAGTCGCGTCAATTTTTGTTAATGTTAATTTCCGCGCCGTTAATTAAGTGGAGCGCTAATTTCCATGACCTTAATTTCCATTATTTTGGCCCCGATTTCGCGATACTGTCCAGACGTTTTTGACTCCCAGGAAAAGACATTGTTTTATCAGAGTGAAAGTCTGCCGGTATTACTGAAACTGTGAAGAACGCTTGAAGCGGTCTGATTCCTTCGCTTAACTCCTACGTTCGGAGAAAGTAACACGAATATTGTTTTTTCATTATATACGTCGTGTTATTTACTTCATTTTGAAATGTTACACCATCTTTCGCGCTAATTTCCTTATTGGGAAGTAATTTTTCCTTCACTTTGCGTTAATTTTATAAGTCGCGGTAATTGCAAAAACCTTAGTTAACACAAGCGTTAATTTCCTATAATAGTCATAATAAGGTATATGGAAAAGAATCCCGATATAATGAACTTATTTTGCCAGTCCCCAGCTGCTTAGTTATATCGATGTTCCGCTGTACTTCTTGTTTCTTACACTGTAAGTGCACCAGCCAGTGCCATCCACACTTGACAGGGAATGGCTAGGATGGAGGAGGGGGAGGAGGAATCTGACAAATTGTGATTACACCATGCTAATGTGACTACCTTATTATAGGAAATTAACGATACATGTTATTAACGCGAATTTCAAAAATTCGCGTTAATTTTATGTATGTTAACTTTTTTACCATAAGCATTTGACCAGAACTTTTCCTAAATTCGCGTTAATTTTATTACGCGTAAATTTTGTTCGCGTTGTTAAAATGCCTCGTTATATTCCTATAATAAGGTACTTTCCGATAATCCTGGCTGGTTGTAGTATGATATAAGAATCGAAAACTCTTCAGGAATGGTAACATGGACTTGCTTTCATTGCTGACTGGATTAAAATATGTTGGTCCTAGAGTGAACAAATTTTGACAGATTGCAGTGTTGAATGGTCCTGGTTTAGTCCTCCTCTCGATGTTAGTGTTGAGAAAGAGGTTTGAGACTTGATACACTGCAGTAGTGGCCACTTTTTCTTGACCTCGCTTTGGTGTAGTTCAGCCTTCTTTCCCAGGCGTAACTGGGTGGCTGAACAAGGGGGGGGGGGGGGGTGTACCAGGAACAAGGCAACCTGGCATCTCTGTGCAATATCACACCGAAAACATCAATTTCACAGTCTGTTGTTCTGTAGACTCGATTATTTCTCACAAATAATTAATTTACCTTTTAACTTTTTTTTTAATTGTGCGTGAATATGTATTTAATAAACATTTGTAAATTGCGAAAACAAATAGAACACGCTCTTGTGGTGTTATAGCTTTCTTTGCTTCTAACGTCTGTTGTTACACGTATACTACTTGTATCATTGTCTGACGTTACAATCAATAAATTGGCGCTGTTGCTCACCAGAAGCGTGTGTAGCAACCAGTACCCTATTCTTACCAGTTCAAAGTTTTTTTTTATTGAATGATAGAGGAAATAGGAGAAACTAAATGACATAAGTACATCAATCCGTGGTTTACGAAATAAATCCTAATTTTCACTCCAGGTCCAAAAAATCGAATAAGAAAGTGCTAAATGAGCCACTGAAAATGACAATTTGGGGCACTTCTGTTAAAATATTACCACGTAGGTTTAAGCTTATTTTCACTCAAGATCCAGCAAAAGCTCCAGGTCAAAAAGAATCGAATAAGCAAGTGCTACATGCGCCACTGAAAGTGACGATTTTGGGCTGTTGTGTTGGAATACCACGACGTATATAAAAGGTTATTTTCACTCCAGATCCAGCAAAACCGGCCAGTTTGAGACATGAAATGTACAGTTTAGGCGTTATGCATATCCGCGATCACGTGTATTCATCCTCATTTTCAGCCCAGGTGCAAAAGAATCAAGTAAGAAAGTGCTACATGAGCCACTGAAAGTGACGATTTTACGCTCCTGTGTTGAAATACCACCACGTAGATTAAAGCTTATTTTCACTCCAGATCCAGCGAAACCGGCCAGTTTTTGACTTGAAATGTACAGCTTGGGTCTTAAATCAAATCCGCAATCACGTCGATCATCCTACTTTTCACGCCAGGTCCAAAAGAATCCATAAGGAAAGTGCTACATCAGCCAACAAAAATGACGATTATGGGCCCTTGTGTTGAAATACCACCACGTAGATTAAAGCTTATTTTCACTCCAGATCCAGCGAAACCGGCCAGTTTTTGACTTGAAATGTACAGCTTGGGTCTTAAATCAAATCCGCAATCACGTCGATCATCCTACTTTTCACGCCAGGTCCAAAAGAATCCATAAGGAAAGTGCTACATCAGCCAACAAAAATGACGATTATGGGCCCTTGTGTTGAAATACCACCACGTAGATTAAAGCTTATTTTCACTCAAGGTCCACCTAAACCGGCCAGTTTGTACACCTTGGATCTTTTTTCAACTCCGCCATCACGTGGATTCAACCGAAACTTAAACTCCAGGTCAAAATGAATTGAATAAGAAAGTATTACATAAGCCACTAAAAATGACGATTTTGGGCCCTTGTGTTGAAATAACGCCAAGTAGATTAAAGCTTACTTTAATTGTAGATCCAACCAAAGCGGCCAGTTTGAGACCTAAAATGTACAAGTTAGGCCTTTTTGCAAATCTGCCATCACGTGGATTCATCCTAGTTTTCACTCCAAGTCCAAAAGAATCGAATATAGTAAATGGTTTGAACCCAGAAGAGTTTCAGTAGTATGATCGTGCGGGTGAGAGAAGTTGTAGCGGAGCTCCAGCGTGCGAAGCGCGCCAGCGGAGCACCATAGGTAAAAAATTTTTTGGTAAAACCATTAGGCCGAAAAAATTTGGTACGACCGACCATACGGACTTTGGGGGAGGGCGAGGAGAGTCCCAAGGCAGCCCGACCGGGAAGGGGAGAATGCCATCTCTACATATCCCTACGTTAAGGTTAACCTGAGCTTGTATTTTTGATATTGGACATCCAAGTTATGGAGAATTGACAGCTGTCACAACAAGGCCTCTGCTGACCAGTATCACATGACCATATTGCGGAGTCAGGTGTTCAACTAATCGAGGACATGTGATTTTTTGTAAGCTGACCGCTTACCAGGTGTTAGTTTTCCATTGGATGCGGGCTTAACTCCTTATTATGACAGGATTGTGTTGGCGGAATTTCTGAGATTGGAGTTGAAGATTTATTTCGGCTATGGATCTTTTTTAGTAGTTACGCCGGTTTAATATCTTCAATGACAGTATATTCAACGACAGTTAAAATTATTAAGAACCAACAAAATTTGTGTGGAGCTCCGCTTTTAGGCTTGGCTTAATCTATATACTAGTGGTATCCAAAGGTTATGCACTTAAAGAGCCTTGCTTAAGATGTGGGCAATAAGCTGAGAAGATAGTGGGACGAGTGTGTATAATTTTAGATTACAAAATTCATTCATGTCGAAGTTTTTGAGAAATTTGCCACAAATCACTGTACTGCATCATTTTATCGTTTTCATTGTCGCGAATGTTTTTATCGTTTCATATTGCCGCGAACGTACCAATCAGAGTTGTTTTTTTTATTGCCAGTTCTGCGAAATGTAATTGAGCACGAGGTGTTAATTGAGATGCGATTTTCCTCAGTCGGCGAACCCGCTATATGTCACTGTTCCCGGGGCACTGTTGTAAGGAATTTTCCAAGATTAATCGTTGTTGGAATCATTCGTTTTGCCGTGGTTTTTCTGTAATACAATCACAACGGATCTTCTACTGCAAAACGTAATGTTTGCAATCTTCCATGTGACAGAAGCCTCGATCTTATGTGACAAACTGTTGGGATTGACACATTTTTCGCATTCTCATAGTTTTTGAAGAACAGATTTTCAACTTGCGCCTTGAGTTGGCCTCGCAAGATTTACCACATTTTATGTGACGAGTAACCCACGCGAGCAATTTCTCGTATGTGACAATTTTTATTTGTCACATAAAAGCTGACACGCCAGCTTTGCAACAAATATATTTGTCACATAAAAATTAGCCATTTTTTTCTCATATATACGACCAAATAAAAATTGTCACATAAAAAATGCTCGTGTAAACAAGCCTTAAGAGTTTTTAAATATATGTTCCTTGAGGACAAAGGACGCTGATGCAGAAAAAAAGCATTTATTGGCGGAAACTTGATTGACAATTTTGACACCAGCTGTTACGGTCTTATAATCTCTAAATGAATGGCAGTCATTGTGGTTCATCTAGTTCTTGGCCAGCACTGCATAACTTTGTGTGTCCTGGAATTGAAGCTACATTTCTTGCAATGGTGCAAAGTTGGGAAGTTTCTGCAAAATAACGTTTAGTCAAAGAAGAGCTCTTGTGGTAGGATTATTTCTTAAATCACATTGGTTTTTATCTTGCGTGTGGTAACAAAATTGAAATTTGAGAAAGATGTTAAACAACCAGTGAAATAAGTCATGCACAAAAAACTGAGTTGATTTAACAAGAGTAATACCGTAAAATTCCGATTATAAGCCCTTGGCTTATACAACTTCATAAGGGTTTTTGGGTGGGCTTATAAGTGGAGGGGCTTATATCCGGGAGGGCTTATAAGCGGAAGAAAAAAACGTTCCGAAACGGGCCACGGGAGTGTTGATCGAAATGCGTCTTTAAGTTAAAAACACATAATAAAGCAACATTTAGCCCTGTTCAGTACTGTCATCCGGTAGAGGTGGGCTTTTATCCGGGGGGCTTATAATCGGATGTATTTTTTGTTTTCAGGTAGATGGGCCTATAACCGGGGGAGCTTATAAGCGGGGGGGGGGGGGGGGCTTATAACCGGAATTTTACGGTACCTATGGCCTTCCGAACGGTAGTCGGATGCTCTAACTCCGAGCTACAGAAGAGACTGAAAGCTAGGCCATACAGTCTGGTCTATATATGACAAACTCGCTGCATACATGTACTAAAGTACTGGAATATATGAAAATAAAAAGATGATGATTTATGCAGAGTGGCAGATAACAGTTGGTCATCGGATCCCAAGTGTGATTGGACATAATGTCCGGACAATTTCTTCATCGTAGATCATTTTACGGCAACAATGAATAAAAATCTATCCGACCACAATTTTGTTTTGTCCAACCAAGATGGTGTTTTTGTAGGACACATGTCCTTTCAAGTGAAAAAATTATTTGCAGCCCTGATATGAGAATGATACTAATAATCACTATATACATAGAGCGATTTTCGATTGAGTGTCGTATAACCAAAACCAAAGTTATCACTCTGGCCAATCACAAAAGATGCAGACAATCCAATGAACCAAAAACGCGTGCGATGGAATCACGATTGGTTTTGCTTTTACTTCTACTTAGTCGAAAAAGTGGGGCAAGTTTTTTTTTATTGAAACCAAACACTAAAGGTAGCAATGCAAAACCAAAGCAAACGCGAAGTACTTTCGACATTCGAGTGAAAGTGCTCTATGTAAAACATTAGCTATTTGGAAAAATAATTTTTGTCAACCTTTTTGTTTCAACAACATTCGCAAGTCTGAATATGCTGTGTGCAAATCATTGGACATGCTTTCCTCTGGTTTAATGCAAAAACGTTCATTCATTGCCAATCGTGCACTGAGTGTCTGTTGTCTCGTACTTCTTTCATGTTCTCTAACTTTCAGTTTTTTACCGCCAACGTTTTCACTCTCTTGCAAAGAGAAAGGAGACAAAACTCAATAATCAGATAATAACGCAGGTTTTGAATTGTTGTTAAGCCCCACTTTTTGCGAGGAACTGGGTTCAAAATGGGTCTGTTCCGCGACTATGCCACTCTGTTTGAAGGGGGGAGTAGAGATGGCGCAGTGGTGAGGGCGTTCGTCTCCCACCAATGTGGCCTGAGTTCGATTCCGGGACCTGGAGTCATATGTGGGTTGAGTTTGTTGTTGGTTCTCGTCCTTGCTCCGAGGGGGTTACTCGGATTATCCTGTTTTTCTCTCTCCACAAAAATCAACACTTCAAAATTCCAATTCGGTCGGGAATCCTAGGGCCACTGGTTTGTTAGTCGCAAGACTATTAAGTGCTACCCTCGTAAAAACAAGACGATTTTTTTTTTATTTATTTTATCTGTTCTCGTGGGGCTGATTCAGTATTGCTCTACTACTAGATCGACGCTAGCAAATCAGCTGTTTTTATTAGTAAATCATCTACAGAATACTTGAAGCAGACTCAGATCCAGTTGTGATGGGTCACGTGTGAACATAGCAAAACTGCACGGGTAAAAAGTAAGGTAAAGTCTGCGGTTGGGCATAGAGGCCCATCGGACCGGTGCTTATCCCGGTTTTCGTAGCATTAAGCGACCTGGAGTATTTGTACTCCCCCCTGGATGGGATGCTAGTGCATCGCAGGGTTACCCCCCTTTTATGCAGTATGTTTTGAGAGTGGCACTGGGTCAGTCAAGTGTCTTACCAAGTAACACAACCCAGTGATCCCAGCCAGGGATCAAACCTGGACCGCTTGATCTGGAGTCCAGCATGCGTACGTTTTGCAGGTATGTAATCATGCATTTTTCCATAAATTAAGTGGTAGCAACCCAATTATGGAGAAATAAAAGGCCTTGGTCTTACAAAATCATTTCAATATAGTGACCAAGTTGTTCATAATACCCGCGAAAAAAGATAACTCTCGGAATTAGTGTGAGAGGTGATTTAAATATATACCTGGGAGAATGAAAGAACATACATGTCCAACAGACTTACTGTACAGTGTGATGTGCTGAGCTTTACCTTGGATTGGTTGAAGGCTCACGTAGTGTACTTCATGAACATGCCCTAACATGAGTGGGTTGCTGCAATCAACATGACGATCTGGCCTGATGGTGACGTCATCGTGACGAGGCAGACTACTGATCACACGGATGCACGTTTCATAGCAGTTTGCTGCAGCATAGAGAATCACGTGATCACCCCATGTGCCATCTTGTTCCATGTTTGTTAGGTAATCATCCCATGATCGATATCCGTCAACAAAGTTCAACAGTTCTGTTCCATCGGGCTGTAAGAAGAGTCAACCAAACAACCAAACGTAAAGTGGAATAAAGTTTTAGCTTTACAGTACACCACGGTATAATGAGAATTCGAAGAAGTACATAAACAAGTACAGATATAATACCAAAATTACAGTCAGGAGTTGACATTAATACTCTTTATGGTAGGTACTTCAAATATGGTAATTACAGTCAACTCTCGTTATAGCGGACACGCTTGGGGCCTCGTTTCGTGTCCGTTATAGCGAGAGTCCGTAATAGCGGGAGTCATTTCCAGTCAAACCTTGTTCGTTGGGGATCTGGATTTTGTCCGTAATAGCGAGTGTCCGCACAGGCAGACCACCCTATGTGTTCGTAGTTAATTATTGTTGTTGACATGAGACGAACAAAAGAAATTTTGAAATCGATAAGGGCTACTGAAATAAAGCTTTAGAAATAAAATATCTAAACTACATTTCGCTCTAAATATCTCAATAAAGTTTAATGAAATGTTTATCGACTCATGTGTCGTATTTTTTCGCCTGCGCGGGCCGTTTTAAGCGCTTTTTTAACTGATTTAGCCGGCCGAAGGCCGGTAAGAGAAGAAAGAGGAGACAAGGCTTGCAAGTCGGCGGCCGACAGAAGCGACCTCCTCCACTTCAAACCGGAATTAACGCCAAACTAATAAAAAACTCACCTATCTGACGACGGCTGTCGATCGGTGAGTTGTTGCTCTATCTCTTCGCCGAATTTTAGCTTCATCCCTCCAACATTTTCCGAGAAAATCCATGCTGAAATCATGCAAACGGCTTCCCGCGGCTGCCGCGGGAAGCCAAGCGCTGATTGGTTAATTTGAAACGGCCGGCCTGTTTGGAATTTCCCTGGTCGCTATGTCGAGCACCGATCATAGTCAGAGAGCCGTTTGCATGATTTCAGCATGGATTTTCTCGGAAAATGTTGGAGGGATGAAGCTAAAATTCGGCGAAGAGATAGAGCAACAACTCACCGATCGACAGCCGTCGTCAGATAGGTGAGTTTTTTATTAGTTTGGCGTTAATTCCGGTTTGAAGTGGAGGAGGTCGCTTCTGGCGGCCGCCGACTTGCAAGCCTTGTCTCCTCTTTCTTCTCTTGCCGGCCTTCGGCCGGCTAAATCAGTTAAAAAAGCGCTTAAAACGGCCCGCGCAGGCGAAAAAATACGACACATGAGTCGATAAACATTTCATTAAACTTTATTGAGATATTTAGAGTGAAATGTAGTTTAGATATTTTATTTCTAAAGCTTTATTTCAGTAGCCCTTATCGATTTCAAAATTTCTTTTGTTCGTCTCATGTCAACAACAATAATTAACTACGAACACATAGGGTGGTCTGCCTGTGGTGTCCGCAATAGCGGGGTGTCCGCAAGGCGAGAGTTGACTGTATAATGTACCCAAATATATGAAGTACCTACCTTTTCTTTAAGCAAAACCGCTGACAAGTATGTTTGAGAGCTCAGTGGGTTGAATTTCGCAAAATTCGAGGGACCAAAATTCTGTCAAATTTGACTTCCTGAATTCTGCTCAACTTGAGCACCCAGAATTTTCCAAATGGGGGCATTCTAAATTCTGCATAACCGTATTTGAAGGAACATGACGCGTAATTTCACAAAATGTGCCTTTCGCAAAAGAGAAACGACTAAAGCGAAATGACAGCTGCTACAATAAAAAGAAGAACACTACTTTAAAATGAAAAAACAATTATGGCGGGGATAACCCCTCATACAAGTTGGCTGTCACGCTTTCAGTGACAGCGGCCTATAAAACAGTCCAACAATTAGTTTAAAATAATTTTGAGTTCTGGAAGTGTTATCTGTCTTCTTTTATTTGTTGTTTTTATGTCATGTTCCTCCTTGGTGGGGGAAGAAGGTACTCGCAAAAGTTTCAGAAGGGAAGGCTCTACCACAAGGTCCAGACCCTTACCATATTTTTATAGCCTGAAGAGGTAAAATGGGAACTGAGATTTGCCTGTTTTCCACTGGGAAAATGAGATTTCGGTAACTGGGACTGAGAATCACAAACAAACAAACAAAAAGCAAAAACAGGCTGGGACCCTAAACCTTTGGGCCCCTATTTTTGTGCATCTGATCCAGATACTCTTAGAGGCTCTTTTACAGCCGTTTCCCCTACCCGTATCCTATACCTCCACTTGTGAAATCCCTTTCCTGACCTGCGGCCTGACCTCCAGCCTGAAAAAGGCACCGCTGGCTGAAAAATTAGGAACTTTGAGTCAACTTCAGATGTCTTTGGATCACTCTGGAAATCTCCAAAAGACTATGTGTCAACTTCAGAAATCTTTTGAAAAGGCTTCATATCAACTTCAAAAAGGAAAGTAATTGTTGCTCCTACAAAGTGCAGCTTGAGATTAATAGCACTGCTCTCATCCAATCTAAAATGGATTCTGTTCCTTTCATAAAGGAGTACCTCGCCTCCCACCCCAAGAGAGTGACCACCTCTTGTACTGGTATATCAGCACACGACAGAAGTTGGAAGATCACTGTTATTGATCAATATGAAGGACAAATAATCAATTTTAAAAGACATAAAAGGAGCAAGGAAACAGAGAACTGCAACATTTTAATAGCAAAATAACGTCTCACCTTATGTACAATATTTTTATAAACTTGAAACATAAATATGATTATATTTTAAATCAAAAGCAGATCTAAATTTCAAATACCAAAAAATGAGGTGTTTTCACAGCTGAAGGCTGGCCGTAATCTCCTTCTCTCTTGTCTTATTGCTTGTCGATGATGTCAGGACGATCACTGCCTATAAAGTTGTCCCTGTGAAGATAAGTGGATGCGGTGGTACCAAAGAGATACTTACCTGTGCATTTTTGGACAGTGGGTACGATGCAACATTCTGTCTTGAGAGTCTAGTACAAGAGTTGGATTTAAAGGACACGAAACCAACCACCTTTACGATGACAACGGTTAACTGTAAACTGAGAAAATGACCGGTCATGAGGTGCAGCTAAATATGGAATCGCTTGATGGAGATGTGAAGTTTCAGCTTGATCATGTTTTGACTACGAACAGTCTTCCTGTTACACCGAGACATATGGCAACTAATGAAGAAATAAGATCAAAAGCCCTCTGGGCTTAGTGTCTTGTGACTCTTTTCAGAGTTTAATTTATTTGAAAATAGACCGCTTTTCACGTCTATTTATTGCTTGTAAAGATATCGAAAATTAAAAAGCGTGCATCTAACATAAAGAAACATTTAGACTCCTCACCCCTAAAATTTAAACTTAAACTAAAGCTACTTTTGTCGCTCGATAAAAGTTGTGACATTCAAAACACGATATACGAAACTCTTGATTCACTTGTCAATTCAGAAACCTTTGTCGTGAATGCTTGCGCTGAACTTCACGATTTCACAGCTAAAGATAAAAACAAAGGTTTATTCCAACTACAAAAGATTCTCACGCGAAAGGCTTAAAATCCAACTAAAAAATATATATAAGATTTGGGACCTAAAAGACAACAACACCGAATTTTCGATCAAGTGGTCCATTGTCACGAGAGCAAGCGCTTACAGGGGAAACCCGTCACGCTGCAATTTGTGTCTGACGGAGAAGCTCTGCATACTATCAGCTGACAGATCCACCTTCTTGAACAAAAGATCTGAGCTTGTTACCAAGTGCAGGCACGAAAACAAGTACTACACGGCCAATCAGAGACAGGATCGTTCCAACCGTCCTCCATGAACGTAGTTTAAATTGTATTTCACCGCATCTAACGACACAGTCTGATGATCGCTTCGTGCGTTAAACTCTGAGTAACTGTCCGTGAAGTTTCTATCTTTAATTATCGTATAAGATTACGTGCTTAAAGTTTTGAAATCGATGCCTTAATAGTATCCATTCCGATCACAATCACAGTAATTAAGCGTCCATTTTGATTCATACTAATTGATCGTTGCTATTTCTGTCAGGCGGATAATGTTTGTACTTATTATTGTCACGCGACTTGTTTCCGACACCTTATCAAAAGCGATTTTTCCAAGCAGCCGAAAGTAGGCTTGACTTAAATTCAAAGTACACTCCAGCATGTAGCCGTTGAACAGTTATAGGACTCCGATAACAGCACAAAAAGAATACAGACACACAGATTCATAAGCATTTATCTGTCACAGATAATTCTTAAATATCTTAAAAAGGTCAACAAAGTCACAGATTTTCCTTTGTTGTTTTGTGTCTGTGACTGATAAGAACGTTTTCAGCCTCACGTTTCAATAAACTCACGCACACTACCAAGCAAAGTTTCATGGTTGACCTTTCGCGTGTGTCTTCGAGTAATACTCAAATTGAAGACACACAAGGAAAATAATGTCCACGGGATCAGTTGTTTTGAACTAGTTTAATCAGCACAAATTCTAACTTGCCTAAGCTAGCTAGTCAACTGAAGTAAAGGCACACATGTGGTTCGACTACTACGGTCTATTACATCTTTGAAATCGGATCTAATCAAAAATGGAAACGGCAAAAAAAGGTTTTCCTGACATATTGTCGGTCGACATACCTACAGTTCTGTAAGGCGCAATCCTGTTTAAGACATGCTTTTCCCCTATTGCTGTACCAAAATCATAAAACACATTGTTCTCACGAAACGGTAGCTATTATCAGATTGACTAATATGACTAGAATGGTGGGAATCTCGTGTGATTGCTTTTATCACTAAGAAAAACAAACAAAAAGCTTAAAAATAAACGCAACTGTCAGTGTAAACAGCATCTGCAGACCTCTCAAGTCTCACGATTTTGTCCTGAGACTCACGGTTTTCACTTCAATCTCACGACGAGAAACAGAAATCTCACGAAAAAACAGAGTAACAAGTCATTTGATTAGCGCCTGGTTTTAGGACTCTTTTAGTTATTTTTGTCCGTCAGTTGATCAATCTCCCGGTTTTTACTGAAATCTCCAGATTTTTTTACCTCAATCTCTAGATTTCCAGTGCTTTGAGGTTGAGAAGTCTGCATCTGTTTTGTTTAAATCTGATGATCGCATTTTTCGGCATTTACTAAAAAAAAAGAAAATTTTGACATGGCGGGAAAAATATTGACATGGCGGGAAAATTCCGCGGCCTCAGAAAACAAACACGCATGGAATGCACCTTGTCCCCTGTAGTATTATCTTGTGTCGTCATGACTACGTCATGACGTCACAAGACAAAAATGGTCTCATCTCGATGACGTCAGCTTACCGGAAACGGGAGATAAGAAAGTGACAATCCTAATAGGCAGTGATCGTCCTGACATCATCGACAAGCAATTAGACAAGAGAGAAGGAGATTACGGCCAGCCTTCAGCTGTGAAAACACCTCTTGGATGGACTGTCTTTGGACCGATTGGAAATCTTGCAGATGATCAAGTCCATGTTAGCTTTATGCATACTCAGCAAGAAATTCTGAAAGCTCAGTTAGAACGTATGTACAATGAAGACTTCGGTGACACCAACAGAGATTTTTAAGAAGGCATATCGATTGAAGACCGTAAAGCCAGAGAGATTATGGATCAGTCTGCGACCCTAGTGAATGGGCACTATCAAATCAGACTGCCATTTCGTCAGGAATGTCCAAACCGGCCCAGCGTAGTTGGCCGCTACAGTGAAATGAAGATTGATTGTTGTGATAGACTGATTGACTGAATACGTTTGCTGGTGTTGCCACTTTTTACTAGTTTTGCTTTCAGTTAAGTGCCGCCGGCTTGCTCTCACTTCTATCTTCACTACTTACATCATCACACATCTACAAAATCCCGCGAAAACAAGATAAACTAAGGCACGAATCGATTGATTGATTTATTGATTGATGAATATTTAATGAGGCACAGAAAAACATTTTGCAAGCGAACGTCCCCTGCAAAACCTATAAAGATTTTTTTAAAGTCTAAAACCAGGTCACTTCTCGGCAACTTTGTCGTGGCAGCACCCAAGCGGACCCTGCAAAACTCGCGTTGACAAAGTTCCCGGCAAGAAACTCTTATTTTAGGCTTTTTATGCCGCCAGGCTGAAAACTACCTTGGTTTGTGCAACGATGTTCTTAAACGCTAAACGGCGCTGTTGTACAAAACAAAGGCAGGAACATCCCTCAGTTCTTCGAGCGATGCTGTTAACTTACGGGTATTCAGACTTAATGATGTCCTTCAACCACCTGGCAGCCGCACTTGTGCTAAAACTAATTTCCGCGATCAAACTGCCATTTTTTTCTCTTTCCTCACACGTGACATTTATCAGGTGACATCGCGTCACAATGTGATTTCCAGTCCTTTTCTTAAAATGATTCCACAACATGGCGGCTAAAGCTGTAAGCATGGCTCTGAAACGTTTTTCAACCTCCCCGGACAGTTAAATAACCCTAGAAGGAAAGATTTGCACGCGATGTGTCGAAAAACTCATACTGCTGCCTGACTGTGGAGAACGTAAGCTTTACTAAACGCCTTTCTTTTTGCATACATAATTTTTCGAAAACGAAGCAAATTCCAGCCAAGTAAAATGCAGATGAATGTTTAGCACACGTAAACGAACTTGCATGCGAAATCTGGAGCAGTTTGTGACAATTTTAAATTTAGCCGAAATTCGATGTGTTGTTTTTGCTGTGGCTCCTTCAATTGATCTAACATGTATCACCGTACGATTTGAAGTTAATCCAGTGTAAAGTCACCTTACTTATAAACCCAAGCTAAAATCAATAATTCTAATTTTGACTTCTATACCCAAAATACCTCCTTCCAAGAAATAAATGAATATCTTTCCAAGAAGTAAACAATCTTCGACTTTCCCCTGACCTTAAAGAATTTTTACTTTCCCTGACCTGTGGCAACCCTGCTTTATTATCCCTTTAAATATTTTTACACAAATTCTCATATTTCATTTTTAACAGCAACCAAAGTATATAAAGAACTTATTATTACAACAAATATTTAGACACGTGCATTGTTTTACTGTACAAAACAATACTTTTGACACTCACATGGAATGACATTTCGAAAACAATTAATACAAGATATGAAGACTGATCTTGCTTGTACACCAAAGCTAACATTGTTAATTTAAAATTCAAAAAATATGGCAGAAACCTTCTTCCAATATCTCAGAAGAATGCTGATTTCTCGAACCTCCAGGGCAAGAAAATGTGTCTAGATATTGGGACGTTTTGAGAAATGGGGAGTAAAATTAGAGAAGTTTAATACTATCGAAGGGAAATGAAATTTTTTTCGAGAAATAGAGAGTTTCAAGAAACTGAGGGTCCAAGAAATCACGATTCTACTGTAAGCCCAAGTATGTTGATATTGTAATTTAGCTGTCACTGAACAACATAGACAGTACTGATATTATTATGACTTGCCATGTGGTATTGTTATTTGCAATCAAATTTTCCAGGTGCATTCCGTTATGAGACTAAGTAAAAGGGCAAACATCCTGGAAATGTCAAACAGCTTCCCATTGTGAGGTGAAGAATAAAAATCATGCAGAACAAGTGAACTTCCATTCAAACAAGAACAATGAAACAGAACCATCGCATGAAGCTCAAAAGTTGGTTCCAGTACCAGCTCTCGAAAGGTCTGACATAAATGGCTCACTACCTTTCCAAGACAACACAATAGAATGTCAAACGACAGAAACAAAAGCAGCTATTATCACAGATGGAGATACATTCGATCCCCTAATTCAATAATCTTCTTGTGCAGTTCAGGTTCACTATCCATCAAATCTAATCCATCCATGTACCTCAATAAAGCAGCTTCTATCTTGCCTTCCATTTCTAGTCGTCTGCAAATCAAAGATGAATATTCAGTCCCTATAGTCATTCTCCCTTATGCCTTTCCCAATTTTCCCGCTGCCATTATTTCTCACCTCTCGCTGAACCATCTTTGAGGCAAGTACACCCAGCAAGTGATTGGGGCCTTATAGGCATTATGACAATTTACTGAATTAGAACAGGATATTCATTAAAAACATTTTCGTGCACAAATGAAGAACACCAAATAAAACAAACCAAATTTTCAGAACCAAGCCAGTTTTGTTACCTTGCACTGTTTAGACAAGCTTTATATCTTTCTCGTTCTTCTTTGCTGATTAGGCATGCACACTTTTTAATGTGGATGGCGGCAGAGACATGTTTTCCTGAGGGGCACTGAGATAACGAGTCTCTTTCAACTCCATCACCACTGCCACTGAAGATAGAAGTACAAATAAACAAAAACCGTTGTGCCTCCTACTAGGTTGGGATTATTAAAATGTTACAGCAGGCTGTTCGTCACTTGAACCTAGTTTAATGGCTTATTAAGCTGTCAGAAGTCCCCCAGGGTAGCATATGGACAAAACATTATCAAATTCAAGTTCTGCAAGTAACACCCTTCATTACTTTCAGATTTTGCAAGTTTGTGCTATTGTTACTTGAAGAGGGTCAATTTAGCAACAGTAATTATCAGTTGTACATGTATCTGTTATTTCCATTTTTCTTGATAACAAGTCAAGTAACATTTGAGGGGGCTACTGTCAGGCTTTTAGTGGCGACGTTTCTAGTGACGTAAGTAGTTCTTCAAGGATTTTCCAAATTATAAGCAGCCCCACCCCACCCTTCCCTCATGACCCTCAAGGACTGTCCAGCAAATGTTAATTTATAAAATTAATTTCATGTTTAAGTTGATATCTATAACGCTATAACAGTTACAGTTGTAAATTGATAACAAAATGTGGAAGAATCTGAAAAATACTTCAAGCTTACATTTCAGGTGAGGCAGGCTCTTGCAGATTTCCGTTTTCAATATGAAGGGAAGCAAATTCTTTCTCCAGTTCCTCTGCAACATTTTGTTCATTAACCGCAAAAAATTCTTCTGGTGTTGTTTGTATTGAAGTCTTAACAAGAAAAAACAATCAGTGATTAATGTAGGAATTTAAAACATTCAGGAAGTATTGGACATCGACATATCCTTGTTTTATAATGGGAAGTAAACTTTGCACATAACAAAGCAGATGTGATGGTATACCTTCTTAATTACTGGAGCACAAGTTAAAATAATTACCATAGCTGGAAGAGCCGTGCAATCAAATTGAGTATACGTAAGAGTGCATCATTATTCAACAGTGTACTACGCTGATAGTGTGAGTGAATGTTATAAAACAATTGGTTTATGCTCTAAGCTGTGCACTATCGATTTATGGTGCACTTGGGAAGTTTGCAGAGCACTCAAGAGGCAAGAGTTTCTCTTACGCTTCCTTTGTGCTCTCAAAACTTCCCACATGCCCCATAATTCGATAATGCACGCTAAAACATGATCCAATTGTTAAATAACAAACATGGCAATCTGAAAAAGCAAGAAATTCACTGAAAGAAAAACAAGTCATTTAAGGCATAGCTCAAAGCAGTCACCTTAGCAAACTGTCTGGGCTGAAATCTCTTGGTATCCTGTGGTTTTGGTTTAATGAACCTCTCGCTGTCGATTTTTGCTTGAATTTTCTGTCGGGCATTCATGTTGTTCTCGCTCAAAGGCATGGAATGCCCTAATCCCTTGGGCAATGCCACTCCTTCTTGACTAGATGGCAAGGGTTTGGAGCTGGAAGTGGGAAGGGGATATACCCCACCAGGCTGACCTGGCCCAGACAACGCCGCTTCAGCTGCTACTAAATTTTGGGCTCGAAGAACCTGGAAAAATCAAACATAATGAATGTTGGAATTTGTTTACTTTAGTAATGCATAAAACAAATATACAAAGTACAGGCAAACATTTGGAAGTGGGTCACCAGTGAAGAAAAAGATGTGGCGATTATAAACTAAACTGGCCTGGGCAGTCCATACTGTATTACCCAAGGGGTATGTTTTCCAAGCAAAACGTCAATTCTAAAATAAGAGAACATGGGAATGAAAGACGTGAGATGCTATATCATTGTCGTCATCATCATCATCATGCATGGTCATCATCATCATCAACATGTGTAGAAAGACATTAACAATATAAGACTAAATGCCTTTAAAGTCAAATACACAAAATCCTTACTCTAGCTTCAATAGCTTCGTCAGTTACAGAATTACTGATTTCTTCAGGCGCTTCTACAGCTTCTTGGGTGTACATTAAATTGTGGTCACTAATACCAAAGATATCTGCAATTAAAACAGACAAACAAACAAACCACTTTAAGTTTGTTGTAATATTTTTGGACAAACATGCAAGCACAAGGTATCTTTGCCAACAAAATTCAATGTTCAAAACTAGCTACATGTATTATTTATGACAAACAAGTTTATACATGTAGTTGATCTTCATGACATTCCCTTTGGGAGTGACAACAGTTTGGGGACAAAACAAAGAGTTTATGCAACTGTCAAGGCAAGGTGCACGGGGTTTATATAGAGGATATTACATGGTTGCGCGGAGATAGACCAACTAATTACGATGTTTTTGGCGATTTTCCGAAGATTTCCGAAGATTTTCAAAATGTTGTCTGAAGGTCGCTCGAATGTTTCCGAACATTTTCCAAAAATTTCCGAAGATTTCCGAAGCTAACCGAAGATTGCCGAGGAAGATCCGAAGATGTTTCGACTTAATATCGATAAACTTTGGCTCACTGAGCTATGAAACGTGGCAAACTGCGAGATGATTGGTCAAAAATGCTATCCACACATGTGTGGGATATCATTTTTTAAGTGATGACGTCAGGAAATTGCTTATTGTCATCGCACGATGGGCTCTTTTACTCTGTTAGGGCGATTGAACAGAAATCAAGTTTAACTTAACAAGAAATCGCCGCGTAGAATACAAAAGCAAAATACTCCCGTGCATTCAGAATGGAACACTACAATGTATAAACGAAAGAGACTAATTTTATAATGTGGTATATATTAGATTTAGTAGACAGAAATTTCTAATTCTTATAATACAGGGCCGCTGTAAACAAGCAGAAACAAGAGACCGTTTGACCTTTCTCGCAGCTTAAAAGCCAACTCCCGCGTATGTCGTTTATCGGATGTCACACACTACAATATAACGCAATCTACTGTGTCTACGAAGAAAATGTATTATTAACTTTGTATAGTTGGCCTGTGAATTAATAACTACTGTATTTATTTGAATTCCATCAGATCCTAGCTATGCTATTTAGAAAATCACCAACATTGCTTCTTAGATTTAAAAAAAGAACACTGAAATTGGGTAACAGTTTTTATCACGCACAAGGTGTCAGCTACTTTTATTTACGTTGAGTTTTTAACAAATTTCCTCAAAATTATGTTAGGCCCTTTGTGAAACGTCATCGCTTCTGCATGCACTGCATGCCGTTTATCTTGATTTGCTACCACTCGCTAAAGCACTGCATTCTATATAATAAAATGTTATTATTTCTTGTTGGCACAACAGCTCAGGTGGATTTATCACTGAGTGTATGGCCATGTGTTACATGTGTATTCATTATTTATAAAAAGCCAACAAAATGTATCAATTGATAGAAGTAAGCACAAGGCTGTGACAAATAGTCTTTTGAAAAAGAACTCATGAAAACCATGGCACATTAACTGTGATTTAACATTGCTAAAAGCAGTCTTAATGCATGGAGCTTTATTTTCCAACTTATCCATAGACTTAGCAACATACTCAATGTATGCAGAAACTTGATGTGCTTTTCAAGTTCACTGTCTGTCTTCCTGTGCTGTGAATGCATCTGTTCCAGCTGCATTTGAGTCTTGGATGTGGAGGGATCATCTAATGTGAACAGGTCGCGAAGTTCTTGATGTGAGAAATATCTGCAAGATATATGTAGTCACAAATCATTAGCTTACTTTCAGGGAGCAGGGATGGGGCAGTGGTGAGAGTGCTCAAGCTCCCACCACTGTGGTCCGGGTTAGAATTCTAGACCTGGTGTCATGTGGATTGAGTTTGTTGTTGGTTCTTCTCCTTGCTCCATGGGTTTTCCCTGGGTTCTCAAAATTTCCTCCCTTCACAAAAACCAACACTTGTAAATTCCAATTCAATCTGGAAACAGTTGATGAGGAGCCACCATCTCACTTTCTGCCACAAAAATTGTTTTTTATCAAGAATTATTTTATGGCATGGAATCATATGTCTCTTTGAGAATCCAAGGATACAAATTATTATTGCAATGTAACGTTGCACCACACAGCAATAATATTAGACAAACTGGAAATTAAACAATTAACCCTGAAGTAATTTGATTTTAAGTGCTGAAAATAATCCAACAGTCTCCTTCTGACCATTACCCCTTGACAGAAAAAAATTAGAAACATGAAGCAAAGGAAATCCTTTTGACCTCCACTCCCCACATTTCCATACCGAATCCTTGTAAGCTGAGCAATAATGAATCTGAATTCTTGAATCAAGACACATGTATGACATTACCTGAAAGGATTCTTGGACAAGCCTGTTGTCTGCTTCATCAGTGCATCTTTGAAGATCTGCTTACGGTAGATCTTTTCCTCAAGCGTTCCGCAAGTGATGAGGCGGTAAATGACCACAGTCTTCTTCTGTCCAATGCGGTACACTCTATTAACAAAACAACACAAGGTCTTCAAGCTTCCTTCCTTTCTAGGAATAGTATTCCTAGCAGTACATACTGGTAGGAAGTTTGTCAGAATTAAACCTAGTTATATGGCCTAGCTCCCTCAAGTCTTCTGTAGCTCAGTGGTACAGCGTCCGACCAGTGTGCGGATGGTCATAGGTTTTATTCCTCGTCACCTGTTGGGAGAACTCTATTTTTTTTGAGTAGCTTGTGTCACTGACTGAATAATATATTTCTCACTGTCTTCCATCAAGCCTTAAATATACCATCCCTTACTTCGGTCCATAAACATTTGAGTTCTTTGTAATTTATAACATGCCAACTAGCAGCTTAACTTTCACTTTTCTTAAGATCATTGCCTGTCTACTATTGCTCCAAAAACTTTTAAAGGTTTTTAAATGGTCAACCTTTTTAGAGATTTGCTATTAACCATGAAATTGTATTGCTACATTTGGAGGGTCATTACTTTGAGAACTTTACAGTATCTCACCTGTCCACTGCTTGTGCATCAGAGGCTGGGTTCCAGCTTGGATCGACTGTGGAAACGTCAATAAAAAAGAAGATATTTTAAATGGTGGTGTAAAGATATGAATTTTATTTTCGAGTAAAAAAATACTGTTATTTTCCAGCCGATTACCTGCAGGTAATGCATTCATTTTTCAGTAAACTACTGTTGCTGCGAGTAATAGGATGGTGGGGGTTATCTGATAATTTTTTAATCTTTCCGTAAGTAATTAACAGTAATTATAGTACCGAGAGAAGATAAAACAGAGATAAGAGTCATTAACTAAATATATGTTTGCCACAAACCTGTGTAATGTCTCATTTGTTTAAACAATTAGAAACGCTTCCTATCAATTCTTGTATCGTGCTTCAATTGCTCTAGAATTCTTAAAAAAAATAATCAGATAACCCGCACCATCCTATTGCCCGCAGCAACAGTAGTTTACTGAAGAATTATAACATTATCGCAAGTAATTGGCCCGAAATTGGGGTACCCCTTGTCTGAGTGTCAGGCTATCTACTTACAGATTATGACGCGATCAGCTTTCGTAAGTGTTATACCAACACCCCCAACCTAGAGAAAGAAACAAATAATTATGCACTATAAGAAAACTTTTCGTACTCATTTTATTTACCAGTAAATGAATATCATTGTAACTTTGGAAATATTCTGAATTTCATCAGATTAACCCGCCCCCGAAAAAAAAAAAAAAAAAAAAAAAAAAAATTTTTTTATTTTTAAAAAAAAAAAAAAAAAAAAAAAAAAAAAAAAAAAAAAAAAAAAAAACAAAAAAAAAAAAAAAAAAAACAAAAAAACCAAACCCAGTTTGGACTGGAAATCATCTTTAAGCTTATTTGGGTTTTTATAGGAGAGAAGGCAATTTTGACTTTTTGACAAGCCAGACTGGACAACTGAACTGAATATCCAAGCAAACGCCATGGAAATTAAGCTAACAGTGAACAAAATGTAAACCTTACAGGGCTGCCATTACAGGTGAAGATGTTGATTGGTGTTTTGTTACACTTGTGTACACAGCAAAATGCTACAAGAGATAACTTCAATGTAACAGATGCTTAAAAACTTAATGGCAGGCCTGCCTTAGGTAACTCTTACCTGTGTAGTGAGGAGGAAACATGTGTAAGATGAATCCGTCTGGAATGTGTTGATAATATGCTGTCGCTCAGCTGTGCTAATTATAGTTCCATCAATACGAAGAACCTTGTGACCCTAACATGAAAACAGACCTTTAATTGAGGATAATTACCCATCCATAAATAACAAAGGTTCAAAATTATCCTTAAGCTGCATTTTAAACTGCACTGGTTAACTGGACTCACTGTGAATCTGAGATTTTTTAAGCATATAGTTGACAATTCTCGTTCCCAGATCTCGCGGGCGAAGCCGAAGGCGAGATCTGGTCAAATCCGATTTGAACACGTGATCACCTGTCAGGAATGTGGCAGGCGAGTCAATTGCGCATGCCCGAGACAATTATAAGAAAATGGCAATCAAATGAATAACTAATGCTCAACCAAATGAATAACAAATGCTTTTCCATTCTTGTCTTTCCTGGAATAATATCTAGCAGAGTATTTTACTAAAGAACAAAGCAGAAGGCAATCATGAAAGCTTTAGTTCGGGTAAAAATATTTATTTGATTTAAAAAATTTGTTCATTCGGCGGTTACATGCAATGACTAGACATGTCTAGATTTTATGCAAATTTGATCGGGCACGTAATCGCACGTAAATATTCGTACGGCGGATTCTCTATTGTTAATCATCGTTATTCGTTAGAAATAGCTTTATAATGTTATGAAAAAATAAAAAGAAATCTTCTTGACTTTTGAGGCCGACTGTTAACAACAAAACGTCCCAAAAATTAATATATTATGATTGCGTGCGTGATCTCTAATTTGCATAAAAAAACAGACACTGAATTCCCTTGGGGCCGCATCGCACATTCAAATATTAGCGCTGTGACAGCCATGTCGTGAAACAGCCAATCAAAAAAATTGAATTTTCTTACTTGGCCAGATCTCGCCTTCCGGCTCGCGAGATCAGGGAACGAGATTAATAGTTGACAGGACAGCTGAATTGAAAAACTTGGGGCAACTTTAGTTTTGGGTTATTTTTTACACTATGCCATGAACTACCGGTAATTAAAAGTTCACTTTCTAACTGTCAATTTAATTAGCCATCCAAATGCTATGACACAAAAGACAAGCAATAATATATAAACATAAAAATCTAATTTCCTTTTCCCCTAACATCACCCTTTCATGTCCTGATTTTGAAATATTAGGCTCAATGTTAATACTGAATGGCATACTAGACATTTTTTTAATACCGGTTATCAAGTAAACATGGATTAGTGGAATGGGGACTTGGATGAAATGAAATTACTAAACAATGAAAATTATTTCTACTTGAGAACTTTTCTTGATTTATAGACAACCATTATCCTACCACATGAGTGATGACCCGTTGAATGATGTCTAGCATCTTGCGGGACTGACTAAACACCAGGCACCTATGGCCCTCAGACTTGAGGTTCTCTAACAGTGACACTAAAAAGACCATTTTGCCAGACTCTTGAGTGAGTACTTTGTCTGAAGGTCCCTCTCCCTTTGGTTCAGTGGCAAATGATCTAGCATCATCTTCGTCATTGTCCATCTCAACACGCCTGAAAAAAAAAAAATGTAAAAAATTAATTGCACTGTACAACTGGTCCATGTGTGGGCCTAGTGGCCTACACAGCCAGTGGTAATTTCCTGTTTTGTAGCATCCAGTGACTAGGAGTATTTCTTCCCCCTCCCCCTTGATGGGATGTCAGTTGATTGCAGGGTCCCCCCCCCCCCCCAGCATTTAATTTGTCTGTACCAATCTTACACCCTGGTGGAGAGGGGCACTGTGCAAGTAAAGGTTCTCGCCCAAGAACACAACACAATGACTCCGGCCAGGGCTCAAGCCCAGAACGCTTAATCTGGAGTCTAATGCACTAACCCAGGGATGTCGCTAAGGGCCGGCTGCCGGCTAATTTCACCAGCTGAAGAGAACTTAAATCGGGCTGAATTTCACTGACAAAGACTTAGGTAAACTTTTAGGCTGCCAAGGCCAGAACCCAGCTGGGCTTGTTTATGAGCCAGGTTAGTGTTTTCTTAGTTCATGCCTGCTAACCATCATACTGCTGTGCCTCCCTACTGTACAACAAACCTGTCATGAACTCAAACTTTTGGTTAAGTTCTGTTTATTATCCTTGTGTTGCGTTCTTGGGTAAGACAAAGGAGAAGTAGCAGTGCACTCCCTGTAAATGATTTCAAAAATCTTCTCAAAAATAAATTAAAACGTTTGGCAACCATACAGTGTGCAGCACTGCAACATTCCGCTTTCTTAATTACTTGCCACAAGATCTAGACACTTTCATGTGACTCACACATTACAACCAGGGATGTTGCTAAGAGCCAGCTGTTGGCTAATTTCACTGGCTGAAAGAGAGCTCATGACTAGCTAAAATTTCACTAGAAAACAAAGACCTAGGATAACTTTGAGGATATAAAGACCACAAAAGCCGGCTGGGCTTTTTAACAAGTCAGCTTAGTTTTTTCTTAGCTACATCCCTGTTCAACAGTTTATGCACTACCAAATGTAAGATTGTACAACAAACCTGGCTTCTTCATCCAGTCCAAGCTGCTCACAGGCAAGAGTCGAGAGCAGGCGAGGATGGTCACAGATCTTTTTTAAGATGTTCAATTCAGCCAGTGGTGATCGAGTGCTCATTAACATCTGATATATGGGAAGAACACACAAAATCTCATCACTGACCTACACACACTTCTGGTTAGCAGCACTATAGCCCACTTGGTGCAGAAAGGAGACAGTTATCTAGCATCAAATGTGTTAATCTAGCATCTAGAAGTGTATGCAGAGAGGTGGATAAAATCTTTTAAGGTCTGCAATGCATGCAGAGAGAAAGATAATAGCATCATAGGTCTGCAATGAGTGCAAAGAGGAAGATAATAGCATCATAGGTCTGCAATATGTCCAGAGAGCTAGATAATAGCAACATAGGTCTGCAACGAGTGCAAAGAGCTAGATAATAGCATCATAGGTCTGCAATGAGTCCAGAGAGGTAGATAATGGCATCATAGGTCTGCAATGGGTGCAGAGAGGTAGATAATAGCATCACAGGTCTGCAATGTGTGCAGAGAGATAGATAATAGCATCATAGGTCTGCAATGAGTGCAGAGAGGATGATAATAGCAACATAGGTCTGCAATGAGTGCAGAGAGGTAGATAATAGCAACATAGGTCTGCAATGTGTGCAGAGAGGTAGATAATAGCATCATAGGCCTCCCTGCAATGGGTGCAGAGAGGTAGATAATAGCAACATAGGTCTGCAATGTGTACAGAGAAGTAGATAATAGCATCATAGTTCTGCAATGGGTGCAGAGAGGTAGATAATAGCACCATAGGTCTGCAATGTGTGCAGAGAGATAGATAACAAATCATAGGTCTGCAATGAAACCTGTCTGCAGGGAGGGGGAAGTACATTTTGATCCTTATTATTATTATTATTATTATTATTATTATTATTATTATTATTATTATTATTATTATTATTATTATTATTTTTATATATTATTTTCAGAAAGTTTTTAACTGGGCCACAAGAACTTTGTAACTATTATTATAATAACACTGTTTATGTTTCTTGCTGTAGATATCAGTAAAGTCATAATTTACCAAAAGGTTTCACAACCATGACTGTCAAAATTGTGCAAAGACCACAAAAGATGGATATGTTCCATACCTCCTTCACTCGTTCAAGACCCAGAAAGTCACTGTAGATTTTTATCTGGCTGTCAGACATATGAAGCCAGACAACAAAGTCATTTTTTCTTGGCAACTCCTTAGGCATTCTAAAAGATCAGAAAGAATGAGGATAAATACAGAGTGCTTTTCAAGACAAAAAATGCTGCAATAGAATTTGACAGTTCTTTCTCTAGTTTCATTTCAAACCAAGGAAGGATATATAAACACAACCTTCTGCTTTCATTAATCTCCCTGATAAAAGGTCAACATAATATATGTAATACTGTACATTACTTTAAAGCAAAGACTTGAGGTTTGATAGTGGTCGCGTGGTATTGGCGCATTTGATAAATGATTAATCTATCATGACGCTGTCGCGGAGCGTTCCCTCACGCTTATGGGTCTTTAATTAAAATCAATAACGTCAGAAGCACAACGGATTGGAAGCGCAAGCAAAACACTTTGAACTCTGATGAGGTGAACAGGAAAGTCACGAAAATTTAGTTTCCAAAAAACAGATTGGCTTAAGAACCGTTTTAATTCATAAATGTCCAATACCGATCGCAATACTGGTTCCAGTATTTTCAGTTATATTAATCTATCAGATTTTTTACACTCCAGTTTTAAGTAAGCCTCCCATTTCAGACTGTGAACTAATGCTTTCTTGTCTGGACAATGTTAAGACTGATTTCCAAATTACATCGCGTAAGTTAAGTTGAGAATAATTAATATAATTGTGATCTTTGTTTGGTAGGTGACGAGCAAGGTCAGAGCAGGGATTTGGCATTGATAAAATTACACATTTGAGCTGCTTTAGGAACAAATAGTTAAAAAAATGAAAAGCAATTTGAGTCTGCCATTGTTGTCTGCAGTTGTACTGCCCAAGTTTACCGGTACTTTGTGGACAGTACAGTTAAAGGGACATCTTGTGTTTAAACTGCTACAGTCTTGTAGTGTAAAATGGAGATTTTACCTAACAGATTTTTCTGGATGGTCTCCTGTTCCATCGACTGCATCAGTTTTTGTTTCATTGTTCCCTAAAACCATGGCTTTGGTACGCCGCAAAAAATGGGGGTCAATTAGCTTTCGCAAACTCTCTGACATCTCCATTCCGATGCGCTTTTCATATGCATTGGCATCTCTTTCTCTTGCCTGAAAAGGATTAAAATGAGAAAATGAAGAAAATGTTATTTTTCTTGTTTGTGATTCCCATATATCAAAATAAATCCCCAAGTTGAAAAATTATTATTTCTTGATTTTTATCTGCTTGATAATATGTATTCCTGCCCCTTGAAAAGAGAGGAAATATAGTCAAGGAACATACAAAAAACAAATTCATCCAGAATTTTTATAACTTTTAAACTGCGATTTTAACACTCAAAATTATTTTGATATTATATCAAAATTTTTTAATTGTGAGTGTTAAAAAAAAAAAAAATAAAAAGAAGAAAAAAAAATAAAAAAATTTTAAAATACAAGACATTTTAATGACTGATCAAAGAGGTTTACCACATAGAGCTAGAGGGCACTGTCAAGAGGAGGAAGTGGATGTGGATTAGACACAGGCTTTGAAAACTATGAACAACATAACTAGGACAGCCCTAAAATGGATTCTCTAGGGTTCCAGGAAGAGGAGCCGACCAAACCAGTAGTTGAGGCACTCCACATTAGAAGAGCTGGAAGCAAAGAACCTGTCAGTCTTAGCTAGAGCCTAATAAGATTGCACAAAAGTTTGATCGAGAGCGATGGTGGACACCCTATACTCCCCTAAGGAGTGAAGGTGGCAATGAGAAAAGAGATAAACTAAGCAAAGTATACTGGAAGCACAGGGATCCTCTTCTATCTCATCATGTTATCTCAGAACAAGTTAACCTCACAAACAATAACAAAAGATTTCTACTAACCCGCACAATTGGATTTTCATACTCCTGCTTGAATGTTCGTGATGTTCCCAACAGCTTTCCTTCACACGCAAAGTCAAATAATGCCCACATTTCCTGAGTGGATTATAACAGATTTAACAAAATATCTCTTAGCCTACCACAATGGCAAGTACAGCAAATTCATACAAAAAGCCTTGGCCTTAATAAGAGTTTTTGAGAGTCCGGCATTTTTATCAATTCCAGCAAGGTGACAATACTTACCCTTAAGTTGTTCTGCACTGGTGTTCCAGTTAAAATAAAATGGTATTTTGCAGGGATTTCCCGGAGATTTTTGCTGGTCTTTGTCGCTGTGTTTTTAATCTTGTGGCCCTCATCCAAAATGATATAATCCTATAAACAACACAAGCAAACCAGGAAAAACATAAGTGCTTACACACTGCAAGGAGTTACCTTCATCCTGTCTTAAAGATCAGTCAGACACAGTAAAATAATAGACAATTTTTTAAAATATATATCTATTAAAAGTTAATTATTTAATACAACAATATTTTATAATTAACTGGCATGTTACTTACCCACATTATTTCCCCCAGAGCATCAGCACTTGATACAATCAAACCTATAAGATAATTATAAAAAAATAATATGCAGTATTTTCTTACTCAAGTGTTCAAGTGGTTAAGTACAGTATACCTTCAATTTTTTTTATGATTTTTAAAATCGCTGGAAAGTACCTTATCATAGGAAATTAATGCTTTATGAAATTATCACAAATTTAAAAAAATTGCATTAATTTCCACGCCATTGATTAAGTGGAGCGTTGATTTATATGACGTTAATTTCCATTATTTTGGCCCCAATTTTGCGAAACGGTCCAGACGTTCTTGACTCCCAGAAAAAAGGATTATTTTATCAGGTTGGTGTCACTAAAACTGCAAAAACGCTCAAAGCGGTCAGATTAGAGGAACAGAGGGGAAAGTACCACGGACATTGTATTAGTTTTTATGTACATCGTGTAAATTTCCTTAATTTTGAAATGTTACCCCCTCTTTAATTTTGCATTAACTTCCTTTATTAGGAAGTAATTTTTCCTTCCCTACGCGTTAATTTAAGTCGCATTATCAAATACCTTAATTATCACAAGCGTTAATTTTCTATAATAAGGAAGTATTAGAGTTGTAGAGGAGCCTGTCTCAATTTTGCTGTGTAGGCATTTTGTTGCTGATCATATGTAGTGAGTTCTGCCTGGCTGTTTAATTTTCCTCTTCTAAAACCAATAAATTTCTAGATACCAGTTTGATCTGCAATAGGTTAGTTGGGTCCATATTTGCAGGAGCGTCATGCAGCATTCTTAAGGGAGAGAAGAGTTGGCAGGGAGAAACGTTCTGCGAGACCCAAGTAACCCAAATTTCTTTTTCAGCTTGCTTCAGCATCATGTCCATGATTTTGGTGGACATTTGAATTAATTTATAATCATAGTTATGACCAAAAATAAGTGATAGTGGGCTAATAGCATTGTACCTCTCTTGTGACTTTTATGATAGACATTGTTTAAATTTGATGTTTAAATAATTTAAACATAACCTCAAAGAACTAACAGGGATTCAATGTAAGTCTTTTTAACAAGTATAAATTACAGTGGGCATGCAAGCAAGAAAAACAGACAGGTAGCCTACCGTAGGTGGTCAAGCAAACGCCATGTCTTCTTTGGATTTTTTCTAAGTTTCTCATACGTTCTTTTTTGTTGGTGCCATGAAAAGGTTTCACACGAATACCAGGGGCCCTAAAAATTTTACAATACAGAAGAATTAGCTCTTTTTAATGCAACTGAAGGAGGTAAACTAAACTCTTTAACTCCAGCCTTCCCCTTGAGGGCTAAACCCAGCATTTAATTTGCCCCTTTCATTTACATGCATAATTAGTCACCTGGATGAGGAAAGGCACTTTAAGAGTAAAAAGTCTACCCAAGAACACGGCATTATGACTCCACACAGGGCTTGAACCCAAATTGCTCGATCTGAAGTCAAGCTCCCTAACCTTTATTCCACCACACCTCTCAAATGAATGAGTGAAGGAAGTGGCTCATCTTATTTTGAATGATTTTGACCGGGAAATTGTTTTGGAAACCCAAAATGCATACATGTACATGTATTCTAAGGTCATTCTGAGGTCATTCTAAGATCCATTTTGAGGTCAGAGGATCAAGCAGTGAACAGGGCTGCAAATAACAGTCGGTAATCGGACATTGGCCGACCAAAACTTGCTCACGTCCTGACGCAATCAGAATTGTGGTCGGACATGATGACGAACAATTTTTGATCATAAATCATAACTGATAACTTGCAAGTGGCCTTTGGTTTTTGGTGATGTCTGACCACAATTTTGTTTTATCCGAGCAAGATGGTGTCTTAGTAGGACATAATTATGTCCTTTCAAGTAAAAAAAATTATTTGCAGCCCTGAGTGAAAGATGTAAAGGAAGCTCGCCTCTTACTCCAGGTGCGTCACTGAACTGATAATTTAATAATATATTTTCTATATATATATTTTCCCATGCATTACCATTACCATACCCAAAAATATCTACACCATTTCCCGTGAAGGGTTTTTTGGTTTGACCCCAGTGCCTCCCTGCTACTCACCCCTTTAGAAATTACAATTTCATTTGAGCTCCCTGCCTCTTTAGAATTTCCAGTCATGTTCCATAGTGTGACTATGGATATTTCTGGAATTGCTTTTTACTCTAGACAGGAATTAAATCATTAAATATGAATCCTACCATTTATTGAACTCATTTTCCCAGTTTGGCATTACAGACACAGGCATCACAATCAATACCCTCTTAATCAACTGTGCATCAAACATTCCAGCAAGGAATGAGATGACTTGAATAGTCTTTCCAAGCCTAGAAAATGAAAACGTGAAAGTTTAATCTTTCAGTTAACCATAAATGACTTCTGCACATATATCTTTACTACTACAGTAGCAAGATGTACAGCCAAAACATTTGACTGTTCTTTTAAAGCTTTCAAAGTTTTTGTACCAGAACCAAAAGACCAGATTAAGAAGTTCATTTATCCTGGGCCACCGCCAGCCTTTCATTATTCTGACTTTTTTTAGCCTTTTTTCCTTTTTTCTTTAGTGATATTTGGTTTAAAAAACACTTGTGCCACTTTCTCGCACAAGGTTTTCCCATGCTTCATGCCAGCTACATGTATTGCTTCGAATTTTGATTCAAATTTGGTTCATTGGATTCCTTGTGTTCCTGTGATTGGCCAGAATGAATACTCTGGTTTTGGTTTTACAACATTCAATCAAAAATCACGCTTGACTTATATCATTATGTGTTATCAGACTGAAGTTCAGGGTTCTCATTTAAACTTAGTATGAAGTAAGTTCTATAGCAAGCTGCACATTAAAGTCAGCTACAGTGCCTGTCATGGCTAATGAAATATGACTGGTTGATGCAGGGTTTTTATTAGAAGGCGAGACCTCGGTACCAGTTCCAGGAGACAAGAGTCAGTACCTGGCAACTTTCAAATCAAACAGAAAGAAATTTGCTTCACTGTGTTTCTTTTCTGCCTGCCTACTCCTCTTTTGGTGCCTTCCTACTTCAAAACTTAATAAAACCCTGAAAACATTATTTTAAAAAGAACCTTTTATATTATTCTCACCCCATATCGTCAGCAAGGATGCCTCCCATTCCTTGGTTAAATAATTTCCAGAACCAAAGGATACCCTCTAGCTGGTATGGATATAACGACTTGTAAATCTCCGACGGCAAGGAAAATCCATCACCCACTTTATGCATTCCATCATCTTCATTCTCTTTGTCTTCATCTTCTTCCTCCTCCTGTTCATCCTGTTCCTGGTATTTTTGTATCATTTCCTGAAAAATCAGAAGAGGAGTGTTTGTAGCGCGAACTTCTGTATTTGATTTTGTATAGCAAGATTTAGGGTAAGAGTAGTATATCATTCAGGTCAAAGAAAAGTGTCCATTTCTGTATTAACTGGTGTCAGTATTTACACAGGTTCGTGTACTATACATGTTGTGGTTTCAATCTGATTTGAAAAATTTTAAACCAAAGATAAATTGATACCACAACATACACCAGAGGAAATTAATGTGATTTGAATAACTGTCTTTATTCAAAATAGTATAAAAACTAAAATAGTAGTTAAAAAGGGTGTTCATACATGTATTTCATGTGGTTCCATTGTTAGAGTACAACAAGACAACAAAATATGCAATGTTAAACTTACCTTAGCTTTTTCTATTTTTCTGGATAGCTTCTCAGACTCAAATATTTTATATGCTTTTTCAAACAATTCAAGGGCTCTTTCAAGGTATCCTTTTCTTCCTAATTCTTTGCCCTTTTTAACTAAGTCGTTATATCTAACTTTTTCTTCATCAAGGAGGTCAGATTGCGATTCAGCTGCAGAAAGAAGAAAGAATGTGTGCCACTTTTATGTTCCGATATAGAACTATGGGAGGGAGGCGCGATGGCTTAATGGTTAGTGCGCCGGTCCGTCTGGATTGAGCGATCCAGGCTCAAGGCCTCGCCGGGGTCATTGTGTTGCGTTCTTGGGCAAGACATTTTGCTCTCATAGTGCATTTCTCCACCCAGGTGTATAAATGGGTACCAGCGACATAATGCTTGGGGGACCCTGCAATGGACTAGCATCCCATTCAGGGGGGAGTAGAAAGATTCCTATCCGCTTAATGCAAATAGAAATCGGGATAAGCTCCGGCAAGTATGTGAAGAAGAAGAAATATCGTTTATTAAAAAACTTTTACACTTGGCAGTTCTTAGACTGAATTATGTGTAAATGTATAAAAACTATATATATTACAAGATTTAAAAAATATGGGCCACTTGGCTCTAGGCTTCCCCCCACAGAACTATGAATCTTAATGATTACTAGACTTGCCCCAAGTCGCTCGTTTTTTCTTTGCATCTACAGTTACTTAAATAAAATCACTTTGAAATCAAGCGCGAAAAACCACTTGAGTAAAATCGCCTTTGAAATCGCGCGGGATTCATTTCTGTGAACGCGCGCGCCAAGGAAAACAAATGACACTTGCTGAGCATGGCCGAGGAATGGCTCGGAACGAGCGACTTGTGTCACTTGCAGAAAAATCGATTCTAGCTGACGTTTATTGCCGCGAAAAATTGCATCATGCTTTTGTGCACTGAATTGGTTTCTTTTATCGTATTGACGTCAGTTTCGTGCACCGTGTGCAGTTGACGCGCGCTGTGGCGTGTGTTAAAATTGCGCTTTCCCCCCCTTTTTTGTGGGAAATAATACTCAAGGCCCTTGATGGCTCTCTCATTTCTGTAAGATTTAAAAGGGACAGGCACAAAAGAAGACATTTGTGTTGTTTGTTCTAAAACTGGTTTAACTGCCGATGTGAGAAGGAAACAAGTCTGCTCAAGAGGTAAAAAGTTAAATGCAAGCTTGTCTCATGAGCAGCGCGCGCTAAGTTGGCGGGCACAGCGCGCTCAGTAAGTTCGCGCGCAATACAATATGATTGACATAATCTCGATGGCGTCACCGGTGGAAAAATCCACCGGTGACGCCATATTTCAGAATTGGCGCGCTGCAGGTGAGACAAGTCGCTCGTTCCGCCACGATCCTCCGCCATTTTGTTTCTCATGCCCGCGCGCGCCCTCCATTTCCAGCGGTCGCCTGCGAATCTAACGAGCGACTTGGAGCAAGTCTAAATGATTACCAGCATCACCTATGTTATCTAAGGGGCCTTTTACATGAAAAGAGGATGATCCTAGCACTAGGATCATCCTCCTTTCATGTAAAATAGCATTCTAGTACTAGGATCATCTGAGCACCATATGTTTTCAGCTTTTAGTTTTATGAGAAGGGTTGCATTTGGCCCTAACTCAACGCTAGGATCATCTTAGCGTTAGGTTCATCCTCTTTCCATGTAAATGGGTTCTTAGAAAGATAGCTTCTTTCCCAACGTAAACAGACATTTTCATTTCTTCTTACATGGTAAAATCGATAACCATCAGCGATTTCGTCGATTGCACTGTAATTTTAGAAAGCTGTTTTGATATTTGACTTAACCTTTTCTTTCTTCGACGTTTGAACTCAAAATAGGTTGAAACTGGAATAATTTGACTAGCACAAGACCAATCAGCTAGTTGTATATTTAACTCACATGTAACTCCTACATATTCTCCTACATTATTTCGCAGGATCGGCCGGCTGTGTTGTAAAATTTGCGAGCGGTTCGAATCAGGTCGAATGAGCGCGTGAACGCAACAGTGGAATGGTTCGGAGGATTGACTGACCTTGATGCGTTGCTTCTTGTGACCGGCTTGTGTTTTGATCGATGCACAGGCCTTGTAACAGTTCGCTGGCACCGTCAAGCTCATTTCTGAACTCGGCCATTTTGAACTGTAACTGGAAGCGATCGTGAATGCTAGTTAAATATGGCGCCAAACATTTACATGTGACTTATCACGTGACATTTTCTGACCGGGAGGATCTGAGCCTGTGAACAGGTTTCGCGCCTGGAAAGCCTGTTCGCAGGCTAGTTCAGGGTATCTTGTGTACATCGTGTACATCTAACCTTCGATCAGGCGTTCTTTTTTCGAAGAGAGGGGAAAAAGAGTGATAAGTAGGGAGGGAGGGCATGATTTCAGGTTAGTGAACAGCTGACCCCTCCCGATTGTTTTTCAGGGGAGGGGGCGGCTGTACACAGGCTAAGGGTACAGTACCCTGGTGCGTAACCCTTAAGTCTTACTGTAAGTCTCATTGCTCTAAATTATAAGATAGTTTGTTAATCTTTCATCTTTTTGATAGCTGTAAATTCGACTAAGACTAAGAAAACAAACCCTCCTACTACTGCAGAAACCACCTGATGGAGAGAGGTACTCCCTATAGTGGACTTTGTGGGAGGCTCCACCCAAATGGAGAGGTCAACGGAGAGGGGTACCTTATCAAAATGTCGGGATTTCATGTGTTCTAGAACAGAAAATGATAGAAGAAAATGTGATAAAAAGGTAGGTGCAGTGGCCTAGTGGTTTGTCTGCTGGACTCCAGATCAAGCATTCCGGGTTCGCACCCTGGCTCTGGCACTGCATGGTGATATTGGGCAAGACACTTAACTCTCATAGTGCCTCTCTTCACCCTGTGTATAAATGGGTAACCCTGAATTTAATTGTAGAAGGTAACCCAGTGATAGACTATTATTCCCTTTCTGGGGGGGAGTAGAAAATAGAAATACTCCTAATCACTTCATGCTACAGAAGCCGGGAAAAGCTTCTGCCTGATGGCCTACTTGGCTCATATGCAGTCTGTTTTTTTTTTTAAAAAAAATCTTGAACGGATGCACCTAACAGTTGATTCAAGTAAAATGTTTTGAAAAGGGGTGCAATATCTCTCTCTAGGTATGAGAAAGGGGAACCATGTTCCATGGATAATAGGAGGGTTGAAGAGGGGGGGGGGGGGGTTGGTGGTATAAATCCCATTTTCCCAGCCCAAAATTTTGCCCAAATCCCATTCTCAGCCTACTGTTTTCCCAAATTTTCAAAATCCCAGTCCCAGTTCTATTGTTTTTCTGCCTGTGATTCTCATTCCCAGTGACCCAATTTCCATTTACCCAATGTAAATTTGCCCAAACCCCAATTCCCATTTTACCCCTTTAGGCCCCTCTAACAAATCTGCTCCCTTTAAAGATACAAGTATTTTTTTAATAAATAAAAGGTACAGGGAAACTAAGAGCTGCAACATTTTAATAGCAAAATAATGTCTCATCTACTTATGTACATTATTTTTATAAACTGGAAATATATATATGAATATAATATAAATCAAAAACATATATCAATTTCAAATGCCAAAAAAATAAGTTTAATTTGCATGAAAATATTATATTAACATTTATCTGACATAATTTTTCTGACCCGGTTCAAAAGCATTTCCATTGGAAATGGTGATAGATAAACCACCCATTTATGACCAAGAATTATGTTTCTTATGCAATATTTTCTTCTAAGTATAATATATATAGCTTGTCAACATTAAAAGAAATTGTCTCAATCAATTTCCACCAAAACATCTGTACAAACTAACTTTTGCACTTGGGTCAGAAAGAGTTAGACCTCCACATTTACAATGGATCTAATACAATAAATAAGCAATTTGTCAAATTTTACAGCAGGCATTCACTTAAATGATTAAATCTTCACATCCCAAAAGATGGTCATCTCATTTAATACTTTATATATTTAGTTATCCTAGCTGAATACAAAGCAGTTTGTAGTATTAATTTACTAAATAATAATTTGACTACATAATATTTTCAGGCTGGCATTGTTAATTTGCAAGGTCTTTCATGGAAAGTCCTCAAACTGGTAGCTTGTAAGCTACCTGTAAGCCTGAAGAGTTCATTGAAAGTTTTGATTCGACTCACTAAATTCAAAAAAATACCGTACTTAAAAGAAGAGTCTCTCTGTACATGTCTTAATATAGCCTGATCCTTGGATAGATCTTAAATGGGTTTTGTAAACTTATGGCCCAAACTAAGTCGTTTACAATTACACATTACATTTTCATAAAAAATAACTTCTAGAGGTGAAGAAATGCTGATATTCAGGGCCCACTTAGATACCTAGACTCTAACTCCACAACCTTTATATTCATGATGGGACAAAATTTATTGAAATTATACGATTTCCAAACATTGTCCGACCCCAATTTTTTTTAATTCTGAGGCTCCAAAAATAGTCATAAATTTCTAGATTCATAATCTAAGATTTACCATTTCTTCATCCCTACTTCAGTTTAAACACAAAAAATAGCATACTTACTATTAATAGTTATAACGAAACTATATATATAAGCCCCAAGAGCGATCAACACAAAATTTCCCCTTACAGTCAGTATCAATACATATCACTTAGAGAAGTGATGTGAATAAATAAAACCATCAACCTGGGATCTATCTTATGATGCATCTAATTCTCAAAACCAACATTAAAATAAATGTATGAATACTTGTAAGGAGAATTGATGTTTTGATCTTGGGACTGAACAAGACAATTCTTATTTCACTTGAAGAGTGTTTCATAAGGAAAAAACATTGTTCTCTTTGTAAAGTAACAAAGTTAGTTTAAGTTAGTTTGAAGCATTCTTAAGAGCAATAGATGAATAAATTAAACCAAAAATGCCCGCAACCAGCCCAAATAATACCATAAACATCTCTAAAACTTTGGTATACCACCTTATTTTATTCCATTTCAGTTGCAAATGGAAGAGACAGGGAAAAATTAAAGTAATACAAACTCCAAACAAACTTCCAAATATACCCATGAGGAGCCCAAAATGAGGAACAGCTATGGCGATACCAAGGGTAGAAAAGACCAGGATAGCACGCGTCGCAATTACCCACAGGATATGATAACGCTTGTCCTTGTAGCAGATTGAAAACTTTGGTAATAGAACTATATCTAGAGTACCACTTACAACAAACATATTAAGAGGATAAGAAAAGTACACATTAACAACGACCAGGAATGTTGCTATTTTACTTAAGATGGAAGCATGCAAGGAACTAAGATTTAGGATTACAATGGACTGGGTATTGCTTCCAAAAGTAAGACAACAGAAAAGCCCAACCAAAAATTTTATTGCTGTTACAGAAATAAATGCCCCATGGGTGACCTTTTTGTATTTTTTTGGTTCCTGCATTGAGCCCTCAATCCCAGGAAACACTGTGTGCCCACAGTACGAAAACAAAATAATGCCCAGACTCACGGGAAATGTGTCTAGATTAAAGGAGGGGATGTTCCCCAAAGCCCAGGTGTTTGATTCTCCTAAACAAAATCCTAATAAAATAAAAACTATGATGAATACCGCTAAGACTGCAAGCATACTTAGCCAGGCCAGAATGGACAGTCTCTTGATAAAAACTGTGGGTAGCATGGCTAGCGCGCACACCAAGCACCACTCTTGGATGGACAACACGACCAGGCTTTTGAAGAGGTCCATCATACTGCTACCAAGCACCATCACCATCAGGACACAGCTACAGTAGGACAGACCCACAGTGACGAAATCGACAAGTCGCCCTCCTATTGGTCCCCACACGTCCGCTGCAATCTCGGCATAACTCGACCTTACTCGCTTACGAAGTCGGCTCTTCGGGGAAATTTCGTAGAGGCAGTCGACCAGTAACACTGCTGTGATATCGTCGAAGAATCCCACCACTAGAATGAGGAACAGGGCTGCGAATCCTCCCAGAGCGGTGGCGTAAGGCATCGCTAGAACACTGCTGCTAGCGAGTATCATGTTGATCATGTTCCACAAAGCAAGGATAGTCGTTGCTTGGCCGTCCTCTGATAGCTTTTCGATAAGAGTCATTGTTCCGCTCTTTGACTTCGAGCTTTGGACGCTTCTCCCGGGTATCGAGATCGCAACAGATCGTTGATTCAGAGACCTCGTGATTGATACTACACTAGAATACAACGAGAACTGGAACGAAGGGATGAATAAAGATGCTTGACTTGTCGTGAAAGTTGTCGTGAAACTTTTGCTGTTGTGCGTGTGAAAGCTTGAACCACTTTTCTCAAACATCTCGTTCGACTGAAGTAGAGGAGTGTTTTCATCCGGTTCGAATTCGTCCTCGGCTTCTTCTAGAAGTTGTTCTTCTTCGATTTGTTCTTTCGTCAACGGCATGTCCTCGAGAATTGTTACCAACTCAGGTTCTTTAATCACTGAGCTCGCCACCGGGGCTGGATTCGACGCTGTCAGATTAACAGAAACCATGTTCGTTTCCAAGCTTTCCTTGTCCATTTCTTTCTCTTGTCTTTTCCGAGTCTCGTACGGCTTTTCTTGCGTAAGAACGCAACGAACGGTCTACGTAGAGCAAAAGGGTTTATAGTTTCGACTGAGAATGAAAAGAAATGCGCGGCGTTCATCGGTCTGGTTTGCTCCACGTTAACCACGTCAGACTGGTTTGCCAAGTTTTTGTTTCTCGTTTAATTCAAGTTTCGCGCCTGCATTTTCTCACGTTGTTCCAGTAAAACCCCAAATAATTACGTGTCGAAGTTGATAATGCTTTTTATTCATGCTTTCATAACAAAAGTTTCGTCAGATCGTGTGGAAAAGTTGCAATTTACAATTTACATTCAAAATTGTTGAGATCGAGCTTGCGTGCGCGCCGAAAGGTCACGCAATATTGTAAATGGAACACGTGTTGATTCGAAGTGCAGAGAAAACCCCCAATTAATAAAAACCAGATACCCCATGGCGAATACAAGATTTTGAATTAAATACGTGCCAAAAAGTCGTAGAAATAGTGGAAAACAGAAATTATTACATACCGTTTTAAACATTTCGAAATATTAACAAAATCTTGCAAGAAAGGGGGAGAAAATAATTTTTACCGTCCCATTTGTATTGCGCAAACTACTAAACGCGCCATATTTTTGGCCTGCACCACATTGCGGTATATTCGTGTAAGTGTTCAGCACTGAAGCCGTGCGCAAAGTACAATTGCGTCTGTTATACCTCTTCCTGAAGTACTTTATTTTTTGGTTTTACAAAACAGGTTTTGTTTGGTTTGAACACGAAAAGAGCGCGGGAAGTCACGTCCGTTCAGTTTGACATCACGAATGCGTCACACAAGCCCTTCGGAATGTATTTCCGTTTGTTCTCGCGACGGGGGAGGGGAGGGTGGGTGTGGTAATTAATCCAAGAAAATAAAATAAAACTTTTGACTAGCCGATCAGACATATATTTTGTTCAAAATTACTTGAGTTTTTTATCCTCCACAAAACACCACAAAGGCAAGCTCCTTTCAAAAATAGAGGATATTAAATGGCTCTAATCCACGTACCCCTCTCACCCACATTTTATGAGGATGTTTATACATTTTTCTAAACCAGCCTGTTTTTAACCCTTTAAAACTTAAGTAGAATTTGTTTTGTCTCTAACAGTTAGATTAATTGATATTCAATAGAATCTGGCACAAGTCCATGATTTAAAATGTTATTGCATGTCAAGAAGGAAACTTACTGGCTTAGCTGTAATCTCGATCAAAAAAAAAATTTTAAGATGCTCAAATGTCCGAAATAAGGAAATGATTCTTAAATCACATAATAGTTGGCAGAGTGGTGAAACAAAGTTCTACCGTGGGAAGATGTCTGAAAATTCAAGTTCTGCTATAAAAGGAAATATTGGATGCAAAATACAAAGTTGACCCCTTTTTGTCATGGTACTGATAATTTTTTGCAATTTAAGTTTGACAGAGTGTGACAGAAAACTGTCACCCACTGATTAAAACAGACACTGGTTGTTTGTGAGCCTTTATATTTGTTTTACAAATTTGGATGACAAAGTCGAGATCAGGTCCGTTTTAGGCCATAGCCTTTTGTTCTTGTTTATCCCATCTCGAGGAAGGCATGAAAAGTTGACATGGTTATTTTTATTCCCTCCTCCTACAGTCCCAAACATAAGCACACTCACACTTCCCCATTCAATCATATTTTAAACCAAGTAGATTAAATTGTCTTTATTAGCATGCAAATATGATTTCCACTGATAGTACACAAACATTGTAAACTATGACTGTTCTCTGACTCACATAATTTACTGTATTCAAATTACATAATTGTCTTAATTTTATGTTTAATTTTTAAAATAATTATTCTTGTTTGTTTTATAAAGAAATCTTGCCCACTTTCATATTGCATGAATTGCAGCCTTTTGTTTTCATTTTGAGAAGGCTCTGTTGTTTAATTGTGTGAGTTGGTTTGCTCCAGGGGATTGGTCCAAAAATCTACCCCCAATCTCATGATAGACATGTTAAAAACTTAACAATCAAATATCTTAAGTTTTAGAATTACATACATCAGTCTAAAATGTATACAGGTTAAAAATGGGCCTTTTGATGTTTGCTTGTGATGAGTTACAAGCTACAGATTTGCAAACTACTACTTAATAGAACAAAGGCAGCAGAGCAGGGGGGATAGCTCCCAAAAGAAAATTTGGGGGGCTCATTCCCCAGCGTTTTGGTACGGAAAATATCGCGAGTGCAGCATCTTGTGATTGAGTTCAAATATCTTCAAAACTTTTCTTGGAAGTCTTCGGGAAACTTTGTTTATCTTCAGAAAAGTTTGAAAAACAATCATAAATGTTCGTATGGCCTCTGAACAACAATCGGAGAATCGTCATAAATCTTCGGTCTAAAAACTGCTCAGAAAACAAAACGTTTCTAGAACGGAAAAAAGTTGTTCCAAATAAGAAAACCTGTCGAGTGTTTTTGGGACAGTCTTTAAGCCCCCACGATCCAAAACACTCCACTGATTCATAAATACGAAGATGTTATAGAGTACACAGACTAATCTCAAGGAGCAAAATAAATCTGGTATGCCCATTGAAATTAGATGTCTATTGTACCAGTTTGAAACAAGTAAGCTAATTAGCCATAAGACATTGCTTGTCTGATGAGCTGGTGACTGACTGTTTCAATCTGCTTATTTTAATCATCAAATTTGTGTTAAATGATTATATATGTGATATGTATACCCCAGCTTGCAATTTAACTTGAATGGAAGAGGTTGTAATCTACTTGATCTTGATAACAACAGGTTATCAATTGCCATTAACTAATAAGTTATCAGGTAAACAAAATTATTTTCCAATGATATATACCAGTGGTAAATTTTACTGGTGAGGGTCTTTTATAGGAGGTCGTAAAGTCTGCAAACTAAACTTACCGGTATTTTGTTCTTCCTAAATCACAAATTGCTTTTGTTTTCTCCTAAAGACCAAAACACCATAATTTCCTGACCATTAACTACCAAATAAATGTGAACGAACTTGCACACCAACACTCAAAATTGGCTTAAACCCCCAGAGTATAATAGACCCTCACTGGTGAGTGCTAAATTTAATCAACTGTCAAAACCATGTCGCATGTTTATACAATCTACTGTACAGCAGACAAGCAAAATTCAGATTCAGTAAATTCTTATTTGCCTGCCTCATTTGTATAATGCTACAACAACTTATAAAGCTATAATAATAACAATAATAATAACAATAATATTAATATTAACAATAACAATAATATTTTAATAATAATAATAATAATTATTATAATAATTTATAATAAGATTAAATTTAGATATACAAGAAAAAATGCAAACATTAACAGTTGCTGTCATCTTGGCATCATTGTGCAGTGAAAATAACAGTCATTAGCAACAATATAAAATAAATTAAGAAAACTACAATAATTACTATTCAATAATAATATTATTATTTGATTTTACTGCTAAACTAAAGGCTTCAATTCTGGGAAATTCACTGCCAAATGCTTCAACTATGGAAAAATTCTTAATAATAATAATTTATGAATAATAATAATTTATGAATTTATATTGCGCAAAAGCGCATTACAATATTAAAACTTAAAAATATTAAAATATACTAACTATATACAGGGCTCAAAATAATTTTTGGATACTGACCGGTCATGTTGACCGGCCAAATCAATTTTTGCTCGGTCATGTCTCGTTTTTGACCGGTCAAAATATTGATTATTTACTTTGAAACAATAGCCTATTCTGCCAAAAATTTCGCCTCATAAGCTAAAACACGCGTTGTTAAAGATCGCTAAAAGTGTCATTTTATTATGTTCGCTTTTTGAATTTCCATTTCTTCTGCGTTCTACTCTACATAAAATAAAATGCTATAATGTTATGTTACTCTGCATAGTTTTACATTAGTTAACGACTTATGGGTGGAGGCGATCTTGGTTGTAAGCACTTTACTGGTCTTTATTACCGAACAGTAAATACTAGTTATGCAACGCTTTCGAGTGGTATACTATGGAATATCCCACGAGTCACTTGTATTTTCTCGGTATACACACGAGCCTTTAGGCGAGTGTGTATGCCAAGAAAATACAAGTGACAAGTGGGATATCCCATAGTATACCACGAGAAAGTGTTGCGTAACTATTTTATACCATGCCATAGAAAATACGCTTACTAAATTTCGTCGAGAATACAGTCGCAGCGCACTATGGGAAGGTTGGGTTGAATACCGTCGAATATACAACGGCTTTCCTGTATTCTGATTGGCTGTATTTTCTATGGCATGGTATAAATAGTAATAGGACATATGCCCATGCTACAAGTGAGATAACTTTGCCTTTGCTCGGACTCGTTGTTCATCGAGCTTCCTATAAGATGCCCTAAGACTAGTTAATAGTTCTCTTTCTTCAAGACTGCCAAGAGATTAGAAAGAAAGCCTACGTCACTTCGCATTTCGTTTGAATCTGTAGACGCCGGACGCGGAGACCATTATTTTTTTTTGTACAGTACGAGCAAACGTTTACCGGGACTCTCTTTGACAATTAAGTAGCACCACGTCTTAGGTGGTCAAATTGTCAGCACACATGGGGACATGTTCAGTTGTGAAATAGGCGCAATTTAAAGAAACTTTGCTGACATAGCATTCAAAGCGTGTTTAATGATTTTATTATTTTCTCATGGTCTTGCTGGTGAAATACACGCTACGAACTCGTACTTTCTAAAGGTGCATATAGTTTTTTAAATCCTCTAACGAGTGCTGTTTTTCTCGGCCCGCCTGACAATTGAAACTGTAATTGCGTACGCGTGTTTTATAGCAGACGTTGATTGATGCCATGTTCATTGTTGTCTGTTTAGCGTATTTACAGACGTGGATGTTTCCTGGTTTATTTAAGCAAACCGCTAACAAATCCGAAGAGCGTGACCGCCTCATCTGTATTCTACAAATTTGTGACTGCAAGCTGCTATGATATTTTATGATTTTACTGTAAAATTGCAAGAAATACTGCAAATAAATTTTTTTGTGTGTGTTATTCATTTGAAAGCTGTGTACATGACCGGTCAAAATGACCGCCGAACCAAAATTTTGTCCGGACAAATCGTCATTTTGGCCGGACATTGTCCGTTGACCGACCGTTATTTTGAGCCCTGATATACATTACAATATTAAAACATAAAATTATTAAAATAAACTAACTATATTCACATTATTGACTAGATCTAAAAGTTAAAAAAAAGCTAATTTAAAAAGATATGTTTTAAGACGAGATTTAAAACTAAAAATAGAACTAATATTACGAAGGCTAGCTGGAAGCGCATTCCAAAGTGTAGGCGCACTGACACTGAAAGATCTGTCACCAAAAGACTTTTTCATTTTCCCTTCTGGGTGCACTAAAAGCGTACCTGAATTTATAGAGCGCAGTGAATAGCGTGCGTGCCTCCTTACCTTAATTAAGTTACAAATATAAGTTGGAGCCATGCCATTAAGAGCCTTAAAAGTTAAAAGTAAAATTTTAAAATGAATTCTATATATCTAACAGGTAACCAGTGTAGTTCTTGTAAAACAGGTGTGATGTGGTCATATTTACAACTTGAAGTAAGCAGCCTAGCCGCGGCGTTTTGCACTCTCTGCAATTTAGCAATCTCGCAGTCCGGTAGCCCATAAAGAAGTCTGTTAAGAATATATGAAGTATTGGCAGAGTAACAATAATCTTAATTAACACCAAGCATAAAATTTTACCAATAAATGGGTTTTGACACTGGAGTTCAGTCCCTTTTAAAGGACTAGTCTCACCAACTTGGCTATGTAGCCATGTGCTATTGATTTGAAGTGACTTGATTCTTTTAAAACAGTAACAAATGGCCACAACGTCAAATAGGAGAAACTGGGCCTTAAACATGCACCCGGCACGTTAAGGTTAACCAACAATTTTACTAAAATGTACGAAAAGAGTCCACAAGAGCCTTCCCTGAATACACAAAACCAAGACCACCAGCAAGAAATCCAAAGATAATAAGAATAATCTCGCCTGTGATGTGATACCAGCGGAGAAACTTCCATCGCAGCTTTAGATGGGCTATACATGGAAATCCAAAGGACAGACATGTCCCAGTGAAGCTGCCAACAAACCCCATCAGGAGACCAAAGTGCGGCACAACAAGGGCGATAAACAGTGCTAAGGTTACCAGTATTGTCCTTGTCAGCAACAACCAATACCAGTGATGTTTTGTTCCTTTCTGCAAATGTGGAAAATAAGGGGCAAGAGTGTTGTCAAATGTTTCCACCACAACAAACAGCGGAAGAGGGAACGAGAAAAAAACATTTAACGCAACAAGGGCTGTTGCTGCGGTGTTGAATGCTACATCCCCTGCCAGATTCACGGTGAACACTTGATCTGTAAGAAGGCCGAATGTCAACACAGCAAACGTGCCAAATAGTGCTTTCACGATAGCTGAGATGAAAAATGAGATATGCATCATCTTGTTGAAGTTCTTGGGTTCTCTCATGCTGCCTTCAATGCCTGGAAAAACTGCATGAGCACAGTAACTGAACGTAACAATGCCAAACCCGACAGGAAATGTGCTAATGTTGAAGGAAGGAATATTATCCACTGACCACTGATCATAGTGTACAAAACAGTATGCTACCATGACAACCAGGGCAGACATGAGGGAAAACACAGCCAGCATGCTCATCCAGGCAATAAGTGACAGTCTTGTGATGAAGACACTTGGGAGCACGGCCACGGCACAGATGACGGCCCATTCGTTCAAGGTGAGCGGAATGTACTTGTTTGTAATCTGAGAGAACATGGTGGTTAAAAGGACCAGATACAGGACTGCTGCGGCATACAGTTCTATTGTCTGGACAACACTAACTACCTTGCCTCCAATGCCTGGCCACACGGCTTCACCTACATCAGGATATGAGTTGCGAACTCTCTTTCTCAGCTTGCTGCGGGGAGAGATTTCGTACAAACAGTCGACCAGAAGTATTCCAGTAACGTCACAGAACATTGCCACGATAAAGATACAGAGGACCGCTGCCACCCCTCCCTCCCGAACAGCATAAGGCACCCCAAGGATACCCATGCCTTGGATCAGATTGGTGACATTCCAGCCAGCCAAGACAGCAGAAGCTTGTCTATCCAGACACTCTTTCTCCACTAAGGACACTGTAAAATGGGACACGGTAAACGAACGGAATCGTTTAAAATTTGTGTTCCACGCCGAAGAAGGCGATACCGGCTCGTCGGGATCTACCGTGCGTACGAGAGGAGTTCTTTCAGTAGATTGTGATTGTTTATTCCTGTCCACAATTCGAAGTTCGAAGCTTGCCTCCTTCTTGGTTTCAGTGTCACTGTTTCTTGGGGTCAGTGAATTCGACAGGGCAAGCTGTAAATCAGGTTCACTGTATTCAAGTTCGTCCGCCATGCCAACCGTTCAATTGTGCTGAAACGCTGTTTAGGATCGTTCAAAGTCGGACAGATCACGCAGCAGGACACCCTCTTGTCTAGAATACCACTGTTGCCAGACGTGATTTGGCAAAACAAAAGAAAGCAAGACAAGAAAATAAACTACAACTGCGCTTCTTTTCTAATTCTCCGGTGGAAAACAATCAAGTTTACGCAGTCACCCCCTCTCAAGCTTTTGCGTGAAATCTCACATTTGATTGGTTAAACAGGTCGAAGTCCCGCCTTCGAATAGACGGCGAAATAATATGCACAGCAAAAAGCACGTGTATTATAGAGAATCTTGTGCAGGACGTGGAAAGCCTGGCAAAGTAGAGACTAAATAGTTCGAAAATAAACTAATTTTGATAATTTCCATGCCTGGTTATCCACATTTGTCCACGTTTTTTTGTCCAATACGCTCGCGAAAAATTCGCTTTGTACAGCCGTCAGGGCCTGTCACGGTCATGTCACGCTCTTGTGACGGTCCAGTCTGAAATCTCGAATATAATTGGTTGGGCTTGCAGTGATTTCCGTAAAAGGAGTGTGAAAAGACACAAACAAAATCACATGTGATACAAGCGAAGATCATACTAGTATCAATTGTGTCTTGTTTTGGGACATAAAAATACAGAAAGGCTAACGGATTTGCATATTGTACCAATTTGAAAAGCTGTCTGGACCCGCGCTGAACTTGTTAACGAAGAACTCAGAAGGAGAGCACTGACTAGTGGAGAATAAAGAAAAATGGACAGTGGATCTGCAGCCTCAGCTCTGTCCACAAGTCCCCCGAACAATGATAGCGAAGGGATACCATTACACAAGCCATCGCTGCGGACCGTTGACGAAGACTCGCCTCTGTTGTTCGCTCCAACTGACGATCATGGGAGCTTGAGGAAGTCAAGCTTTGCAGAGAGCGTGCGGAAACTGCGAGGTGCAACAATGACTGTGTCGATCCTGGAGAAACCGTCAGACGATCGCCATGCGTCTGCTTGGCTAGCGGGCTGGAATGTCACTAATCTTATCCAAGGCACAGGTATCCTCGGTGTACCGTATGCAGTCATGATGGGAGGCTGGGCTTCTGTAGCTGTCATTGCTATAGTCGCCGGCATATGCTGCTACACTGGGAAGCTTCTGGTTGAATGCCTGTACGAGGAGTCCAAACGGACGGGTCAGCGCAAACGAGTTCACGTCAACTACCCGGAGGTCGGTGAAGCGGCGTGGCCAGGCTGGGGAAACAGAATAGTCAGCGTCGTGCAAGTGTGCGAGATGTTCGGTGGTGTTATCATGTATATTGTGCTGCTTGCTACCGTATTCAACGACATCTTGTACGGGTTGACGCCTCTGGATATCTATCAGTGGGCCATCGTGTGCGCTTATGTTGCGTTACCAGGAATCTTCATCACGCGCGTGTCAGTGATCGCTTGGATCAGCATGATCTCTGTGTTTGCGCTGTTGTCCAGCATCGCCACCATCATCATCTACTGCATCACAGAGTACAAGGACATGTCCCTCTCCAAGATTCCTCCCTTCGACCCTGAGAAGTTCCCCATCGGTTTTGGCATCATTGTGTTCAGCTACTGCGCGCACGCTGTATTCCCTGGTGTGGAGGGGAGCATGAGGGAACCCAAACAATTCCCCATGATGATGAACCTTGCATTTGGTTTGGCTGCCGTGGTGAAAGTCCTGCTTGGTCTGTTGTCAGTGCTGAGGTTTGGCAACCAAACAGAACAAGTCATCACAGTCAACATGAGCATCAGTCCAATCTTCAACATTGTCGCCACTGTCCTGGTAGTGACCAACGTGTTCCTGGCCTTCCCGATTTGCATGTTTGTCGTTTTAGAAACATGGGACGCTAAGGTTCTTCCATATTTTCCACATCTAAGCAAGGATGGCAAATACCACTGGTTCTGGTTGCTGCTGACCCGAGTCATGCTTCTCACATTCGCCTTGTTCCTGGCCATCATTGTGCCGCACTTTGGTCTGTTAATGGGTCTGGTCGGTAGTTTCACTGGTACTTGCCTTTCTTTTGTTTTCCCTTGTGTATTTCACATGATCTTGAAATGGAATAAGACTCCATGGTACAGCATTCTGTTCAAGATCGTGGTAATCATGTTTGGTTTAGTGTGTGGTGGGTTCGGACTGGTGTTTTCTGGAAGAGAGCTTGGAAAAGCCTTCTCTTTTGGTTAAACTGTTAGACATACAGTAGTATCATGATTTTCTCAAACCTCCACTGGAAATGAAAATTGGTTCGAGAAATCTTGATTTTGAGTAATCAAGGGTAAAATGCAATGTTTGACTGAGTGAATTAAGCAATATATAAAGGGAAAGCAAATTTTTGGTTCAAGTTGTCATGCAGGAGGTTCAAAAATGATGGGTTTGAGAAATCTTGATTTCACTGTATGTTTTAACTGTTAGATATATTGTTTCAAAGGCAAATATTAAACAATGAGTCGATGAATGGGTGTATGAAAAATGTAATTATTGTCATAAGTTTTTATCTTTACTTGAGTAAAATAATATTTATCTAAATAGAATAAAATGGTGTGTGTTCCACATTCCCAGGACATCTCTTTCCTGATAATTTCTTAGATGGTGCAGGTCGCTGATGGACCATCTAAGAATCATGCTAGATGTCTCTGGGCAAGATAAAGAAAGGCTTTGGGTTTGAACTTGTGGATTATATCATGGTTTTATGTTTTATACGGGCACCTGATTTAAATGTTGCAATATTTTGTTGGGGCAAAAGTAGAGTGTAGTCTATAAATTATAAATATTTGTGATATAGATCATCTTGAAAATTCTGAGCATTTTCCAGATTTTGCCAATATTGTGTGGTGCCATGGTCCAAATATTTTCTCAGTGTCCTGATGTATAATTTTCAAGTTTCCTGGTTAATTTTGAAGTGTGTCATGCCAGCAAAAGTTTTCTGTAGACCAGACAGGGTGTTACCAGTAAACGTGGGGGTGTTATATTTAACTAACACTGTATACAACAGTGGAGTGGTAGCAGCTTAGGACTGAAAAGAATCAATAGTGTATTTAGCAGCTCTTGTAAGCCTGTAATTCTACTGGTCCTCTAGTGTGGCAGTTGCTATTTTTTGGGGGGAGTGTTCCTGCTGTTGGTTCTATTGTTTTCTTGACCAAAAACCTTTAATGAGGCCCTGCCAGGGGGGGGATCCCGTGTCGCTTGTCTAAATTTTAAAATGTACCGTGTCGCTGTTCTATCGAGTTTTTATCGCACTTGCCGTTGCTGTCAGTAGTTGAATTGAAGGAAAAATTCTTGTCATTGTCGGAATTTAAGTTTTTCCAAAAGGGTTGTCGTTTGTCACGATTTTATTTTATGTGCTGTTACTACTATCTGGGCCGTGTCGCTTGTTGGAATTTACCCTGGCAGGGCCTCTTAAATCTTAAATGTATGGGTGTGTAACATTGGTGGTGTCTAAGTTAGTGACTGTTGCTTATGGTAAATGTTATTGATAAAATCAATGGTGATTGCTATTGCATCAATTTTAAAACTTGAGTACCAACAAGCACAAAATGATTGACACTGAAGTGACAGTATTGGTAACAAATTAACAATTTGTAGTTAATTTTGCTAATGCAATCAAATATTTTGAAATGTAGGTGACACACAACCCTAACCCAGAGTCACTAGGTTATTTTCTGGGCACAAGTTATTTGTACTAGCATGATAGTGATAAAATCAGTGATGAAAGTTTCAAAATTTCGCAAATAAAATGCTTATTTTAATAAAAAAATAAACAAATTTCTCTACTTTTGTGTTTTTTGTGTTCTTTTTGGCTTGATGGCCCATAACTGTCCACAGCCTGCTCATCGATCCAAAAAAACACGAAAAAATAGAGGGCTGTGGACAGTCTAGATGGCCCATTGCAATAAGCTTCCCCACCAGCTGTTCCTGGGAATAAGAACCTGAGACGGTCAATGGATGAAACCATGGGACTCAAGAAAAGTAAGTTGCTATTGAGACAAATCAATCTTTTGGTCAAAATAATTTTACAGCACTTGTAAAGTTTATTTAAGAAATTCACTTTTTAGAATTGAAGCCAATTTTAGGGTCACCTGTCACACAACACTTCTTGAAGCGTTGTGTGACGTCTTTGATTTTTTGGAAGCTCCGAGGGAACGCATCATTTTGTTGAAAAGATAAGAATATTGTCGTTCAAATGTACTGTTCTGATGAACACAAGTCAATGACCCTGCCTCCTTTAATTATATTACTCGCTGGTAAACAATGAACGATTGTACACAATTAATTGGCTCTGTGATTGGCTAGCAGGCTAGTCCTGGTGACTCCTGGGAAAACAAAACACGTGCAAAATATACAAAGTGCGTTCCAAATTTACATCACAAAACGTTTGTATTCGAACGGCAAAAGAGCAAGAGAATTACAAGTACGTGTTTACTTCTCGATGCGATTACTGTTTACAGAAAACTACACGTGCTGAACAACCTGAAAACACAGTCGAACATTGTGAACGGAAACAAGCAACATGGCTGAAAACAACGCTCTGCTTGCAACCCCGACCCCAACAATAAGACGACCCGCTGAAGAAATCGCTATGGGTGCATCCAAGCCCACTGTTGTACCATTGGGAGAGAAATCGCCGTTGATTCAAGGCGAGCCTGAAGTTGGAAAAAGCTTTCTTGGGATGAGCTTGTCGAGAATGGCTCTGTCGCGAAGTTTGATGCGATTGCGTTCTGCAACAATGACCATGTCCTTGATCGAAAAACCCTCGGACGATCGCAGAGCTTCTGCGTTTCTCGCTGGCTGGAATGTGACGAATCTTATCCAAGGGACAGGGATTTTGGGCATTCCGTACGCCGTGAAGCTCGGTGGGTGGGCTGCCGTCGTTTCTATTATCGTATGCGGATTTCTTTGTTGTTACACGGGCAAGTTGTTAATTGAATGTCTGTATGAGGACTCCAAGCGCACGGGACAAAGGAAAAGGGTCAGGGTCAATTACCCGGATGTTGGCGAAGCCTTTTGGCCCGGATGGGGGAACAGGATCGTCAGCATTGTGCAGGTGTGTGAGATGTCTGGAATAGCTGTCACATACATTGTACTACTGGCTACCATCTTCCTCGACTTGTTTCAAACCAAAACATCCATGAATGTTTACGAATGGTCAGTTGTCGTGGGCTGTTTCGTCCTTCCTGGAATCTTTATTACAAGAGTGTCGATCATCGCCTGGATCAGCATGATTTCGGTTTTCTCTCTGTTCTCTGGAGTCCTGACCATCATAATCTACTGTGTTACGCAGTATGACAAGATGAGCGTCCACAACATGCCAGGTTTCCAACTGAACTCTTTTCTAATCGGTTTTGGCATCATTGTGTTCAGCTTCACAGCACATGCTGTGTTCCCAGGGGTGGAAGGAAGCATGCGGCATCCAGAACAGTATCCTATGATGTTGAACCTTGCATTTGCAAACTCAACGATTACAAAAGTTATTTTGGGCCTTATGGGTGTGTTTCGATATGGACAGGAGCTGGACCAGGCCATAACCATCAATATCAAAACCAGTCCTGTCTTTTACATTCTGTCCAACACCTTTGTGGTGGCCAATGTTGTCCTTGCATTTCCCCTTGTCATGTTCGTCGTATTGGAGACCTGGGACAGCAAAATGCTTCCTCACTTTCCTCACCTGTCCAAAGAGTCTAGTTTCCACTGGTTTTGGTTGATTCTAACTCGGCCATTGCTCCTTACTTTTGGCATCTTTCTGGCAATCACTGTTCCTCATTTTGGTCTAGTTATGGGCCTGCTCGGCAGCTTAACAGGGACCAGTTTGTGTTTCATATTTCCTTGCGTTTTCCATCTCAAGCTGAAGTGGAAGAAGCTGAACTGGTTCCAAGTGGTGTGCAGAGTTGTCGTCACAGTGTTTGGTGTTGGCTGTGGAGCCCTTGGAGTGGTGTTTTCTGCTATTGAACTGGTCAATGCATCCAACTGAATAAATAAATGTAGATAAAATAAGATATATTCCTTAGCAGCACCAAGTTGGGCAGATAATTCCTTAATTACTCTGACTTCTGAAAGTGTGTTCACAAACTGCAATTTACAACAGGGCCATACCTAGGATTTTTTGTCTGTGGGGGCAAACTCGGCTAAACTCAGCTGCGGGAGCAAACTCCAACATAGCCACAAGAAATAGCCCAGCAAAATCAAACACTATGTTAAAATTAAGTTTTCCTGGCAGGGGCAACTGCCCCCCCCCCCCCCTCAACTAGGTAGGGCCCTGTACAATCATGGTGAAGATCATTTAACAATAATTTTACTGGATTGGAAGGATAAATGGAAATGTTTTAAAAACCAAAGGAATTTTTGGGGCCAAAAGCACGAAGCCTGTATAAATATTGTAAAATAATAAATTATTCATCTTGTTAATCCAAGGCTTGTATATTATTTACCTTTTTACTCAAAAGTGTTCACCAAAGCACAAATTTTACAACTTTAAAAGAAAAAAATTCAGTATAGGGCAGCGTTTTAAAAAATACTCCTATTATGCAAAAGTACTACATACTCAATAGCCTTCATAGGTATAATTTAAATGGTCACATGCTAACTTTTATCCACATAGTTTTTAACCTGTGTAGCATAACAAATGTAGTGAGTACTACATGAAAGTACCACTCACTAGCGTTTGTCCACACATTTTGATGCAATTGGTTTTTAAACCAATTTAAACATTGAATAAATAAGTTAAGGATAGATATTTAGTTGACCATGTAATTTATTTAATAACCACAGTATCCAGATTGATGTGTTAGTGGCATGTTACACGTAAACAGAATTTCATGAATAAGTAGTTTTTTCAAAAAACCTGTTTTCTGGCAGGCTATATATTCAAGCGTACATCACTTAGCTGCAAATTTATTGCAATATTAAAGTATTCATCTCAACTGTAACAATGTTTTGTTTATGTTTTCATTGTCATTGTTTTTTCAAAATTTCCCAGTTTAAGTGAAACTGCTATTCCCCCTTATGGCCTGGTCACCAAAACAGAGAACTTCTTTCTTGTGTTAAAATGGAGAATTTGAAAACCAAGAGAAAATAAGGGGGCAGAGAGGCCTAGGGACACTGAGGCCGGTGGTCAGGATATCAAAAAGTCATTCAAGTTATTTTTAGATCTGCGGACGTTCACGAAAGCGTAGTTCCAGTTCTAGTGAAATCAATAAACCATGCCAGCGTGACATTTGTTTTATCGACTAATGAACATTCAGCATGGGATAGTCTCTCTTTGTCCCCTTATTTTCTCTTGACAAACCCTGGCACCTTGCCCTGGAGACTACAACTCCCCAAATAATAATTTTTTCATCTTTAATCTAAATTCTGTCAAAAAATTACGAAGCTTCTTGAAAAGTTTCCTACGAAACAAGCTCTTTGTTTATGTACGGTAGCTTTGATGTGCAGTGAAAAGCGCAACAATTAGTCGCCTAACGTTTACTCGCGTAAACAAAGCTCGACCTTGCTCGTCCGTTTCTTGACCAAAAAGCCTGCCAGAACCATCAATTTGTAGCAGAAATGTTTCTTTTTCTGTAGGAAAGCTTCGGTAGACGAAAATAACCGACGAATGTATTTTTTGGCCGGAAACTGGTACCGGTGTCACAGCGGATTTTGTCCCCCCGCCGATTTTGTCCCCCCGGACCAAATCCGCTAGCGGATATTGTCCCCCCGGACAATATCCGCTAGCCGATATTGTCCCCCCTTCGCCGAATTTGTCCCCCCCCTCAACAATTGTTATTTAAGCTTTGTTTCCCTCTTACTCAATAAACTTTCCATTTGCAAACTTTTTTGCAACGTTCCCTCGAATGACAACACAGAACGTGTTATAATTCTGCCATATTTATTATAGTAAATATAGTCACTTCTTATAATAGCGATGCAATTTTGCGTTCTATGCTGGTCTCTAAGTTATTTCAGAAATTTACTATAATTCATTGCAAAGCTTGTCGTAAACAAAAGACCTGACTAAACACAGCGTCTAACTACGGTTCCTGTTAGCAATGAATCGAAAACGTTAATCTTAAGCTTGTTTGAGTTGCGGCTTTAATAATCGCTCTAATATGATTTTTTCAAAAATTACTCTCTCAGTCTTAAGCAACGTCGACATGAAACAAATTCTAAATTCTTACTTTTAATTACGCCTTAATATGAACAAAAGCAGTTGCAACTAACGGTAACCCAAACTCTTAGGTGATCTCCGTTCTATCCTTATTTTACGGCTTAATATAGATAAACTAACGGTACTTAATCTTAGAAAATCGTGATCTCCGTTCTATTCTTATTTTACCGCTTAATAAAAATAAACTAACGGTAGTTAATCTTAGAAAATCGTGATTTCCGGTCTGTTCCTATTTTACGGCTTAATATAGATAAACTAACGGTACTTATTTCAGAAAATCGTGATCTCCGTTCTGTTCCTATTTTACAATTTAACGCGTTTATTGTCTGGTGGTCTGCATACGCGACAAAGCCACTCGCCCTCTGGGGCAGTCTCGAGTCCTTCGCAAGCAAGGTGGAGCCATTCGTCACACAATTCACATTGAATCATGTCGTCCCAACATTCTGGTCTTGAACATGAACAGAACAGTCTTATGTCACAGTTTTGTCTTTTGCTGAATCTTGGTGTTGCTTTGTCCCGCGGGAAAGGTTCAAAGTGACCCCTTTCTAGACACTTCACTAAATGCTCGCGCATTTTTCCTTGTTCAAAAGAGACGTCCGAAGGGTTGTTTCCAGCGGCTAGCTCGTAAGCGAAAGCGATGGCAAACAGGCCACAGTCCACCCCTCCTCGTTGGACCTGCGCAGGAGGAAGCTCCACAGCAAGAGTGCTACCTGTTGCCAAGTTCTTATAGCATTCGGCTAGCTGAACTTCCATTGATGACGTGAGCCGTTTGGAGGAGGAGCTATCGTACACTCTCAGGTGTCCATCGATGGATGTGGAACAGACCCAATGATTCTTGCCCGTATGGTGGATTTGGATCGATTCTTCGGCAATAGTGGAGAATGACGTTTGTGACAGAACTGTGTCTTGCCAGCCGCCAGTGTTCGGGAATTGTTTCATTAGAATATTCTGCGCTTGATTGATGACGTTGTCGTCGAGGCGATGGTTGCCAATGATCGTTTCACGATCCTTTCCTGGAAGATTAGCTTTAAGAGACGTAACTGGCTTTCGTGCGGTGTTCTTTGCAACTTTTTCGGCGGTAGATTCGGCAGGCTTCTCTGCAGAGGTACTCTCCTTTGGCTGTGAGTGTACAGGCTGATAATACACTTTCAATCTTGAGCTGTTGTATGATGTTTTTAGTTCGGTTCCGTCCTGGTTTCGTAGCCTGTATAGACCTTTTGGGAGGACCTTACTGATGCTGTAGGGACCTGACCACGGCTGCTGTAGTTTTCCTCCTTTTCTTGCCTCGTTACGCATGTTCCGGAGCAGCACGACATCACCCTCCTTGAATTTCAGTGGTTGGTGTTTTGCATCGTACGACTTCTTTTGCCGCTCTTGTGCTTTGTTGATGTTCTGCATCGCCTTAGCCTTAACTTGGTTGCGAACGTTCATCATAATGCGGACTTTCTCATCAAAGTCAGAGGATGCATCTTCATCGGTACCAGAGAGTGAATCGCTATCAGTGCTGCTGGGCTTTGACTTAATTGCCATCTCGATTGGTAAGACAGGTGCACGGCCAAACATCAACTCGAACGGCGTGAATTTCGTGGAGTCGTTTTTGCTGGTTCGATAGGCGAACAGAATGGACTTGATGTGCACGTCCCAGTCATTTTGGTTTTCGTTTACAAACTTCACTAGGGCTCTTGTAAGTGTCTGGTTCATTCTTTCGTCAAGGCCATTTGATTGAGGGTGGTAGGCCGAGCTAATCCTATGGTCAGTGCCACACAAGTTAAACAGCTCCTCGTTAACCCGGTTAACGAATTCCCGACCCTGGTCAGACATCACTATTTCTGCTACTCCGTATCTGGTTATCAGGTCGTACAGGAAATCCGCCACACCTACAGGGCCAATGAATATTTTTAAAACAATTAGCCTAGGAGCCCGATTTGTTTTCAGTGAGGGATTTTTTGTAGTCAGTGTCTTGCTACAATTTGACGCAACGTTTTTTAGTATAACCCCAGTGCGACGCGCCTTACCGTGGCCACCCAACAAACTTTTTCACAAGTGTCATCTTGTAATATTTTACATTTTCACTGCGTGTTGTTGATAAATCGATGTAACTATATCTATTTGATAAATAATATTGTGAGTGCGCACTTGTAGAAAAGTTTGTTGGGTGGCCAGGGTAACGCGCGTCGCACTGTAAAGACTCATTAAACACAGAATATCGCTAAAATAGAATTTTTTAAGTGTTTGATTTATCAAGGAATTATTTACGAAACAGACGCACTTCTACTCACGCTTTATCTCTGAAACGAAGTCGTTGACTCCTACTTTTTTGGCATTTCTGACCAATTCTGACACAAGTAATTCAGTAGCTTTTCGCAGTAAAAATTTTAAAAGAATCTAACGCGCAAACTAGTGTCCGTAAAACACTCCTTCCGATACGTAATGTTACTGCGTTTAATTGACGTTTCTTTGAAATAGCTAAGTTAAGTCAAATACTGATCAGTACCTTTCTTGATTTTTACATGTACTAAATAAGTCGATGCATAGGTTTCCGCTGAATATTCAAGCAATAAAGGCAACAAATTAAGTTAACAAAAAGACCTCATAGCATGAAACACACCTATCGAAATTTCAGTTCTCAAGCTTACCCCGCGCAAGAAAAATGGTTTAAATGGTTCAATTACAGTGTACGAAACGTTACTGTGCCATGAGTAGATTTTTGGTAATAAAATTTTGCGCAGTTATTGCTCAAACCTTAAGCGGACTTAAAATATATATTCCATAGTAGCTTTAAAGGTTTCCCCCCATTATGAGTTCGCTACAATTAGTTTACGTCCAGGTTTTATTTTTTTTTTTTTTCGTATTTATTATTTCGGCTTTGTCGAGCCGTTGAATAACAAAATTACTCTAGTAAACTTGAAAGGAGCGAACTCAAGATAGTGCAAACAGTTTTCATAAACATCTTTTTTTTTTCTTAAGTGACTTTTAAATCAACTACTTTGAAATCATTTTCAATGAATATATTTCACCCTATGAAAGACAAAGCTAACATCGGAAATCGCTTACCTTCTGCCGATTTGCTTTCAAGAGGAGCTGCCTCTGGCCACTTGCTAAAATAACAGGTACAGGTGATAAGGCACTTGTTGCCACGGGACGTCTCGGGTAGGGGTCCCACAAGATCAATGCCAATTCGATGCCATACAGTGTCCTGTACTGCAATGGGATGGAGCTGGGCTGACGGCTTGTTGAATTTGTTCGAAGTACGCTGGCAAACATCACAATGCTTGACTGTTTCATCGCAGTCTTCGCTTACTCCAGTCCAGTAATAGCGGGATGTAACCTGAGAGAAGGACAAGAGCATAAAAGTTATTAACAGATAAATTAAACTAAATAAATAAACATAATTTTCAACACAATATCAAAATTCTAGACAAGCATCATTGCATGGATGAATTTTGTACAAACCTTTTCTCGTGTCTTGTCACGGCCAAAGTGCCCGGCAAGTTTGTCATAATGACAAGCTTTCAGGATTTTCTCTTGCTCGTCTGTGTTGTGGACCCATCTCTTTGGTTGGCTGTTCTTTTTACCAACAAAAAACAACGCACCATCGTCCAAGACGAAGTTTTGCGCTTTTCTACGTATAATCCGTTTTTGGTCTTTAGTAAAATCATCGGGATACTGGTTATCGCGAAGATAGTAGAATACTTCATTGTACGCTTTCGTTTCCGCCATGGCTCACAGTAAGGAAGCACGAGACAAATGTTAATTTTAGCAGAAATAGTGACCCTTTTTATACATAACGCAAACAATAGATGCAGTCCAGATAAAACTGTTTGTTGTAGGCGGAGCTGAAACTTCATTGTGAAGGACGTATTAACAATAACACAATCGCTATCACACGTTCCACTAACGCCTCGCTCAGTTATTCAGAAAAATTAACAAACAAGCAAATGTTATTCGCAGGCTATAACTTTTTATAAAGAGCATTTACTTTTAATAAACTATTGTTATCAAATTTTGCAGAATTTCGGTTGATGAGGATAACCGTTCGAAATTCGGAAGGCGGACTTTAAAAAATGGTTTACAAAATGAATGATGAAGTCAAAAGAAAAATGAATTATCAAGTCAGTCAAAATGAATTATCAAATCAGTAAAATACGCGGTAAGCATATTTTTTACTTGTTTAACTTGCTTTTTAACTGTAACAGTTAACTTCATTTTTGCGCTTTAGGCGAACCTCTTTTTCTAACCACTGTCTACACGCTTGCGCAGGCAGCTACTGAATAGCCGACAAACTTGCTTTATCGGAACTGCTACAAAAAAAACTTTTTAACGAAGTCGCGGAATCTCTTTTAAAAAAAGTTGTGAAATGTAAACAAAAAGACAATGTAATTAGTCTTTTTGAGCGAGTAATTGTCCATGCAGTAACTATTGATTACTCCATAATGATAATTTGTTCAAAGTGGAGTAAACTAGAAAAAAAAAAAACGCGCTGTTAGCAACTTTATTTAATTTGAAACTAAAGACAACGAGAGAATATTAAACACACAACAGTAAATGTGTTTTTACACTTTCGTTATAAGAATAGTTATCATACCGTGAACGCGTATTTACTCTAGCTTCACAACTAATTCAAAGAAGGGATAAAACTCGCGTTTGCGCTTTTTGTGAAAATCTTTTTATTTCAAGTTTACAACTTTTAACAAAGCTTATGCAACAAAAAACACTTCTTACGCTGCAAAAGTCGAGAAAACTGCTCTTTGTTTTATCGGCAAGCGAAAAACTGTTTAATGTCGGAAGCTATTTAAAAGAAATCTATTGTCTAGAGTAAAAGTCGAGAAAACTGCTCTTTGTTTTATCGGCAAGCGAAAAACTGTTTAATGTCGGAAGCTATTTAAAAGAAATCTATTGTCTAGAGTAAAAGTCGAGAAAACTGCTCTTTGTTTTATCGGCAAGCGAAAAACTGTTTAATGTCGGAAGCTATTTAGAAGAAATCTATTGTCTAGAGTAAAAACAAAAAGAAAACAATGTAATTAGAGTCCAGTAATCTTATTGTCCTGTATCTTTTCAGGTTTTTGTAAATTCACTCAACCGAACATTTATCCTAATAAACAAACTTGACACTGGGACTTGTTAGCCGAACATTGTTTATTATAATTTCAGACGTATACAACAAACTAACAAAAAAAAGCAATTGTAAATTTGGTTCTGCACTTTAGCCTAGGATCAACAAAAATGACACTTGATTTTCGATTGGAAAACGTTGCTTCGGGCCGTGTTGAGAAAAACATAGCTTTCCCAATGCGGTGTTTGGTAAACACCGAGACTTACCTTGTCTATTTCGTCTTTTCAATGTTCATGAAATATTCGTATTCACATTCAATCGTCTTTTCTTTTATTCGTTTACGACTCCAGGAGTACGATAGCGAAGTATGATCACTTTTGACGGGGGGACAAAATTCGCGAAGGGGGGACAAAATCCGCTAGCGAATATTGTCTCCCGGGGGTCAATATCGGCTAGCGGATATTGTCCGGGGGACAATATCCGCTAGCGGATTTGGTCCGGGGGGACAAAATCTAGGGGGGACAAAATCGGCTAGGACACCGGCCGGAAACCGGGCAACAGACTGTATAGTTAACACGCGACAAAAGTTGAATGTAGGACAGACCAATGCAACAAGGATGAAAATACTTTAATCCTGTAACAGGAGAACAACTTCAAAGACATATGTCCATATCTTAGACTTGCTTACAAGTCGAGCTCACAGAGCGCGAAGCGCGAAGGCGAGCGCGAAGCGCGAGAGCTCACCGGGGTCTACTACCACCAAACCGGAAATGAAAAAGCGAACGACTTTTAGAAAGTCTAGTCCATATCTATGTGGTTATAACACAATAAAGCACAAAAGAAAAGCGACCGCTTATACAATAAAAGTTAGAGCTGCTCTGTGGCCCGGGCTCTGTGGCTTAATCGAAGATTACACACGACTCTGCAAAAACCACCACTAGCTCGTGGCTTGTTATAACAATGCGGATGAACAGCAGTTCACGGACAGTTTTTAGACGTCAAGATTTTTTTAACCGTCTGTTCTGCGGGCTACCCAACTGTCTGTTTCAGAGAGATCATTGTCAGTTCATTGCAGACTGGGACTCGCTACAGTAACGTGGATTGTTGAACGTACTGTACCAAAGAACAATTTTAGCTGACGACGCAGACGCTGATCAGGAGCCAAAAACAGACAGGAGAAAGCCGAAGAGGGCCTTTATAGTGAGGTGCTACCTAGTTCAGCAAAAAAGACCAGAGCACACCTTTAATTTGTTTTCGTACTATAACGTCTTTTGTATTCCTCGGTTTTCCATAAGAACACAAAATAATTGCCAAACTATATTTTACCATAACATGGACTTCTGCGTTCACCCAGAGTCCAAAGATTGTCACTGAAAAATATTACAGAGATTGCTACTCCACGTCTACTCCTAGACCTTCTACACTCTTTTTTTTTATAAGAATCTAGTTTATAAGAATATCGAGGCTGAAATTTGCGAATTTTTAAGAATATGTTCAGAATAAACCCGAGGCTGAGATTTTGAAAAGAATATAGTTTTTAGTTGAAACAAAATCGGGTATTTTCATTTCTGTCACTTTATCTCTGTGAGGAATGCTTTGTTTAAAGCCAAAACGGCTAGGCTGCAACGAAAAGCAATGGTACATGTGCACAATGTAACACGGTACAGATCTGGACACTCGGAAATGTCAAACGGTATTTTCTAAGAATGTTCATAAGAATATTTTCAGCCTAAAATCGGCAGAAAAATAAGAATATTCAGCCTGGGTCGGAAAACTGTATTCTTATAAAAAGAGAGAGTGTATTTAGAGTATTTCAAATGTATTTGTCTGTTGACCGTTTTACATCCTGGATCCGTTTTGAAAGGTAGGGACCAATCATAGATGTCAGGTTTGAAGAGATAATCTCAGAGAATGTCTGTCACGCGAAAAAGAGAGCTGAAATTAAGCCCAACTGGAGTCGCAGTCCGTCACTGCTATTTGGCACGTCGATAGTGCGGAAATCAACGTCTAGAACGTCATTTCGACTTTTCTAGCCTTAGTGTTTGTGGCACGGTCTTCCATTTTTGTTCAGAAAAGTCAGAAAAAGAGGATTTTTTGCCAGTCATTCTCCGGAAATTGCGGATCACGCGCGAGTTTAATACCTTATGAAAAAGAGGAGTTATTATTCTAACCTGACACAAAGTGCAAGTCAAATTAACATCTGAAAAGGCTTGCTTGATTGAGTGTCAATCAGATTAACAACTGCGTGTAATAAACTTATTAACTTATTAGCTTTTGTGTGCACGACAAAGATTAGACAATAAACACTACAGGATACTGTGTGACAGAATACACCGTGGGAATTTTAGAAATAAAGACTGTTTTTATAGGTCTTCCAGAAACAAAAGCTTATTTTGTTTGAATACTTACTGTGGATTAAATTTCAAAGATTGTAAACACAACATTGTAACACAACACCCGCCACGTGTTACAGCGTATAACGGGCAAATCACGCGGTACAAGATATTTAATTGTTTCAATATCCTTCCATGCGTCCATCAATTAATTGCCTCGCCGTCAAACAATCGTTTTGTGAATACCATTCTTTATTGCTGATCTTGGCTACGCCAGGATTTTCATCACAAAAGATTTTATACAGCAGCTAAAAGCAAGAGGTGAAAGATCTTCGCCCAGACATGGCTACCCAAGAAGGCAACGAAGGCATCGCCATGACGGAACAAAACCCTGGCGATCAAGCAACGGTTGTTCCCTTGGACGAGCATTCGCATCTGTTAGCGCGGCAAAGTGATGCAAGATCGAGAGCGGCTTCAAGCATCGCCGGAGCGAGTTTATCGCGAGGTGGCTTCTCTCAGAGTATACATAAGTTGAAATCGGCGACTATGACTATTTCGCTGCTGGAAAAGCCATCAGACGACCGACGTGCTTCGGCATTCCTTGCGGGATGGAACGTAACAAACCTTATCCAAGGTACTGGGATCCTTGGGGTTCCTTATGCCGTGCGGATGGGGGGATGGGCGGCTGTTGCAGCCAATGCCATCATCGCCTTTCTCTGTTGCTTCACCGGGAAGCTGTTGATTGAGTGTTTGTATGTCAAGTCCAAGCGCACGGGGCAAGTGAAACGGGTCCGAGTGAATTACCCGGAGGTCGGGGAAGCCGTGTGGCCCGGCTGGGGGAACCGGATTGTGAGTATAGTACAGTTCTGTGAGATGTTCGGTGGTGTTATCTCATACCTTGTCCTGCTGGGTACCATATTCAGTGACATTCTGCACAAGTATGCTCCATTTGACATCTACACATGGTGTGCCATCAGTGCTTGTATTGCCCTTCCTGGCTTGTTTGTCCGTCGGGTGTCAGTGATCGCTTGGATCAGCATGATCTCCGTGTTCGCACTGATGTCATCCATTTTGACAATCATCATCTACTCCATAACCCAGTACAAGGACATGTCCATTGATAACATTCCCCCATTTGACATCAATACCTTCCCTGTTGGTTTTGGTGTCATCGTCTTCAGCTACACCGCCCACGCAGTTTTCCCCGGGGTGGAGGGAAGCATGCGACGCCCTGAACAGTACCCGATGATGATGAACCTGGCATTCCTACTAGCGGCAGTAGTCAAAGTTGCCTTTGGCTTACTTCCTGTACTACGATTCGGACCGGATACAGAGCAGGCTATCACTGTCAACCTCAAGACCAGTCAAGCATTCTACATCCTGGCCAATGCATTGGTCGTAACAAATGTGTTCACAGCTTTCCCGATTGTAAGCTACATTGTGTTGGAAACATTTGATCATAAAGTCTTGCCATATTTCCCCCACTTGCACAAAGATTCAGGCTACCATTGGGTCTGGATCATATTATCACGGCCATTAGTCCTGACCTTTGGCCTGCTCATGGCCATTGTCGTCCCCCACTTTGGGTTATTCATGGGCCTGGTAGGTAGCTTTACTGGTACTTGCCTGTGTTTTGTGTTCCCCTGTATTTTCCACATGGTCCTAAAATGGGATGAGCTCAAATGGTACAACATAGGGGTAAGGGTGTTTATTATCGTATTTGGCCTCATTTGTGGGATCCTTGGCGTTGTATTTACTGGCAAAGAGCTGGCAAATGCTGTCAGTGGATTTTAATTTGCCATGCCCTAATGTTTTTGTGAGACTCTTTAGGGTTTGTGGTAAACAGGTACAAAAAATGGCTATCAACTGACTGGAACTACCGGTAGTAAACAAATATTACAATATTTTAAAAATGTCCTAATGTATATGAAGGTCCAAATACATGTAATTATTTTAAACAAATCCTCAAAATGTTTAGCCTGCAAATACAGATTGATATATGGTACAATTTTGTCACATTCAATAAGCTTGTGACATGTCTGGGTGTATGCCAAATTGTTATGATTGTCATGGATGACTTGAAAAATATTAGGATTTTGCAACATGTTTTTATTAAAACCCTACCACAATCACAGCAACATTTTTTATTATCATTGTTATTGTTGTATTTGATTTTTGCATGACACAAGCAGTGCTAGGTACAATAAACTATGAAAGTCCTATGGGTCCAAGTTGTACAATTTACCATCTTAACCAGCTTTTTTGTCTTGTCCTTTATTGCCTCTGCTTGTATTTCACCCCAGGGGGGGGGGGGGTACTCCGGCCTGTAAATGATGGGGATGATCGAATGGAGGTAACCTGCGATCAGGGTTTTTTTTTTCCCTTGCAAAAATGAGAGAGGGAAAAAGAACGCCTGATACATTTATTTAACCGGCCGCCAACCGCCCCCAAATTTAAATAAACTAAGGTGTCGTCGAACTGTCAAACCAGTCTTTGTAGATGGCGGCAAATTCGGGACTCGGATTTCCACAAGGCGTGAAAAACGTCTGCAGAATAATTATACATGTACTTTACACAGTGAGTGTATTAAAACTTTGCCGTGCTAAAATAAAAATTCTTTCAGTAGCAGGGAGAAATGGCGCTCGCAAATATATATTTATCAGCGATAGATGGTGTCCCTTACAGCTCACAAAAAAAAAAGAATTTACAGATGAGCTGTTTTCACAGCGCGGATAGCGTCGTGTAGCTTTTAGTAAACACTGTAAACATTCCAACACCTCTGGAATAATCAATATTGTTTGGTGAATTGGTTTTCCCGAAACTCATTCGATGAACTGCCAAAACACCGTCTCGAAAACAAATTACGCTTTGTCGAACACTCTATCTGTTTTTGCATTCAGAGAATTACACTTGAAATTTGTCAGGGCTTCAGCTAACGTAGAAGAAAACTCGTCCACGCAATTAACATGCCTCGTCTAAGCCATTAGCACCAGCATTTGACCGGAAGTCTCGTTGAAATACTACAGCCAATCAGTTCACACCGCTTCATTTAGTATTGTTTCTCGACCAATCAGAAGAAAAACCAGAATCCGGTTTTTTTACATACGATTCGACAAGTAAATGTATCATGCCCTCCTTCCCCGCAGTGGTAAGTAGGGAGGAAGGGCATGATCTCAGGTTAGAATGGAGGCAAAACTCAGGACCCAAAAAAATCCCTTAGTCTTCCGGCATTACCCAAAAAAATCCCTGGACCAAAAATAACCCCCCAAAAAATCCCTTGTCAAATTATCCCTAAATTGCCAGGAGGGGCAATAAAATAACACAAAGAAAATCATAAAAAATTGAACGCTGTTGTGTGTTTATTCATCATACCATAAACACGCCAAGGCCCGTCAAGGCACTTTAGTTCGTTTTTAATACCCGAAAAAATCCCCTATTTTAATCAAGTCACCCCAAAAAATACTTGCCAGATTCTCCAACCCAAAAAAATCCCCGAATCGAAAATTTCAAACCTAAAAAAATCCTTCGATCATCCCAGTCACTTACAAGCCGAAGTACCCTCCCTGGGTATTTCACACTGCTCTGCAGCTTGTGTACTACAGTTTAAGTATTAGTAGGTTAACTGGAACCTTTGGATTCCACTGCCTCCTGCTCGTGGTGAATTTCTCTTGAGAGGAAGCACCCAGAGAAGGTGGCTAAAATTTAGGCCTGATAAGAATATATTCTTCCAATAAGTTGGATTAATAAAAGATAAAGATATATCATCTATAGAGAACAATATTATTGATGTTTTGTTTTATTTACAATCATTGTACATAATTATATAATAATGAAGACTTATGTGTAATAGTAGAGGTTATATAATCAGAAGCATTCACGTGTATTTTGATTCCAATAAAACAACATTTTAAGATCTACCTATGTTAAAAGTTGACATCATTTTTGTCCAGGGGTTCGCTGTTTATTGACAGACCATTTGCCATGCACTTTCAGTGAAATACCACATCACCATCCTCAGCTATGTGATGGATGGGCACTTGTATTTCTCACTCAGTAGATAATGTTTGCAGGAATGTAGGTGCACAATTTTCAGGTAAATTAAATCCAAATCTCCACTTTATGTAATTGATGCCAAAAATAGACTCCCTTTCCACCCCCACCCCAGAAAATGTATGTTACCCAGACTTTTTTCCACCTTTTCTGTCACCCTCCCCCTCCCCCCAGGACGTTGTAAAAGAATGGTCACAAGGATTGCATAGACTTTTGTGTTTCTGATTACGATTCAGACTCTCTTGAATGAAGAAAAAAGGCAGTATTTTGGCCAATGTAACCAGTGGCCTCTCACTTGAATTTAACAGAAAAATCAAGTTAAAGGTCATGCGTTACAAAGTCATTGCTTCAACATCCTTAATGATTTTATCATTATTTCCCAAAGACACTTCTCTATTGCATGTGGGGATAATGTGGGAAAATATTAAAGCTCAAAATTTAACAGATTTTAATACAAAAAACGTGATTTTATGCCAAATTCTGTCCAGTGTATAGTTTAATTGCTAAAGCCCGGAGCTAAAGCTTATTTTTTTTAAACATTGAAAAATAAAAGCAATTAAATAAGTTTACTAGTATTAACTCGCTTTCTGTGCTTTTCTGTACCTGACTTTTGTTAAACCTTATCTTTTATTCATTTAGTTGGTATTTTCATGATCACCAGAACTTTGAATTTTTATACAGAGCGAGGAATTTGTTGCACTGCACCTGTCGGTGTCGGTTTACAAATAATATTTGTCTCAGTTATACATTTGTACCTTTGGCAATAGTTTTAGATATCAGGTTAAACAGCTTTTGGTTCTTACCTCATAATTTACACCAAAGCACTTGATATTTTTTAAAAGTTTCCTTCCGCCTTTAGAGAGAGCCGGCGTTTTTCTTCCCCAACTGCCTCCGCTGAAAGAAGTTATCAACACCTTACGCACCCCTCCCTGCAGCAATGTACATTCAGAATGAACAACTCTCAGCTCAAACTTATTTTAAAAAAAATCAATAATTTACGTGTAAAACAATCCTACAGCCAATGCAGAAAAGCAGATATTATTTTACCTGTTTTATGTGGTTACGCAAAAACTGTTCTTCAGCGCTTCCCCGAGAACCCACCCCACCCTGTTAATTTGTTTACGGCTGAAGCACAGACCCCTGGGAAAAATGTGACACTAGCCAAAGAAAATGGCCGTGAAGTGTCGACGAAGTTTTGGAGAAAATCAACGCTCTCTTTCTAGGTAGAACTAAAAAGCTTCAAGCATCGACCATGACCAAGTTTGAGGATTCTTTCTGGGTACTTATCGCTGTGATATCAGCTTTAGCGGGAGTTATTTATAAACTACGTTGATTTAATTATTCTGTGAAGCGTAATATTTTGCATGTTAGCTTCCCTGTTTATAAGTTTGCTGTCTTGCTGTTGTTTGTAAACAGGAACAGAAAGGCTACGAAGAATTGCGCAAATTGTGTCGCCAGGGAAATGAGTTTTGCCGCGAAGTTTCAGCAATTTTCAATGAGAGGTAGGAATAATGCGTAAATGGTGAATAATGAGCTGGGAAACTGGTAAATTCCCCTGGGCAAATTCCAAAATATTTGATTTATTTATAAATCAAAACACAGCAAATGTTCACACAGGCTTTGTTATTAACTATTTCTCTGATATTTCCCATGTCACAGTAACCTTACGACAGGCTTAATTTGGTTAACTTTTTAGAAATGATTTTTTTTATTCTTTCCTTGGGCATTCGTAAAGGCATGACTGAAAAGTTATTTTTAGTGGTTTCGTTTTATTTACACAGTATAATTTCAGTTTTATTGGGTATCTCACCTTCTTGCTGTGAAGGATTTCTCTCTGCCTGGTAAATTAACAACCCAGTTTTGTTGAACCTAATATTGCTGGGTTTTTTTTAAATTTGTACATGCTTTGTGTTCTAAGAATTGTACTTTCCTCCCTTCCGGAGACTCACATTAAATTGCCAGAGATGCACATCAGAAATCTTGTAAGCAGCTTTAAGTAGGCTTGCTGAAGGTATGTTAGACCTGGTTCACACTAGCGACATAACAATATAATGGCAAGGTCACGCAAATGCAAAAAAACACCTCACATTAATGTTTTATGTCACCAGTGTGAACAACATAACATAACGACATAATTGGAACATAATGACACAAGCATAACGGCATAAGGAAAGAACTGAACTTTTCTTTATGTCGCTAGACAAGTGTGAACCAGGCCTTAGTCTCACTGTCTCGCTAAGTCTCAAGTTAACCATTTGCCAACATACCCTCTAACATGTAGAGAGAGACCCTCCCTTCTCCCCCAGGAGTACAGGTAATCAGAACTTTTTGTCATCATAGGGCAAAAATTGAACAAACGTATGCTGAAGGCTTGACAAAGTTGGCAGCAAAGGCTCAGAAAACATCAAAGGATGCACTTGGGTAAGAAAAACCCATGTTGAACAAAAAGCTTAAAGAGCTTAGAACTAGACCTGGGTGTAGTTGTTCAAAGGTGGATAACATTATCCACTGGATAAATCACTATCCAGTGGATACGTGTTGACAAAACAATCTAGTGTACGCTAGAGCAGTTTTCACTTGAGTGTCGAAAGTTAATTGCGTTTGCTTTGGTTTTGCATTGCTACGCTTAGTGATTGGTTTAAAACTGTCGGGCCTTTTTCTCAGCCAATCAGAAGTAAAACCAAAACGATTTCCCGCACTTTGTGCCGGCTACATGAATTTGCTTTGAGTTTTGATTGGTTCACTGAATTGTCTGTGTTTTTTGTGATTGGCTAGAGTAATTACTTTGGTTTTGGTTTTGGTTTTTCAACACTCAATTGAAAACTGCTCTATTCACCGGATAGTGATTTATCTGGCCCTCCGGTTGTTCACAGGATGAATAATGCTATCTACCAGATAAATCACTACCTAGTAAATAGCATAGTTTGCTTTGCCAACACTCCTTCACTAGATAGCAATTCATCCTGGGCTTAGAAGCTCAAACTGAACCTTTGGAAAAACAGACACAGTATACCTAGCCACATAAAAGTCTACAGGGTCTTCTGCAAGGGGGTGCGATGGATGGGTGCGTCCGCACCCACCCACCCACCAGCCAAAAGGTCCACTTATTTGGAAAGTGAGGGTTAAAATGACTCTCAGAATGTGCAGCTCCAGAAAATATCCATACCCACTCCATCGAAGGTCATTGGAAATTCCAAGGGGGTGGGGGGTTTCAAAAGCCAACATTTTTAAAGGAAAGTGCGGGGCTAACTGGAATTTCCGGAGGGGTGGGGGGGTTCAAACCAAAAAACCTTCCATGGGAGGGGGTATGGATATTTTCTGGAACAACACAATGCAGAAAATGTGGACTAAAACAACTTGATTTTCAAAATTTCCTGGGGGAGAATACCCCCCTGACTCCCTGAGATGCTCATGTCTATTGGATACGCACCCACCCATGCAAGATCCTGCTATAGCCCTGAGTCAAAGCCAGAATTTCCATAATGTCATCATTTGTTTACTTTATGTACATACCCAGAGAGACTATCTACACAATGTGATAATTAACTTGGTCTGCTAACTACTTGAGCAAGTTACCTACTTTAGGCCAATGGTTTTATTTTAGGGAAGACCACACTGTTTAATTTTATTCAGTGGTTACATGATTAACTAAAACATGCCTAATCCCAGGGTAATTATTGCTACTATATTTGTGCCCCAGTAACTTTCTTGGCTTGAGCGGTATTTATGTTAATATCAGTTTATATCCCCTCCCCCCTAAAAAGTTGTTCGTTGAAAGTTTGCATGCAAACATGGCATAAAAAATTGGTTGTTCAGTGGGTTTAAAGACTACTGTTCTTGTTTCATAGAACTCTCAAGTCCTCTTGGGAAAGCACTATTGTTGAAATGGAAAGTGAGGCAGACATACACAGGTAATTTGTATGCATGTTAGAGTAGTTTTCAATTGAGTGTCGTAAAACCAAAACCAAAGTAATAACTCTAGCCAATCACAAAGGACACAGACAATCCAGTGAACCAATCAAAACTCGAAGCAAATACATGTAGCTGGCACGAAGCGCGGAAAACATGCGCGAGCGAGTCACGATTGGTTTTGTTTTTACTCCTGATTGACCGAGAAAGTGGCGCAAAATTTTTAAACCAATCACTAAGCGTAGTGAACGCAAAACCAAAGAAAAGGCAAACTACTTTCGACACTCAAGTGAAAACCGCTCTATATATTGGAAACCTAATCAAGACTCTGTGTAAATGCCATTCATCTTTTAATGTTTTCTTCAGAACATTAGGCAATCAGCTGCACGATGAAGTGTCAAAGCAGGTCAAAGCCTTTGTGGAAACACAGACAAAAGCAAGGAAAACGGTACATAGTTTACCCTGTTACCAGCTATAAAGATATCCCTACAATTATTTGCAAAAAGAGTTCCTGAAGACACTCTTTAGACTCTTGTTGATTAAGATGGTCATTTTTACAGTATTACCCCATGTCCCCTCCCTTTCCATTTCAATTAAAATGAGAGGTTTGTTTGTAGTTTTGGTGAGTCAAAGTGCTTAAGCTATTTTACGTTACAAGTGGTTCTGGCTAGACATGTAAATCTGGATTTGTAACAGCTAGTCCATTACCGCCCCTAAGTTGACATCCTTGTGACTGGCAAATGCTAGTGCCTGCTTACAGGAGATGTCTGCCTTAGGAGAAAAAAGGGCATTAGTGTGGGTACAATGAGTCGGTAATGGCTTGCAGAGCCTTTCAGAGGAATTTTATAGAGATGCAACGGATGTTTGACAATCATATTAATTATGCTACATTTCTGACGTCAAAGCTACATATTGAAGAAATAGTAAAAAAAAAATCCCGAAAATTTATACACTCCAATTCTACATTCCTCTCAAAATTTCAAAGTTTTATACTTCCAGAATATGGCTCTTGATTTTTCATATAATTTTAATACTCGCAAAATTTATTGAGTATAAGGTACACAGTGCAAGTGGAGGAGGATTAAGATTGAAACTGCCAAGTTGCTTGTCAAAACTTCAAGAAGAAATGTTTTCATACATACAACTGGCTGAAAGGAAAGTTTAAAAGTATTTGAAGTTCTCATTACAATATTCTAGAATCAAAAGGACTAGAAAGTATGTACCTAACTTTTGCTTGCATTTACACCACAATTTGCCATACTCTAATGTCCTTATTCTTTATCAGGTTGAGGCTCTGGTAGACAAAGCATACAGGAATTTTATCGATAAACTAAATGATGCCCTGAAGGTAATGATGTCTTCCAACATATCTTTACCTAAAAAAAGTTACAATCAAAAACAAGTAGATGAGTTACGTGGGTCACTTTTGCTTCAGAAATTATATTTATAACATATGTACAAGGCGCACTTTCCATTTGAATAGATTGACCTGTTGAAAACTGATTACTGAAAATTAAAACAACATGATTTGCTAGTAAGTTCCTGTTCAAGGCAGGGACGTCACTAAGGACCGGCTGCGGCTAATTTAACCTGCTGATATAGAGCTTAAATCTGGCTGACATTTCACATGAAAACAAAGACTTAGGTAAACTTTTGGAGTTGCTAAGGCCAGAAAAGCCTGGGCTTGTTGATGAGCCAAGTTAGTGCTCATGTTTGGCAATGCACAACTGTTTGTTTGTGCTTGTGTCCCAGACTTTTCCTCGCCAGCTCTCTTTGCTCACCGACTCTTTCTCATAGTTTTACTTCTCACACATGTATTTCTAGTATGTTTTTTTTTTTTTGGTTTATGTTTCACATTCTCTTCCCAGCCCCCTGCATTCTTACAAATCAGGTAAAGGGGTGAAAGTTGTTTCTAAAATTTAATGGCACAAGATGAGTTGAGTTTATTAACAAAATACACAGTCTATTTTTTATGCCCTTTAATTTTTCAGTCAGACTTTATCCGGCATTCCATTTTGATTTCCAACTATTAGGCAAAACGTGGTGCTTACACTAAGACAAGAGAAGCTGAAGTCATGTTTGAACAAATTGAAGAAGCTAGGGCTGGCAGAGGTAGTAAAGTACTCTCTGAAAAAGAGATTTCTAAGGTAATCAGACATGACCAACATGCATTTTAATGTTATGACATATAAACATATAAATTATATCAGCCGAGGAGAAATAATACCAGTAAAATTTTTTAACCCTTTTTTATTCCAAAAAAGCTCTTGACAAGCGCGCAAACAGTTTCTATCTTACCTCAAAGTTGTCCTATCTGAGGCAAAAATGTGCAACATCAACTACGCAGTCAAACAATCCTCCAAGATAAGACCATTTTAGTCGCCATGACGGCTAAAATTTTGGAGCTAAAATTGGAACCGAAGTTGCCAGCGTGGCAACTAAAATTGAGAAGAAGGATTGAAAGCGTTTGCTTAATTTAGTGACTAAAATTTTTCACTGGCGACCAAACTTGAGCAGTTGGTGGCCAAATGGCCACTTAGAGAAAAAAATAAACTTGGAGGGTTGTCAAAATATGTTAATTAGGCCCATTGACATCATAAGGTATGTAAAGCTTTGTAGCTGTCATGGAGGCTGAGAGGAATAAGCAAAAGAGCAGAAAGTAGAGGGCCCAGTTTGCTCAGTTGCAGGGTTGTCAATATAAGCTGGCAACCGGCACATTTCACCAGCTATTCCGAACTCTGCGCAGGCCGGCTACTCCAAATATTAGTTGGTCAGTTCTGAGTGTGTGTTATCAAATTCTGAGTGTTTCATAGCCACCTACTTTTTGGATGGAACCTGCTACTCAAAAACCCACTGACAACCCTGTCAGTTGTAAAAACACAACTTACACAGAAGGCATTTATGACGCATATGTTCCTAAAAGATGAAGCAAGATCCACAATGTGCAGTTCCGAAATATATCCATACCCACCCCATGGAAGGTCGTTGGAAATTTCGAGGGGGTGGGGGGTCTCAAAAGCCAAAATTTTTATAGGTCTGGAAAATTTCCAGAGGGTTGGGGGGATTCAAACTAACCAACCTTCCGTCGGAGAGGTATGGATATTTTCTGGAACAACAAAATTTTGTTTCAGTTGTTAAAGCTGATATAAGAGACTTGCAAATGAAGAAAAGTGCTAAAGTCAAGTACCCGGTAAATATAATTTGGTAGTACAGACTAAGACTTAGTAAAATATTATTGTCATCCTTAATTGATACTTACTAATACTTGATTAGATGGATGTCAAGTGCAAGAAAATGACAGATGGTTCTTTAAAAGCAGGTTGGTATTCTAGATATTGATGTACATGTATTTTGTAAAACTGACAAAAACATTTTTACCAATTGTTAAAACATTCTTTCGAAGGTTTTCAGAGCCTTCTTAAATTCATGAAAAAAGCATAAGGTAGCTCTGTACCCCTTCAGCAGATTTCCTTAAAATTCAAATACATGTAAAATAATGTATACTTTGTCAAAGTCTTGACAAAAATGGTTTTATCAAAAAAAAACTTTCACCAAGTACTTTAAAAGTTATTCAGCTGAAAAGGTCAAAAATAAAGTGCCTTGCACGGCATACAAATTTTGCAGACTTTTCTTGGTGGCAAAATCTTAAACATTACTTGAGTTACTGTAATAGGGTATCAAAAAAGTCCTAAAGTATCCTAAGCCACTGTATCTAAGAATTGGATGGGCCTGCAATTTTTACAAGAAGCATGTTTTAGGGGTGGCCAATGGTAAATTTGAGACTTTGCAAGACAACAAGACTTGTTGGAAACCTGAGACTTTTTTGGCCTTGCAAGGAAATCAAGATTCCAATTATGGATCGAAAAAAAATATCAAGATGGTGAGACTCATGAAAAATTGACTTAAATCTTGCATAGGCTCCTTTTTTAAAGGAACATTTGCCACCTCATGTTGTGGAGCTATGTTAATATGAGGACTACTTTCAGTGTTTCATCAACTGTGTTGTTCCAGAAAATATCCATACACCTCCCACAGAAGGTTTTTTTTAGTTTGAATTCCCCCACCCCTCTGGAAATTCCAGACAAATTAAGCCCCATACTTTCCTTTAAACATTTTGGCTTTTGGGACCCGCATGCCCTCACAATTTCCAATAACCTTCCATGTTGTGGGTATGGATATTTTCTGGAGCTGCACATTCCAATTTTATGACTGGACAACATAGACAACAATGATCAGAAACACTCAGTTGTTTACTTTGAAAAGAATTTGCCAAAAGGAACACTTGTTCACCTGATTTAAATATATCTCTTTTACAGTAATGTACTTGAGTTTATAATGTTTGCCGTTGCTTTGCGTTAGATAAGGAATATCGTGATCTTTATGAAAAGACTGAGAAGGTGCGACTTGAGTGGGATGCTGCTATGTTAAAATTTTGTCAGGTGAGATTCTTGTATAAGTTAACACCCTGTAATGGTGTGCCTTATTTGGTACTTAACTTTGCGGGTACTTATTTCCGTGATTTTGGCATAAAAGTATTTTGCAGGTTTTAATTTTGGGATTTCAATAGGTAAATATAAAAAAGGGCATTACATTTCGCAATTCAAGCATTCTCAACTTCATGTTATTTTTCAAACTGAACTTTTAAAAATTTCTAGATTAACTGGAACAAGTGAAACATAGCTTTTAAGGTAAACTGGCACAAGCAAAACGCATTACGTATTTGAAACTAACTTTAAAGTGTATTACAAAATCAGTGGATACACATTGTCCCAGTAGTAAGTAAAACTTTATTTTTACAGTGTGGCCCTTTATCTTAAAAAATTAAAATACATGAAAAAAATTTCTGAACTATTTACATTTAAAAAGCTATTTGCATAGTTTGCGGTAATGTTCTAATTGCAAATCTTACATGTTTATCATTTTTTCAGTGATTTGAAATTCTTCATGGGAATTTTTATTTACAGGTCCCTAATTTCGTGATTGTTTTACAATTGGGAAAATTAAGTACCAATAACTAAAGGTATTTTGCATGCTTACAAGTTGATGATCTATTTTAAAAATGTAGTTTAGGTCTGTTCCTTTTCTTGTGTTTTCAGACTTGTGAAAAGTTAGAAGAGGAGAGAATAACACATTTGCGTGAGATGTGTTCATTATATAGTAACATGTTGGCTGCTGTTATTCCTCAGCTTCAACAAGTGAGAAGTTTTTTTGTATTTTGTGCTCTATACCTTAAACTAGGGGGATTTTACTAATTTGGTCATTACTTGTAAACAGCACCGTAAGTAGTTTGGCAAAGTCCCCCAATCAGTGTTATAATCCCTGAAAAGCCCTGAGGGGAGTGGATAACACAAATATAATTATAATAATAATTATATGATACTATACAATAAGCTATAGTTACTGTATCAAATGAATGCACAAGTTCTTTTAACAAGAATGTAACAGATAAATTGCTAGTTTGGTATTTTGTTTGCTATTATAAATAAATTAATACTCATTGTTGCATTTGAGAGATAGTCAATTACCCCAAAATTGTACTGTATTTTCATCTTGGCAGAATTATGAGAATGTCAGCTCTGAAACATGGAAGATTAATCCCTCGGAAGATGTTGTAACAGCAGCTAAAACAAGAGGTGAACCACGAGAACCATCACAACAGATCCTCTATGATTGCTATGTAAGTACAATTTCTGTTAATTATAATTCCCTTACCAAGAGGCTCTGCCAGAATAAATTAAACAAGCAACATCAGGTCCAAACAGTAGCGACAGCACATAGAATGAAATCACAACAAAAGACAACCTTTTTCACCAAAAATCAGACAGGGACATCAAGGAAGAGAATTAACGAAAGAAGGACAAGGGACAGTGGTTTTAATGGTCAAGAATATGCCAGAAGATATCTATTGGTCAGATATATACCTAACCAAACCTATATCAGGGGTGGTGAATGGTCCTTCCAAAAATGCGTATCGCAAAATTTTAGCCAAATTTCAGGGGTCTGGTCGTCTCAAATTTTTCTTTGACGCCTTCGAAAGTCTCAATTTCTTTTGCAAGCCTAAAAGGGTCTCGGGCTCGCAGAAAAGATATCAGTCTCGCCATATCGCAAAGTCTTGCATTTACCACTGGACACCCCCTATATTCAGATCCATAGGTGTTTTACACAGTGTAAAATCCAGTTAGGTTTTAGGTATGTATGTACAGGCATACTAAGTTGTATAATTGTACATGTAATACTTCCTGATGAAGTAAGTGCAAGTCTAACAAAACACACAGGAGAAAATAGAATATTTTCACGATTATCTACCGGTAAATCTTTTATGTAGTTTACATTATATGCCAGAGCAAAAGATTCTTCACTAACCAAAACATCACCCTGGAAATATTATCTCAGAGTTAACTTCCTAGATTGTTGACTGAATTGTTCATTCATGTGCATCTAGGAGGAGGACTTAGAGATCCCCATGAACTTTGATAGAAGACGAACTGGGCTTGAAACAAAAATCCAGTTATTGTCAGAAGCACTTGAAAAACAGAAGAAAACAAAAGACGGTAGGTCGGCATTTGCTTTATTTGTTAGTTACATAATTGGAGCAATTTGTTGTTTACTTGAAGTTAAAATAAACAACATTTTGGAAACTTGCCTACTGATGGTTTAACTTTCCTTTGAATTAGGTATCACTTCACTCTATGAAGCATACTCTGCAACTCCTGATTACTGCAATGAAGAAGGTCAACAAGATGTCGCCACACAGCTTACACATGTAAACATTTTTTGTAATTGTTTTATTTGTAACTTTTCGTCTTTCATCTGTAGTGCTTGCACAGTACATATATCGATTTGCTTTCCAATTCATCAGCAAATCAATAATTTGGCCAACAAATGTATGTAGATCTATAAGGCTTTGTGCCGAGGCAATCCTAATTCGAAAGGTTTGGTGGAAAAAGAGCAAAAGTGTTTTTTGGCTCAAAATGAACATTACCAATTTAACAACTCAAAATTTCGCATGTGGGTTTGTTTACGTCTGTGAAACATTGTCCTGGTTTTATTGTTGCTCACTTTTTTTTGAAAAAACGTATGCAAAAAAAAAAAAAACAGTTTCTGCAGTCAGCGTTTTAAGTATGGTAGCTTCTTTTTTGTGCTAAAACAAAGAAACCCCAAAGACGTCAACTGGAAAAACCAAGGTTTTTGTAAGATTATTTCTCGGAAACGAAGCAAAAGCCAGCGAAAATAAATACAGTTCACTATTTAACTTATGTAAACAAACCTGCACGTAACATTTGGAGTTGTCCTGGCAATGTTCATTTTGAGCCATTCAATTGTTCTCCTCTTCTGATCCCTTCTGCAATAATAATTATTCTTACTAGTTTAATTACTACAGTCAGACATATTTTTATACAGTAAATAAAATTACATTGATTTTGTTAAACTTTGCAGGCAAATGCAATAATCAATAGTTTAACAGCAAGTGTTAGTAAAGTTCAAGCTGCTTTGGCCGACCTGAATGGTCACAGCAGGCCAGATGTTTGGTTAATGCCTTATATAACAACCACCAAGGACAAACAGGTTAGATTAGAGACGAGCCTACAAATCGCAGCCTATAGCCTGCAAATCCAGACGCTTTGGCAGAGGAAAAAAAAAAAGGACTGCCAGAAACACGTCTATGTTTGCAGGCCATTAATATGGCAGCCATTAACATAATTTTGTATATTTTCACACTAGCCTGCTACTGAGTTCCATAGTGTCTCCTATTTGGCAAGAGTAATGGGCCGTTAATTTTACACTTTCGCAGGGCTTTCAATAAGATTTCAAGTACTAGGTGGCTTCCCTTGTGCAGCACCCCTCAGAGAACAATATACAAAGCTGAAAGCAATATGGGGTGCTGCATAAATTTTAGCTGGTGACTCACAATGTACCCAATACCCTCTGAAGCTCCGGTCATTAATTGTGGGGTCTTGCCTGCATTGACATCTTCTAATAAAATTATAATACAGTTATGGCATTTTCATCCCCTCAGCACCAAGAATAACAACCTCTGTTCTGTTCTAATTTGAAAGACCTTGATTCACAGAATTCCCTAAAATCTGATTTGTTCCCCGAGGCAATCAAAAATGAGTGATCTGCACATGTAGAGAATGAATAAAGTGTAACCAATAATTAACAAGCCATCAGCAAGCTAAAGAGCCAGTCATGTGAGCCACGGGACAAAACAAATCAGCCTTAATTTTGTTATCCTAAGTTTGTCTTCTTAGGGCCCATTTACATGGAAAGAGGATGATCCTAGCACAAGGATCATCCTCCTTTCATGTAAAATGGAATGATCCTAGTGCTAGGATCATCCTAGTACTAGGATCATCCGACCGCCATATGATTTCAGCTTTCAGTTTACATGTGAATGGTTGCATTTGGCCCTACCGCTAGGATCATCCTAGCGGTAGGATCATCCCTCATCTCAGATAGGATGGTCCTAGCGCTAGGATGATCCTAGCGTTAGGGCCAAATGCAACCATTCACATGTAAACTGAAAGCTGAAAACATATGGCGGTCGGATGATCCTAGTACTAGGATGATCCTAGCACTAGGATCATTCCATTTTACATGAAAGGAGGATGATCCTTGTGCTAGGATCATCCTCTTTCCATGTAAATGGGCCCTTAGTTGCTGCATCAATTTCATAAGAGGCATAAACCTGAGGTGTAGATTAATCGAATGTCTGACAACTTGTTTTATTTATTTTTGCCACATTGCTTTCATTAAAACTTGACATGTCCAGCTTACAGCCACATCATAATATATTCTGACTTTATACTTTCTTGGTAAAGAGTGGCAGCTTTGTTGTTATATTCACCTTTTTAGTAAAAAAGCTGCCAAGATGAATCAGAGCTTAAGTTGCTACAAAATTGTACTTTTTAATATCTTCAGGGTATGCTACAGAGTTATCTTAAAATACCACTTGATCAAGTAACCAGAGTGGAGTCTGCAGGAATACAGGATGAGAGAGACAATAAAAGTAAGAAGCTGTCCATGAATTTAACAGTAACAAACTGCTGTTGTTATATAGCTTAAAAAAATTTCCCCAACCGCACGTGATCTTATTGGCTAATTCGAGATCACATGACATGTAACAATGAAAACTGTTTTCACCAAAAGTCTCTGCGTGGGCAACATTGCAAAATCTACGATGTCAGAGGGTAACATTGCATTGTTGCCATGAATGTTGACCGACGAGTGCCATTTTTCCAAGTCTTTGTCATGCTATATAACACTTAATGACTGATCCCTCGGGAAACCAGTTAATTTGTTTCCCTTGAATCTCGATGTTTCCATTATTTTGGCTCCCCCTCGGGAAACACTGGGATTCTCAGGAAACAAAATTAACTGTTTCCCTTGGGAACAGTCATTAAGTGTATAATAATTTTATTATAATCTTGTGTGATAAAGAAATGCATGTAATTAAGTAGTAATGGTTCTTACAAAATAATATTCCAGTGAGAGATCTGTATTTTAGTCTATTAATTTTTATCTGAACATGTTCTCTTGCAAGCTCCCACAAATTTGCCCCTTATGTGTATAAACATTGAGGAAAATTTAATTTATGTTAATCGTCAAATAAATTAAAGTGGTTCTACAAACTGTATTCAAAAACTGTTGAAGTTAATGAGTACTGCTTTTACGAGTTGCTGTTTGGTTTTCATTCTCCTTCTAGAGTAAATTAAAGATATAATTATGGCCTGCAATCAATCATTTAAAAAGTCATTTTTTATTCTTTCAAATTTATCAGGTGATGATGAATTTGATGATTTTCCAGAATCACCTGGTGAGTATAACATACCTTATTTCATTTATGATGTCGTCTTGCACTGTAGGTACAAAAAGCAAGGCACAGCAGATTTTTTGGGCGAACAGTGGCATTTTTTGAGTCATGAAGTTTGACTCAGTATATTCAAAACATGTTCACATTTGTTACCCAGCCAACAGATGGTTATTTTGACTTTGTAGTGTACAAATGGTTCACTTGGCTAGAATAATGTACAACTGAAGGGATGGCAAATGGTCCTTCAAAAAATCCATGCCTTGCAGAATTTAAGTCAAATTTTATGGGTGTTGCAGTCTCTAATGACACTGTCTCTGAGTTAACTTTCTATTGCAAGGCAAGAAAAAAAATATTAGACAGGCTTACAGTCTTGCAAAGTCTCAAATTACCACTGGTCACCCTGGTTTACCACTAGGTACAGAAAAAACCTAATTCATATATTAATCTTATTTCAGGGGTGTGCAGATGCCGTGCACTATATGAATACAAGGCAGCACAAAGTGATGAACTTGATATTTTACCTGGGGACATAATCACGTTAACCAATAAACTGGATGGTGGTTGGTGGCAAGGAGAGCTTCATAATAAAACAGGAATATTTCCAGCTAGTTACGTTGAAGAAATAGGATGACCTTGGAGGAATCAAATGATTCTAGTACTGATGCCAAAGCAGGAAGAAAAATGGTGCTTTTTTGTATTTGTTCCTCTGCTTTCAAAATATGGAACATTTAAAAATGAGACCAATGTTTTGTTTAGCTATTGAATTGAATTTCTTAGGACCTCAGTGTTCTCCCTAGATACTTTAGGCCAGGCGGGCCGCCTAGCTTGATTCACAGGAAAATCGTTGCCGCCTGGCTTAAAATTGAAGATAAAAAAAAACGTAACCTTAAGTTGAAATCTGGAACTGGAAATTCCTATCCATAAACAACAAAGAAGTCGATGAAACTTTTAATACAGTGATTAATTACCCTTGCATCAATATGTTCAATCCTGTGATGCATTCGTTTTGTTGGTCGGCAGCTATACCAATTAATCAAAATGTCATAGGAACACAACGGCACTTCAAGGTGTCGTACGAGTACATGGGATACTAAACGAAATTCCCGCGTTCGTGGAAAGAATGGTGAACTCAGTCGACTCGGGTTGCTCGGAACAGAAACAAAAAGCTTCTCAAAGCCTGACGCAAAGTAAATAAGTTCATTTCTTACTCTGGAAATGAGACAGAAAACGTGGGGAACAAGTTCCACAGATCAGGTTTTGACATTTGAAAATCACAGTCAGAATACCCCCTGGCCTTCACAAAATCCTAGGGAGAACACTGGACCTTTGTTGTGGGTTTTATAGATGGCACTTTGGCCATCTGCATTGTTGCATTGTACATCTCTGTTACTTGCAGGTTATTTTAAGAGACCAGTACAATACAAGCTAAGCCACCAAGGCAGAACTTTTGCCATTAAAAAATCAGATGGTGCAATTTATACTTCACCAGTTCACAAGAATGCTCTGTTTATATGTAAAGTATGGTTAAATCAACCAAATAAAATGAACAAAAGAGATGTAATAGTTGAGCAGCAGTTTTGAAAAATTAGGGGGAAATTATTTAATAATCAAGTGTTCTTTAAGTCGAGGTGGGCAATGGAAATATAACCAAGCCCAAAGTATATAATTTATACTTTTACTGTTCAAAACAATAAGAAGAATGCAGAAAATAAGTATTTTGTAATACTCAGTATCTTATAAAACAGTGAAATTATGGACAGAGCAAATTAAAATTGTTCATTTGTTGCCAAGCACAGATTACAGTGTGGTTTAGGTTTTGTTGGATATCCTGAATGTAAATTGCCAATCAGAGCTCAGTTAAACACTGGACACTGGTTTCAGTTTACTGTTTGTTAGAATCTAAATTTAATGATAGCCTGTATTTAACAATTATCCTGAGAAATCACACGGAATGTAGCCTGATACTTGGCCAAGGAGGCTGTAGGCCTTGTTGGCTAAAAGATTGAGCAGGGTAATTGTTTTATTATTCAACAATTTGTTAATGAAACACATTTACAGCTAGGAGGTCTGTGGTTATGCAGCACTTTGCAAGACGTCCAATTAATATTCCAATAAAACATATTGCTACATATATTGCAGGGTATCTGTTATGTTTGGATGATTAACATTCTGACCATATATGGGCAATGTTACATGATGTTGATTTACACAAAACTTTGCCAAGTTGATTTTGCAAGGTTTAATAGTATTCAGCAGAGTAATACATTTAATTATGTGGCAAGAAAACAACTCAGTTGTGAGATGCATCTTTAATTTAATGACAATTATTGCCTCGTTATTTTACTGGGAACAGATATTATTTGATAACCTCATTTTGAAAACTTGAGGAAATAAACTTTGAATCTAAAGGTAGTTGCCTAGTTTTGTTTCAGTGTTGAAAACGAAATGAGCAAAAAGAAATACATGCAACAGTAGCGATAAAACATGTCAACTTCAAAATGTCTTTTGACTGTAAAAAAGTTTTTAGTCAAGGCCATTTTTGGATAAGACACTTTATTTATCATTGAAACTAGTTATCTCTTACATTTTTACAACACTGTAGGTGTAACCACACTATCAAACAATCATTTTGTTTTCAGTTTCAGTTTCCACTCTTGATACCAGTGTCCCTTTCCCACTTTTTGTCACAATTTTTTTGACTCAGGCCTTCTTGGAGTGAGACAGTAGGCCATGCAGTGCTCTTGGTCAAATCACTGACTTCTTACTCATGTCTTCTCACTGAAGGCAGGTACAAAAACCCAAAATGAAAAGAAACCACAGAAACAAAATCAACCAACAAATAAAAGGAAACTTGAGTGGAACAGCAAGCAAACTGGAGTGAAAGCTAACCGCAAGCAAGTCAGAGTGATATACTGTGGTTTTTGGTGGTTTCCCTTATTGAAGCGCAATAAAACTTACTGTCTTACATTGTACATGCTGTCAGTGACGCCTTGGAAAAATATGTACCCGTAGATAAAATCTACTCCATGATACACAAAAAAAAAGCTTCAGACTTGCTTTACCTTTTCCTTTTTCTACATTTTCTACATTCTTCTATTTCCATATTTCTAACAAACCAAATTAGTTCAGAAGTTTTTCACAAGATTATTTACACATGTTCACAAGTTGTACTACTCTAGTTTGTCGTGTTTACAAGATCTTTAAACTTTTTTCTCATGGTGATAACAAACTTTGAGAAGTTGTTAGTACTGTTAAGTTTCTCCACCATCTCGGTGAGTCCTTCGACCTCTGGCATACAATCCTTCACTGTGAACACAAATTGCAAAAATAAAATTAATTCTAAAAAAATTTGCATAACTAATCTTAAAAGGAACCTACAGAGAAAAGATACATTCTTCAGATACTGTTCTTTGCAATATGAGACTGCATGATGGGGCTTTTTTATGGTAAAGTGTTACAGTGTATGTACTCCATATCTCCCATCTCATACTTTGCACTTCTGGGCCGGGTTGTTCAAAGCACGATTAAGTTAATCCAGGATTAGTGTGAAAATTGATTTCAGTTTTTTTACATCTTAGTTAGGTTTTTTGTTTATATTTCCTGTCCTCAATTTTTGACATCGACTAATCTCAAACTCCACAAATCATAAGCAATAAAAACACTTTTATACACGGGAAATTGAATGCTCGATAAACTTTTAATCCTGGGTTAGTGTTAATCGGCTTTCGAACAACAATTTTTTATGCTCTGCAGTTAAAACCTGCTGTTGAACCACCTGACTTACAGACCTGAAAATATTTCGGAAGCCACTTTCAATTTGGTTCTACCATTTTCTTTTCTTTTTATCATCAAGATAAAAAAGCTGAAAACCAAACCGAAACAAACAGTTCTGGTGTCAAGATTTAAGCAGATTCTCCCAACCAATACTGTAGAAAAACTACAAGGAAACAAAAGAGAATTTACTGAAATGGAGGTTTGAATGTGTATAAACAGCATTACCATTGTATTTGTCTTGATTAGTAATGGCCACAGTGAACACAAATGGCTTCTCTTCATCCTTGGGGTCTATGTACTTGAATACAAACTGCAAATGCTCCTCTGACAAATGGAAAAACCTTATATTAATTTTAAGTGATAGTCTCCTATGCATTCCCCTATTTCCGGCTCACCATGCCATTGGAGGCTACATTGGTGATGGCTATGTAACAAACATCCTGGACTTGTAATCCACCATAACAAGCTATAAAGCCAATGGAGTCTCTCAATCAAGCTTTCTAGCTAGTCAACTAAATCCAGTCTTGAAAACCTGCGATCTGGATCAGGCATTATTTTTCTCGCGGCGGAAGGGCCTGATCACAGGTAACAGTCTTGAAAGCATTTACAACATTAAAACTTGCCTTACAGAAATTCCATTTAATATATAATAAGGTCCCCCCATATATTAATAAGTGGCCCACAAGGAAGGCTGAAAATTATTTCTCTCCCCTGGATGGGATGCTAGTCAAATTCAAAGCCTACCTGTAGCCATACCCCACCCCCTGAGGAAGAACATTTTTCCTCTGGGGGTGGGTACAGCTACACTTATTATACACGTAGGCTATCCAGTTCAGGGGTTATAGTCCCCACCCCCTCCCTGGCCTTTGGTTGCTGATACACCTGGGTGATGAGAGATGCTGTAAGTGCAAAGTCTCTTGCCCAGGAACACAACACAGTGGCCCTAGCCAGAACCCAGATCACTCAATGCAGAGTCCATTGACTATTAGGCCATTGCCAGTACAGTTATTACTAATAGACTTCTGTTACAAAATTTTCTTAGCTAAATAGAAGTGTACAACCAACACCTACCATCGACCTTCTTAAAGGATAATCCCAGCCTTTCTTTGAAGTACTCTGTCCCTTTGGTAAACTGTTTGATCTTGTATGAGGTGCTCTGTTCCTTAGCGGAAATTTCTGACAGAGACAAGTTGATTTCATTATTTATGATTGATTGATTGACTGATTGATTGATTGATTGATTGATTGATTGATTGATTGATTGATTGATTGATTGATTGATTGGGCAGGCATAATGTTTTTTGGAGTCAAATTTTCTCTTTTTTAGGTGGGGGAGGGGATGGAGAAGGATAAGTAAAAGTTGAAGTTAAATTTTGTGGGCTAATTATAGTTCTTATGTTGATATCTGGAAGAGTGTTAGATCAAGTTTCATTCGCAGCTATTTATCCCTTATTTCTTCGAGTCCCTTCTCCCCCCTGATCAGATACAATAATACCTTGTTGTTGTTTTTGCAGTCGACATTCAGTTTCTTCCAAATGATTTTGGTTTTGATTCCTTTTTTCCACCAAGCGTTCTGCTGTTATCTGTAGCTCTCGAAGCTCTTTTTCGAGATTTGCAACTTCTTCGGCCCTTTGTCGTAGAACTAGAGAGTGAAAGCAAAAGTTTGATCACTAAAACTCAAGGAATGTTGCAGTTGGCATGGATGCGTTGAATGTTGTAAGATCAGATCAATCATAAGTTTACACTTTGTTACCTTCTAAATTCTTTTCGCTTTGAACGTGATATTGATTGATTGTCTCTTCCAGATGCTTCATCTTCTCTTTAAGTTATAAATAAAGAAGATAATTTTAATTTCGAATGAGAAAATAAGAGATCAACTTTCGTCGTAAACAAACAAGTGTACCTTTTCCGTCAGTCAACATGTTATCTTGGCTTTCTTTATCCTCCAGACGCGCTTTTCGAAAAGATTCCCCAGTCCATTCGTTGAGAAATTTTTCTTGCACCTTCTTCAGGTTAAGACCCAAATTTTCCAATTCTTCTTTTGTTGTAGATCCCATTTTGACGAAGAAACAATTTGAGTTTTGTGAGGAAGAGAGGGTTTTTTCGCGGTGATATTTCAATTTTTCTTTTCAACCAATGAAGCTACTCGACTAGATCACGTGATATGCGAAAACCGCTGGACAGCCTCACTCACTGCTCATTTCACTTTCTCTTCCTTTCGATCTTCTCCAACCTTTTCCGGGATACATTGAATTTATGGGGTCTCCGATGACCTAAAATAATTGTTTTTCCTTTGAACAAGACATGGATAGCTTTATTTGTTACCACATGACACATTCAGCTTCATTTTTTTGACGAACGGTCCAAAATGAGCACGGGCAAGTGGCAAGTGTTGTGGTCACCAAACCAACACGACAAGTTCATCACTTTTGGTAACGAAATATGTCTGTACAAAGTCACCAAGTCACAGGTAAGATGTCAAATGTAGCTGTTAAATACGACATATCATGATAAAGGTAGCTAATTTGCTCCCTTTAACTTTGGCAACTTACGTTAGGCAAGATGTGCCTAGACAGAACTGACACAGGGGGTGGTACTTAGTGGGTACGGAGATCCCTTAGTAGATCACTTTGAGCCTCTTTACCTCTAGTTTTGATCAATTGCTAACTTCCCCTTACTATATCACAATAAATCTTACGAGAATTTAGGATTTGATCATCTTTTTTTTTTTCAACACCATTGACCTCAAACCTGAGGTTTCTCCCAAGTAAAATATATTAAATAGTAATTGTTTCGATAATTTGCAAAGCAGTGTGCAAAAATCCCAGGGAACTTTTAGCTTGGTACATACAGTGTACATGCAGTCATGAATTTAATTATGCTTGATGGATAAACTTGATCAGTTTACATGAATGTGAAAATGTTTGACCAAAGTTTTGATTTTACTCAGTTGACAATTTCATGCCTTGGGATTTATTTTACATGTACAGGAAAGTCCTCCAAAGGTGGCTGGTGTCAGAAGCCAAGGTACCAGTTTGTGTCATTATACTATTAAGTTACTTCTCAGCAGCATAGTGAATTGACATATTTACTTAGTTCAATGCCAATTAAGCGCCACACAAGAGCAAAACTATTAAAGATTGCCGTCCCCAATGAGTGCTGCATTCATTCACAACAATGTGTTGCATCATCAGTCTGAATTGTTCTAGGAATCAAACTAAAAGCACAAGTACAGTACAACTCAATCTAAACTAAGCCTGTGCCACAGACAAAATGAAACTCTGAATTAGCCGGGGTTAGATTATGTCTGTGACGCAGGCTATCTAAACCAGTCTGAGATTTATTCTCCTGGCCCCGGTGATTCGAAAGGTGGATAATGCTATCCACTGGATGAATCGCTATCCAGTGGATAAGTGTTAACAAAACATACAGCGCTATCCACTGGACAGTGATTTATCCGATGGATTGCGTTATCCACTTTTTGAACAACCAGGGCCAGGATTACAATGTATAAATGTTCTGGTCCCCCCCTTTTTTAAAGAGCACATCCCTCAAATAAGGGCTGCCCCCAAATAAGCACTGCAACCCAAACACTAAAAACTTTAAAGAGCACCAAAGCGCTCAGTTGAGTAAATATGAAATCGTAGCCTTAGATTGATGTGCTGTAGTGCATGGTTAAGTCCTCCATTCTGAACACTGGCCAGTATTGAGGGGTCATGCTTATATACACATACATCTTATATTCTGTTACTGTTTCAGTGATTCAACTTTCTGATGATACATATGCATCACTGTTGTCTGTTATGACTGACATTCAATATCTGAAGGTAATTCAAACAGTTTTTTTTAACTAATTTGATATAATCCAAGAACACTTACAGCCGAAACACACAGTCACCTATTCTTAGCTTTCTAACCTTCTTTAGAGCTTTCTTGGTAAAGCTACTGATACAATTTTTGTTGCATTGCATAGTGTGTTGCATGGTACCCAAAATCTGAACCTGAGCACTTATTAGCTGTTGGACAAGCAAATGGTCGAGTTCTAGTCACATGGTAAGAATACACTGTACATAGCAAGCATTTACAAACAAAAGTAAAATGCAGTTAATGGAACGTGACGCCGCAGGGGGTGCTTGCGTGCAATGTTGTTTTCCTGAATTAATGAATTGTGAATGCTTTCTAGTCATAGAACTCAAAACAGACGTCTTTCATGTCTGAATTTTTATCTATATGTATCAGATACAACCATAGTAGCAATGTAAGCTTTTCTGAGATTGGTTTAAAGCATAAAAGCTCTCATTCATGGCTTGTACTTTAACACGTAATGTCTAAGTAGTTTATAGTACGAGCTCACCTATTGGCAATGTTTACAGACACTGTCTTGCCCTAAAAGCAGCTGATCGCTATCCCAGTTTTATTATTCTAGCAGTCTTTGCACGAACACTCGTTTTTTCTAGAGCTGTATTCGTAGTTTTTATCATGGCACGCCCTCGTCAACATAAGGCGAAAAAGTCAGCGAGACCTTCGCAGCGAGAAGACCTTTCCAAGCTGTCAACTGAGGTCCTGCGTTTGCGCCTCCAAAACTTGAACCTGCCGATTACCGGTTCCCGCTCGCAGTTAGTCAAAAACTTGCGGACAGCCTTGGCCAGCATCGCTGCCACAACCGCCAACAAAACCAGCCGGACTGCTGAAGGACGGGTAACAAGGCCACGCTCAGGTCGCCAGCGTGTTCAAAACACTCGCACAGGCAAAACTCGTCGCGTCGCCGCTGAACCCGCCGTTCCACCAGCATCCACCATCGAACAGCTCGCCTCTGACGAAGAAGATGATGATTTCTCCGACGCTGGGTCTTCAGTGGAAGACCTTCTAAGCGCCCCAGTCGTGCCAACAGACACAGCGGAGCAGTTGTTTACTCCAGCCCAGCTTTCGGCCATACAGGACACTGTTTCGTCCTCCATCACTGCGGCTCTCTCAAATCAGCCTCGTTCAGGGAACCCGCCATTGGATCTTGCCTCCTCAAGCTCTAGAAGCCGCCATTCGTCAAACGTGGCGACCCCTTTGGGCATCAACCGTCCACTGGATAAAACACTAGAGGACAAGATACTCCGCGGTGAGTACGTTGACTTCGCTTTGCTTCTCCCAGATATTTTATATCGGCCCCAGTCTCCCGATATTCAGCTCCGGTTCGAGGACTCGTCCCCAGGCGCCCCAGGTTCCCCTTTAACTTTGGTTAGGAAGAAAAAGCCCGTCGTCGACACTTTCCATAAGTGGTTAGACACGTTTACTTCGTACATGCTGGTGATCGTGGAGGCTTACCCTAGGCGCTCTTTAGAGCTCATTAAGTACCAGCAGATCATCAGCAAAGCTGTCTCGAAGTTCAAGGGGATGGCCTGGTTGTCTTACGATGAACAGTTCAGGCGCCGGGCTGCCTATGACCTTAGCATAGCCTGGGATACTATCGATCTAGAACTCTGGACTGTTACATTCTCGGGCCTTGCTAAGCCCCATTGTTCCGTGTGTTCCAGCCCCTACCACCAGCAGGACGAATGCCCCAGTCAGGACCCCAGCAAGAAGCCTCGCCGCCCAAACACAGTCTGCTTCGACTTTAACAAGACGTCTGGCTGTCAACGCCGCCCCTGCCACTACCCACACGTCTGCCGCCGCTGTGGCACCAACAGCCATACCCTGTTTACCTGCCCAAGACAATCCAGTGGTAGCCACAAGCAAGGATCCTCCAGCGATCGCAGCAAAAAATAAGGTGGAACTCCGTCGACGTCACCACCAGCCAATGGTTTCTACCCCCATTAATGTCGACAAATTAGCTTTAGAATTACTTAATCATCCCAATCGCAATTTTGTTACTACTTTAGTTAATGCACTTAGATATGGTACTCGCATTGGTTACACTGGGCCCCAAAAAACTCGGGTGTCACGCAATCTCATTTCTGCATCTCAACACCCTGGGGTTGTCACTGCCAATTTATGTAAAGAAATTCAGCTGGGTCGGGTTGCGGGTCCATTCCCTTTCTTGCCACTTCCCGATTTTCAATGTCACCCCATCGGCGTGGTTCCTAAAAAACACTCCACTGAGTGGCGAACCATTTATCACCTCTCCTACCCAGATGGGGACAGCATAAATGACCATATCCCCAAGGATCCCTACTCCCTCCAGTATGTTCGCATTGATGATGCTATCAGCATTTTACAAAAGCTGGGTCCCGGGTCGTTCATGGCAAAGACTGATCTGAAGTCAGCCTTCCACCTTATGCCCATTCACCCCGATGATTGGAATCTTTTGGGCATTTACTGGCAATCCCAATACTTTGTTGACCTTTACCTCCCCTTTGGCCTTCGCAGTGCCCCCTACCTTTTCAACCAGATATCCGATGCCTTGGAATGGATTCTTAAGCATAATTATGGGTTGCAGCATGTCATTCACATTCTAGACGATTTTTTCATTGCGGAACGTAGTAAACTAGATTGTCTGGGTAGTTTTGCCTCCCTGTTAAAACTTTTCATGTCCCTTAGGGTGCCAACTGTTGCAGCCAAATCCCTGGGCCCCACCCAAGTCATAGAGTTCATGGGGATTGTTCTCGATAGTGTCCGCATGGAGGCTCGTCTCCCTGAGGACAAGCTCGCCAGGATTAAGATGTTATTAGATTCCTTTAAAGGTTGTCGCTCCGCTCGTTTCATTGAACTCCAATCCCTTATTGGTACTTTGCAATTCGCATGCAAAGTAGTTGTCCCAGGCCGGACATTCCTATAGCGCATGATCAATCTTACCCGTGGGGTCCCAAGCCGGTTTCACCATGTGCGCCTCAACAAGCAGGGTTGGAAACTAAAATTTCGGAGCACTCGCCATCTGGGCGAGTGACCTTCAAATTGCACTCGCCCAGATCAGTTTTCACTCGCCCAGGATCCTCCATTAAAAAAGGGAAAATCTAGCCCCCCCTCCATCCACTAATAAGATGTACAACTTTAATTTTTTTAATCACGTTTGATCCTCACCGTGCCACCTTGGTGGTCGATCGCGATGCAGACGAAATTTATTTCTCCCATGTAAAATCGGCAAAAATAAACCCTACTCCACAATAAAAACACGAGAAAAGTTAAATTGCAGTTTTATTTGATACGTATTCCTAGATTCCTGTAGTTTGTGTTGTAATTGTACAGAAAAAGTGGTGGGAAAATAGCCATTTTGCTTTGTTTCGTGGCTCGGTGGACGAGTCAGTGTATTTATGACCAGAGGTATTACTTTGTACAAGCTTGTCATCATGTAAAAATCACCAAACGGAAGCCATTTTTGTCTGTTTACGAACGTAAACACAGCCTTGTTCAGGGGTTTCAATAAGTTTTGAAGTAGGCGGCTGACCCTTTCATAGTAGGCGGCTGTGACAAGGAGGGGCCGTAAGGCCCCTCCCCCCTAGGGGGGTTTGGGGGCATGCCCCCCCAGAAAATTTTTAAATCTAGAGGCCCGGAAATGCCATTTCCTGCATTCTGGCATCCATTTCAGTACTAATTATTGATTAAGTAACAGCAGCATTAGTGACAACTATTTTGAGTTTTTCAGGTGAAGTTTAATTTCAATAAAAGGATTACGTCACCCATAGAATACTGAATCTTGGGAATTTTTCATTATATACCGTAAAAACTCGTGTATAAGCCGCACTCGTAGATAAGCCGCACCTCTAAATTTCAAGCATGATTTTGAGAAAAAAAAAATAAAACCTGGCGGAAAATGCCCAGTTGATTGTGAAAAAATGCTGGATTATGAAGAAATTTCAACAATCAATATAAAGCTAAAGTTGATTCCTTTCCGATTGATGTGCAGGATGTACTATAAACACATAAACGGGAAACACTTCAGTCTTACCCAGAATTTTAGAACTTTATAGAATAAATATCATTTCTGCCAACTTTAACATTTTTGATCTTTTTCTGCCATTCGTTGACAGGTATTTCTTCGTTCATCACTGTTTTTACATCAAATTTTTCACCTGATTTTGCGCTGTGTTCGTGAAAGCGTTCGTAGCTTAGTAACCAGGCACTAGTATCCAGGCCCATCGCCAAAAGACACATGAAACGCCTGGGGGTTTAAAATTATTCACGGACGAAAAGCGTGGTTTTCGTCGCTGTTTTGAGAGGAAAAACTTTTTCAAGATGATCAGTCTCCTTGTTATTTTTGTTTGTGAGGATAGTAAAGAGCTACTTTGTCGCTTATATGGAGCAATTTTTCAGTTTTATGCGCAAAAATGCGCAGAAGATGCGGAGGATGCAGTGTGAGCGATTTATGCAGATTTATGTGGACCCGCACGGCAAAAAAAAAATGGACACAGCAAAGAAAGCGTTTTCTTTTTATTCCATATTTCATATTTAACAGGTGAGAAATTGTGTGACTCGAGAAACTCAAGGAACTCGAATGAAATTTAATGTTAGTTTATGTTAGAAGGTCTTAGAAAGTAGGCGGAGATGATTTGGAAAGTAGGCGGCGAAATTCGCCGGTTGCCGGCTTCTATTGAAACCCCTGCTTGTTGGAGATTTCAAAATGTTGGAAAACTATCGGCTTGTGGATAGTGTAGATTATTTTAAAGTTGAAAGAAAAAGGTAATGCTTATTTTGAATTTGTTGAAGTCGTACTCGCCAAACCGGGCGAGTGATCCGTGATTTGTACTCGCCCGACAGTTTTCACACTCGCCTGGGCGAGTGGGCGAGCGCTAATTTCCAACCCTGACAAGGAATTTTTTCGGGATGTATCCATGTGGAGGGTCTTCCTCACCAGTTGGAATGGGCGTTCCTTGTTCCTTGATTCATTTCTCACTGCTGCCCCTGACCTGGAGCTTTACACTGATGCAGCCAGTACAGTGGGGTTTGGGGGTTACTTTAATGGCAAATGGTTTCAAGGGCGGTGGCCTCAACACCTCCTCATTAATAAATTAAAAGGGATTAGTATTGAGTGGCAAGAGCTCTTCCCTATTGTGATAGCTTGTGCCTTATGGCACCCCCAATTTTCGGGAAAACGCCTTCAGTTTTGGTGCGATAATGAGAGCGTTGTTGCAATCATTAACTCAGGTCACTCCAAGGCTCCCAGGGTTATGGACCTCGTACGATTTTTAGTGCTCATCTCTATGAAACATAATTTCTTGGTTCGGGCCCGTCACGTGCCAGGGGTCTCCAATGCTATTGCTGATGCCCTTTCCCGCTTTCAGGTTCAACGTTTCAGGGAACTCGCCCCCCAGGCCGACCAGACCCCCTGTACCATCCCGCCTTCGCTGATGACCCTCTGAGGGATGAAGTCCTCACGTATGCGCACTGGGCACTGTCACGGAACACCAATCGTACCTATAACTCTGGGGAGAAAAGGTTTATCCAGTTTTGCCTTATGAATCGCCTCATATCTTCTTTGGGTGACATACTCCCCGCCTCGGAGGGCACCCTCATTTACTTTGCCTCTTATTTGGCCAGGACAGTTCGCCATAGTACTGTTAAGCTTTATCTGGCGGCAGTCCGAAATCTTCACATCCGGTCTGGATTTAGCGATCCAGTGTTAGAACGCCCACTTCTTAAAAAGGTTCTAAGGGGTATATTACGCTATCAGGGTTCCCCTCGTACCCTACGTCAGCCGGTAACCCCCAGGGTTTTGTTAAGTATTCGTCCCGTTCTACAGAGCCGACTGAGTCTCAGGGATTTTTCCATGGTCTGGGCTGCCTTTACTTTAGCCTTTTTTGCCTTTCTCCGGTGTAGCGAGTTTACCTATCAAGGGGTTCGAAGATTTAACTCAAGATTTGACCTCACTACTGATTGTATTACATTTTCTCCCAGTCTGGCCTGCCCGCAGCGCATCGTGGTTCTCCTCAAGTCATCTAAGACCGATGTATATAGGCAAGGGCAATCGCTTAGTATTACTCGCTGCTCTTCCTTGCTTTGCCCGGTTTCAGCCATGCAACAGTATTTCTTACTAGCGCAGCCGCGCCCTGGGCCCTTGTTTTATTTTCAGTCTGGATCCCTCCTTACTAGGTCCTCTGTTACTAAGCTGCTTCGGGACTCGGCTCGCAGCGCTGGACTCTCATACAGGAGTCTAAAAGGTCATAGTTTTCGTATAGGTGCCGCATCCACTGCCGCAGCTGCGGGTCTGCCAGACTGGCTAATTAAGGTCTTAGGCCGTTGGTCTTCCGACTGCTATCAGCTATACATAGTAGTAGTAGTAGTAGTAGAAGTCTTTATTAAGAAGCTAGTCACAACAAACGTGTGGCTTTACAATAAAAAAAACAATCTAAAATAAGCTAAACTAGTAAAATGAACCTATTATATGTATCAGTTACAAGGATTTTAAGAAATAAATTTAAAAAGACATCTATTTACAAAAGTGCGTTTGAAACGTTCTGTTTTTACTTTAGGGAGTATAAAGTCATGGCCCCTTTCTCTAAGAGCTCTGTTCCGTTTGGGTGGGAGCAAGTCATATAATACATGGCCAGTGTCACTTGTGATTCTGTTGAAAAGATCACTGTCCCTATTCTTAATAACATCAGATATCAAAATGATCTTATTTGTATAGCCAAAACGATAGGCTCGCCGAAAGAAAGTGTCAATCCGATCTAAATATTTGCCTTGATAGGCGGAGGCCCACACTTCTAATCCATACAGAAATAATGACATTATTAATGAGTCGAAGAGTTTACTATACATTTACTATACATTCGCACTCCAGAATCAGTGCTCCTTTCCGCTGCCCCTAGAATGGCTAGCGTATCTAGTAATGTATTCTTAGGTTAGGTGGTTTGCTTGGGGGGATGCATGCCTTGCACGCAGCTGTGGCGGTTAAGTCTGCGTAGCGACCTCCCCCAAGCTTTTGGCATTATTTTGCCTTGCAATTCTATACCTTTGCCTGAATCTTGTCCGATCCAGCCCGTGCGGTGCTGGGGAGATAAGTAAGGCTCTGCCAATACTCTTATCCTAATCCCCAAGTTTGCGGGGAGATAAGTGAGGCTTGTATTTTTTCGTGCACAGCCCGAAGTCGCAAACTAACCTGCCACAGAGCTGTGTTCCCCCTATAACGCCATCTTGTTGTTGTTGTCTTTATTGCGTTACCGGATATTGCGTTACTCACGGTGAATACGCAAACAGTGACATTAAGCAAGCATTTACAAACAAAAGTAAAATGCAGTTAATGGAACGTGACGCCGCAGGGGGTGCTTGCGTGCAATGTTGTTTTCCTGAATTAATGAATTGTGAATGCTTTCTAGTCATAGAACTCAAAACAGGCGTCTTTCATGTCTGAATTTTTATCTATATGTATCAGATACAACCATAGTAGCAATGTAAGCTTTTCTGAGATTGGTTTAAAGCATAAAAGCTCTCATTCATGGCTTGTACTTTAGCACGTAATGTCTAAGTAGTTTATAGTACGAGCTCACCTATTGGCAATGTTTACAGACACTGTCTTGCCCTAAAAGCAGCTGATCGCTATCCCAGTTTCATTATTCTAGCAGTCTTTGCACGAACACTCGTTTTTTCTAGAGCTGTATTCGTAGTTTTTCCCACCCTCCCTCCCTTTGGAGAAGGGCATTAGCTTTAAATAAATATGGGTCACACTTTGTGGTTCGGTTAAGTCTGCGTAGCGACTTCCCCCAAGCTTTTGGCATTATTTTGCCTTGCAATTCTATACCTTTGCCTGAATCTTGTCCGATCCAGCCCGTGCGGTGCTGGGGAGATAAGTAAGGCTCTGCCAATACTCTTATCCTAATCCCCAAGTTTGCGGGGAGATAAGTGAGGCTTGTATTTTTTCGTGCACAGCCCGAAGTCGCAAACTAACCTGCCACAGAGCTGTGTTCCCCCTATAACGCCATCTTGTTGTTGTTGTCTTTATTGCGTTACCGGATATTGCGTTACTCACGGTGAATACGCGAACAGTGACATTAAGACTAGTATCAGCATCTCTCTCCTCCGCAGAGGTCTCTTTTGTGTCTCGTACGGGCTGGGAAATAGGGAGAGGAACGAGGAGAGGTGAAAAGTAATCGCGCAGAGCCTGGAGAGAATCGAAACCAAAGCACGCGGGGCACACTGGGACCCCGCACTCCCCCTATTTTTCATTTTTCGTGTTTTCGCCATCCTCCCCCCGTGGTTTTTTTCGCCTTCCCCCACGAAAGAGGCCTCTGCGGAGGAGAGAGTATCAGCATATTATATACTACTTATTGCCCTGACGATAAAAAAAAATGTAAAGGTGCGCGTGCGTGAGGTTCTGGCCAGACCACCAACTTTGTGACTTCCCCTTTACATTTTTTTTGCCCTGACAATAAGGTGAGATATTACTTGAATAAATCTCACAAATACTACATGTACCAATATAGGAAGATCTTTCTCAAAGAAATGATTTTTCACTTTGTATCAAAGTTGTGCAATATTTAATTTCAGAACCCTCGTCTTGTCTGACAGCAAATTATCCAGTGTGATTCCCCTATACATGTACATGTAACTACATAATATGTTGGTACTGGGATGTGATAAAATCCTTTTAGGTTAGTTTTTTTTTCAGTTTTGATGATTAATTAATTAATTAATTATGATAATCATTAATTATCATTAATTATCATTGAATTATAATTATTAATTAATTATCATTGAATATTAATTTTCTTTTCAGCATTGGAAGTGAAAACAATCAAGCAAACCTTGGAATTGCTAGAGAATTTGGTAGGAATCATATACATATAATGATTGTGTAGTTAGCTGTTTATGGACGGTTGATAAGAAAAATAATGTTAATTATAATAATTTTAATTTTAAGTCCCTAGGCATTCACGGCAATGTAACAGCCTTGCATGGAATCCTGTTGAGAATAATTTGGTAAGTCAAGTAGAATTTCAGCATATGCAATAAATTTTTAGTAAATAGAACATAAATATAAAATTAATTGCATTTGGAATTCAAACAGGGTTTTCGGATCTATACATTGTTATTAATTAAAGTAGATCAGGTGGCAGGTAGCAAATTTGGAAAGCTGTCATTTTAAGTATAGAATCTTTGAAAATTGAGGATTTCGTTTCTGATCAATTAATCTGCCTAAGTTTACAAATTTGTTATTTTCTCACCGTTAGTGTTTCGCTTGCCTTCTGATAAAGGACAACAGTTTTTTTCAGAACTAATTGTTTAATAGATTTATTTGTAAAAGAAATGTTTTATCACTTCCTAGCTGGCAGCTGGACTAGACAAAGTTAGGAGTGATGTTTCTCTTCTTGTTTGGGACATAAATGTTCAACTCAGTAAGTAAACTTGCCATTCTAAATGTATGTTCAAAATTAACTTCAAGGAGCTGCAGGTACTCAGTTGGTCAGCTCGGGTCCGTTACAGCTTGACAAAGTCCATGTCATGCACATCATGCATTATCAAGCTAAGATACATGTGGCCTGCATCCTGAGTTTGAGCACATAATTTCTTGAACATTAATTTTTGTAAGAAAGTACAGTACCGCTCAGAAATAAGCGTCCATCGTATACGCACCTTATACGCACATACGCACATACGCAGACGCATATACGCACATACGCATACGCATATACGCACATACGCATACGCGCGTATGCAATGAAGCGTAAGCACATACGCAGTTCTTTGTTATTCATTGCTCTTGGTTCTCATTGTGTTGTATTGTTGGAGAAAACAAATGAAATATCTTTGCGAGAAAATTATAAAACAGCGTTGGTCGATCGTGTTTATATGGTGCGCCGTGAACATTTATCATGTTTGTTAACTTTTTTGCAAGATAAATCGCACGCGCCGGTGAGACTTGTTTGTGAATTGATTGTCTGTTGAACCGAAACGGCTTAGAAGCGAAAAATACATCTCCGGTTTTATTTGGCGTAAATGGGCAATTCAAACAGGAAAAGTGATTTCAATGAGTTGAAACGATGTTCTATTAGAGTTTTTATGTGCGCCGTGAACATTTATTATGTTTGTTAACTTTTTTCCAAGGTACATCGCACGCGCCGGTGAGACTTGTTTGTGAATTAATTGTCTGTTGAAGCGACACGGCTTAGAAGCGAAAAAAAATATCTCCGGTTCTATTTGGCGTAAATGGGCGATTCAAACGGGAAAAGTGATCTCAATGAGTAGAAACGATGTTCTAGTAGAGTTTATATGGTGCGCCGTGACCATTTATTATGTTTGTTAACTTTTTTGCAAGATACATCGCACACGCCGGTGAGACTTGTTTGTGAAGAATTATAATTGCCTATTGAAGCGACACGGCTTAGAAGCGAGAAAAAAATCACCGGTTCTATCTGGCGTAAATGGGCGATTCAAACGGGAAAAGTGATCTCAATGAGTAGAAACGATGTCCTATTACATTGTAGAGTTAATATGGTGCGCCGTGAACATTTATTAAGTTTTCTTGCAAGATAAATTTTCTTGTTCTTTCTGAACGCGCCGACGGTTTTGTTTGTGAATTGATTGTCTATTGAAGCGAAACGTGCCGGCTAGTCAACTCTCAGTGGAGCAAGGACAAGAAAAAAGCAAACAAACTTTTTACAGTTAAAAAAGTTTTATTGAACCTAAGTTTACAAATGCATTGCGAAAAAATTAAAAGGTCTTTCTTTCTTCTCGACTAATTATAAAAAAAAATGACAAACATTGCAAACAAAAAAAACTTACATGATTTAAAGTTCTGAAAGCTAAGTTTTCTACAATGTCCTCGGTATATTCACCGGTTTCCTGTTCCTTAAGTATCCGTCGATTGCTTTACGGCAATCACGGCGCAAAGTTTGTTCTTGTTCTCCAGAGGAAGGGAAAAACTTGAATACTGTGTCCATAACTTTTTCGAGTTTTAAAGCATCGAGGGGACGTTTGTTGCCAACCCCCCTTACATTTCTACCATCAAGTTCCTGAGGGGTGAAATACAAGCGGACGAGATTTACGGCAAAGTTCTTTCCCGATGTAGATTTGGCGCGTAACTGAAAGACAACCTCGTCCTCGTCATCAATTTGGTTTGGCGGCAACGGCTGAGCTGGTGGTGCAGGAGGTTCCGGATGTTCAGGTTCCATGGGCGGCGGTGGTGGTGACAATGTCTGGTGTATAAGGGAATCTGGCTGGTGCATTGACGGTGCGGGCTCGCCGGGACTGCTGTTGAAGCGCGACGGCTTTTAGTAGCGAAAAAAAATCTCTGGTTCTATTTGGCATAGATCGCCAATCTACATGGTGAAGTATTTCCAATAAGTAGGAACGTAGCTTGTTTTAGAGTAATTGTGATACGCAGTGAATATTATTTATAACCTATTCTTGCAAGATAAACTTTTGGTCTTTCGGAACGTGCCGCGAGTCACGTCACGGCTTAGTAGCGAAAACAAAATCATATCTTTGGTTCTATTTGGAAAAAAATCAGCGAATGAGATGTCGGAATTATTTCAATGAGTCAAAACGATGCTCAAATAAAGTTTATATGCTGCCGCAAAGATTTATTAGCTTTTCTGCAAGATAAACGATCTTTCCGCACGCGCGGGTAAGGCCGGTAAGTTAAGTAACGTAAAAGTTATTTCTCCATTTCTATTTTGCATAAGTCGGCGAAATCTAAAAGTAGAAATAGCAAGCCATCGAAAGAACAATAAACTATGGACAAAAGAAAAGACAATAAGCTTGCTCATACATACTGATGAGCATACGCGTATACAGAGTATACGCACATACGCACATACGCAGACGCATATACGCACATACGCAGACGCACATACGCGTATGCGCAAAAGCATACGCGTTTTTCGCGTATGTTTAGGGACGCTTATTTCTGAGCGGTACTGTAGAAAACTTGGTTTTCATGTACTGTTGATCAAGTCACGGTATTTTGATAGCACAGCCATTTATCCACTTAGCCACATAGGAAATGTTGGATAAATCACTATATTCCCTGTATTTTTTAAATTAATTATGACTCCAATTATGACTCTTGTGGATCATTTAAGATCACTTGGTTTTTTTTTGCAAACCAAGAAGAAATTTCACTGTTAAATCGCACATCTCTTCCTTAAAGTCACTAATAAGACCTCAAGAGATGGTTGACATGTTTTTACTGAAGGAGTTCAGACACTCTTTGAAGAAAAGAACTTGTAAAACAAACACTTTTTTCACGCTGTTGTGTGCGATCCATCATGCCATTCGGCGCACGCATGCTAAGATTAAGTGGTCGTCGCGCAAGCTAAGTGCGCAATAATCGCGTAAACATTGTGCGTGCTCAACAAAGATTTGACGCAATTCTTGCAGAGCCCTTTCTTCTGTGGAAAAGAAAAGGCTCTGCTCGCAGGGTGAATACATGGTTGTTTGGAGATATGAAATCTATCTTCTTGTGTTCAAAACGATATCTCACTTGTTCGCTGTGCTCACTCGTGAGATATCGATTTGAACACTCGAAGATAAATTTCATGTCTAGAGTTTGGCCGTCGGAGTTTGGCCATCGGAGTTTTTCGTTTTTAGGAGCCTCCGTTTTTAACAGTTTACCGTCGGACATGAGAAATCTGAACTTTAGACTTCTATTTAAACAAAAAGTTAAAGACCATTTTTATTTGTAATTTTTTTTCATAAGCTTTTATATGTTTTTGACCATTGTAGTTTTAACATTTTTAAACTTAGTATTTTTACCTTTTTAAATTCTTTCAGGACCCCTAAGATAACAGTACTCTCAAGTACTGATGGGTTAATCCTGTTAAAAATATTCGTTTATTATTATTATTATTATTATTATTATTATTATTATTATTATTATTATTATTATTATTATTATTATTATTATTATTATTATTACACGGCAAAGAAATTAAACAGTAAAAATAACTTAGTAAATTACAATTATTACACAAAATGATGCAAAAAAAAAATTAAATTAAATTAAACGACACTTATGACATGTTTTGATCGTTCCAACGATCATCTTCAGTTGTGGGATCGTTTACAGTTGAAGTTGAATTTTTTACAAGCAATGGCGTAACATATTATTATTATTATTATTATTATTATTATTATTATTATTATTATTATTATTATTATGTCTCCACGCAACCATGTATTATCCTCTATATCTTATGTTTGGATTGTATTGTTACCAGGTGTGAGAGACAGTAATCAGGAAAAGAGGTTGGTACACAACTTAACAACTTGTGTGATTCAGTACCAGCACTTATCAGGCTTAGGATTTTGCTGGTACAGATTTCAGTGACTTTGGTACAAATTTCCAATCATGTATGGTAAATAGAATCAGTTGAAACCCAAAATTAGCCAAGTATTGGTCATGTCAGCTGATCAAGATGTGTATTTAGCCAATGTGATTGCTGGTGTGACAGAATTCCAGTAGTTTCCCAGTTACCATTTCTCTGTTTAGAAAAAACTAGGCAGGCTTAACTTATCTATTGTGAACTAAACACGTGGAAAGTGAAAAAGTAAAGTGAGAAGTGGAAACATATTAATAGTAAAGCAGAAAGCATGTGTAACAAGCTAAAATCATGCCATTTCTAAAGGCCTTGCCATTGTTGCAGACTTTTTTATAGTGTCCAGTGATGTCTCATGGAATATTCTTTAGTTTATTAAATGATTTGGCCTAAGAGAGTGCACTTTGATACCTCATGTTTAATGTTTTAATCTTGAATAGTTACAAGGTTCTTTCACATACGTTTTGTAGACATTCTGGAGTAACTGGTGGTAAACAATCTCCTATCACAGTAGGAACAGGCTTTCAGGATCCTTCATCAATAGGAAACAGACCTCTTGCAGAACTATGTAAGCTACCTTCACATTTGCTTTAATAAAACACCTTGTAAGGAAGCACACACTTAAAGCCCTACTTTTATAACTCATTAGTAGAAACTCAGCTGTGTTCTATTGGAAATCCGCGAATCTGATTGGTTCTCCCACTGTTTTCTATTCGCCGATAGAAAACAGTCGCGTGCGCGTAGCTCTTTAAGCGGTAAATTTTCTTGATTTTTGTCTTCAAAGTGCACAAAATTGTAGGTTTTGGACTGCAATCCTTTAGAGTTTCTACTAAAACAATTAGACTACTCGCCCTCGTTTTCTATGAGCGATAGTCAACTCGGCTGCGCCTCGCTGACTATTCGCTCATAGAAAACTCGGGCTCGTAGTCTAATTGTTAAATAGAAACACAGAACAGTCGTAACAAAAGTTAACTAAGAGAAGCATGCAACTGTCCTGAGCGAACAAAATTTGAGACCTGCTTGTCTGAAGGGCAAGCTGAAATTCAAATTTTTTTAAAGCCTTGTTTTCTTTGCAGCAACTTCAGATCCAACTTTATCCTTGGCATGGTCTCCTTATGATCCTAACGTATTAATTGCTGGACAGGCACAAAAGTTTCTGAGAGTGTTTGACATAAGAGGTGGGTATAGTACAATAAACTCATTAACGAGGAGTTGACATCACTAGATATGTACTTAATAGAAACCCATGTAAAGGGCCAAAAAACTAAAATTAGCTAATCAGAATTCTCTGTTGCCAGTCCCATATTTGCAAAGTATTGAATCAGTTATTATTGTTGTGCTTGGTTTGGAAGAACACCGGTCCTTGGTCTCTTTTGTATGGACCCTGCAGTGTGTAAGATTTCTAATGTGAAGGGGTTTGGGTCTGACAAATGTAATAATAATAATAATAATAATAATAATAATAATAATAATAATAATAATAATAATAATGGTTTTATTGGTAATATTTCTACAGTGTAGCTCTACATTTACCAAACTAACCCTAACCCTAACAAATGAAATTATATTTACAATTAAAACTGTATAATCGTTATATTACTCTATACTATACTGTACATACTATATACGTTATAAAACCTAGAGGAGATCAATTTCAATTGTGGCTTTAGCTTTCTTCAATAGGAAGTGCTTAACTTCCCTGCAAAAAACATCGTGGTCCGCAGTGTTTCTAAGGTCCGTGGGAAGCTTGTTAAATAGGGTGGCGGCATGATCTTGAAAGGTGTTAGATATTAGTGGGATTTCTACTTGAATACCACTGTTTGATCGTAAGTTTCTGGACGGATTGTGAACAGTTAAATGTAAATATTCCGGCCAAAAGGGACTATACAAAGCTTTGTGTGCTAGTTTAAGCAAGTTCAGTTGTCTGTGTTCTTGTATTGGCAACCAATTGAGAGATAGGACGTAGTCTAGAGAAGCATATCTCCCCACTACAAAACTTGCAGCCGCCTTTTGCACACGCTGAAGATGATTTACAAGGTAGTCCGAAAGGGTGTGGTAGATTACATCGTTGTAATGAAGTTTAGACAACACAAGTGCTTGCACAATGGTCCTGCGTAGGTTGAAGGGAAGCATGTGTTTAAGCTTTCTGAGCATTGCTGAGGTAGCGTAGCAGGATGATGCAATTGCTTTCACATTGTCCTCCCACTTCAAGTGCTGATGTATTTTTAAGTGGTTGAGAATAAGTTACTGTTTAAAACCAAATGATTTATTAAAGTGTTAATTTTTTCCCTTTAGACACCACACGTCCCCACATTGCAGCAGTAACAAAAGCAGTTTATGGAGTGTGTGTAGACCCTCATGTTGAACATAGAATTGCCTCATTCTCTGAGGTAAGCAATGTAGAACAGTCAAAGTACTTGTGTGATTTTCTATACAAATTTGCAAGTGCTCTGGTTGGTCAAATCACTGGTTTGCATGTGCCGTGCAACACAATAAAGACAACACACATTTTTATTTCATAAACAAAGTAGAAAATGGTTGCTTTGTGTTTGCAATGGCTTGTACAAACAGGTGAGCGAGTTTGAGAAAATTCAAATTAATGTAAACAATTGCCTGTGGCAGCTCAGGTGTAAATTCTCCCAAACTCCGTCATGTGTTTTTATTGGACTATCAGAACTGTGCTCTAGCAGAGCCCAGGTGCCACAGGCGACCTACTTTTGTTTTTGGGCGACTTGTATAACTTTGCTATCATAAAAGCTTTTAAGATCTGGGCATCTAAGATTTCTTACATAAACATCCCTGGGTGCCCTGCAATATATTATTCTAAGAGCACAGCTTTGCCAATGTAAATACATGGGATTGCACCATCTTCTAATTAAATTTGGTTTTAATGATTTCTTTTCCATAGGGTCCTCCTGGTGTTATGTGTATCTGGGATGACCGAAATTTTGAAAAACCAGTATCCTTTTTTGATTTTCTGCTAAATAAGTAAATAAATGTGATGGGGGTAATGTCAAACCATGTTTCTAAGAAAAACATCTACCTACTCAGTGAGTATAGTAATATGTCCAAATACAAGAACCAAGGCAGAGTGTTTGCCTATCCCCCCCTCCCCCCTTCTGGGGTACTCTATATTTTTGGGGGGTGGGGCGGGTGTGCCACGGGGACTCTTATACCCTTACCCTAAACCAGACCATGTTCAGCTGATTTTGCAAACCTATAGTAGACTAGTAGACTTGCTTTTTGTAGAACTGTATCACTGTTAGCATTAATTTTTTTATGGAAAACCATCTGACATCAGCATTGCCATGCGCAATGATTTTACTGTTATCTCTTCTCTTCTGTGTTTTTCCGGCAAATGATTTCCTACTTTAGACTTAAACCCTCTGATTTCTATACCCAATTCCAGGCTAAACTGCTTGAAAACCACACCCTTCATAGTGCACACACCCATATTTCTTAAATGAGAGTACCCCCTCCCCCCCAGGGTGTTTGCATACTTGCCTTACTAAACAGGATCATGACTAAGAGTTTGACTCAATAAATCTGAACTTTGTACAACCTGTGAGTTATTGGTCCTTTAGTTTCATGGATCTCTTGTCCACTTGAGCTACAGGAATCAATTGAGTTACATGTTGCGTCCCTGGGAGGACCTCTTTAATTTTTTTGTTATCCCAGGTTTAGTCACAAAATGCCCAAACAATTTGTAGGATCAGACTTGTAATTCCAGTATTTGAAGTCCTTAACAGTGTCTAGTTAATGGGCATGACTCAATCGTGTCCTGTGACGGCCATTGCCTGGAGCCCAACACGATCTGGCTTACTAGCAACACTTGGTAAAGAAAGTCCTGTAGTACAGCTTTACGACATTCAACATGCTTCAGTAGGTAAGAACATAGACTAGTGTATGTGCAGGCATTTAGTTGCAGATCTCTGCTGACACAAAACTGGTTTTTGGTTCTAAAATCCTTCAAATTTGTTGAACAATTTTAATTCCAAGGCTGATTGATCAGGATATGTTTTCTCACAACATTGTGAAGCAGCAGACAGTACTGCAAGTAAACTTCTTGCCTGTTTCAAGAAGGAATTCTGTACCAAATTTAACATAAAAAAAACAGTATTATGTTAGTTTTCAAGTACAATTTTACCTGAAATTAGCAAGTTATCAAATTCTTATAAACAATTGATGGATCCCACTTTAGCCTGTCAGTATTGTGTTATCCCACCATCAGCCAATAGCTGCTATTTAATTTCACCTACATTTGTAAGTAAAGTTATAGCGTACTTAGTGCAACTTTTGTAACGTAAGTTTTTCTTTTCTTTTTAGCATTGTAAGTAGTTTTCTATTCGTAAGCTTTGTAAGTAGTTTTTTTTTGTTTTTTTTTTTTGTAAGCCTTGTAAGTATTTTTTTTTGGTTTGTAAGCAATGAATTAAAAAAAAAAAATTTCACCTACAAATCCTGCAGTTAATTTGTGTTGATTCCTCTGAGTATTTTATTTTAAGAGAAAATTCTTGTTTCAATTAGTGAATGATGTTCCCTTGCAACAGCGACCGGTCTAACCTCCTGTAAGTGGACACCCTTGAAATCTTGAAAAGAGTCCACTTAGGAGAGTTGTCGGCTTATGTGAGGTTCAATCAAATCAATAAAACTTATTAACCCTTGGAGGTGACGAGGACTGACTAGCGAACATAAGCTAATATGCCAAAAAAAGGTGTGTTTTTATTTGTCTGGGATGAAACTAAGTGTCTGCTTACAGAAGATGTCCACCTCTGTGAGGAATCTGATAGCAGAGGTTTGATGTAATAAATTATTAAACACGAGTGATAGTGTTTCATCAGGATATCCAAACACCAAGAAGAGAGCTGAAAAAGTGATGTGCAGCGTAGTATTTCTGACGAATTTGAGGTGTTTAGATAGCTGATGAAACAATGTCCCAAGTGTTTGTTATATCTTCTCAATCAGTACAAAAACTACAGAGTACAGAGATATAAAATCGTAAAAATCTATGCTAGTTAAGACTGGGTATCCAAACCTCCTTCACAGTTATGATTTTTTTGTTTTATTTTGATGAATTATTAATGAGTTTGAGAAGCAAAATGAAAGAACTGTGAAGATCTGACCAACTATAGGGGATGTTAACTTGACAATCAGTTTGTAAGAACAGAAGAACATTCAACCAATATTCTTAAAATTAAATTTTTAGGACTACTGTTTTACATATTATGATGGTTTCTTTCCTATTGTTCTTTGTAGCTTCTCCAGCTTATGGTGTTGGATATGAGACAGAACCTTCATTCATAGAAAGGAGTGTGAAACGTAAGATCCAGTTGCTTGACATTACTACTAAGTCTTCAGGAATGAGTTTGTTATACAACTCTCTTGTACTCTGAATATTTCATACAGCAGGCACAAAAACCCTTGAATGAAAATACACCTATTTGCAATAACGTTGTCATAGGAAAAAGAAAAAAGAAAAAAGGTAAATAGGAATTAATTAGCGTAGTTTCATAACTGGTAGCATTTTCAGAAAACTCACGAGTTTTTAACTGCACACTTTGAGTCCACTTTTTTATGCTGTAACAAGATAAATTGATTTATTCGTATTTTGAGGCATTTTGAGGCCATTTGTACGAATAAAGTTCATGCATGCGCTTAATTAATTCCTATTTGACTTTTTCCTATTTGACTTTTTCACATTTTTCTATGACAACCTTATTGCAATTAGGTGTATACACAATACCTTAACATGTCAACAGACATTCATGACTGAGGCAAAGATAGTGGACATGTTTTACATGATGTTGAGTCACTAACTAACTAGCTAACCTACTAACTAACGAACTAACTAACTAACTAACTAATCGACTAACTGACTGACTAACTAACTAAGTAACTGACTGACTAACTAACTAAGAAACTGACTAACTTACTAACTAACTATTGTATTGTGATTGGTTTTCTGTCAGGGGAATGTATAAAGCTCACTTAAAAAGAGTCAGTTCTCAAAGTACAAAACATTTTCTGAAAAAAATTGGGCTATTTGCCTCAAACAAAATTGCATTAGAAACTATGAAAAGGCTATATTTCGTATTAAGGCTGATGATCATGACATTTTGGGGAAGTAGGTATGCTAAGTGAAGAAATGTATCAACAAGAAATACCCACAATTTTTTATTGACTATTTTAAATTTAATAAAGATGTTTTAAGTAGAACTACCAGGCAAAGTAATTCACGCTGGGCCAGCAGAGCACTCGAAGCTGCACCCACGGAATAACTTTTTGCTGTTTTATCCAATAGAGCTCAAACTAATTTGCACAATGATAGAACTTTTTATTCCAAACAATCGTATGATTTTTGTTTTTTGAATTTAACGGTTTTTGGCGGGAAAATGACGTCACAGTGCCTAAGTGAGATTTTCATTTCCCTGTTATGGCACAAAAAGTACATGATTCTGAAAGAACTCATTGAGATAAAGTGAAATGCGAAAAAAATTATTGATAAAGCTCAATCCGCCTTGAAGATATAAGGTTTGGAAATTTGAATTTTCCGCCATTTTGTTACTATTTTTAGAACATTTACAAAATTCAGATCTTTATATCTTCAAGACGGATTGAGCTTTTTCAATAATTTTTTCGCATTTCACTTTATCTCAATGAGTTCTTTCAGAATCATGTACTTTTTGTGCCATAACAGGGAAATGAAAATTGGACTTAGGCACTGTGACGTCATTTTCCCGCCAAAAACCGTTAAATTCAAAAAACAAAAATCAAACGATTGTTTGGGATAAAAAGCTCTATCATTGTGCAAAGTTTGAGCTCTATCGGATAAAACAGCAAAAAGTTATTCCGAGCGTGCAACTTCGAGCGCTCTGCTGGCCTGGCGTGATTATCTTAGACTGCCTTCTGTAAAATTAGAATCTACGAAGAAAGCATTTTATTGCCATGGTTGTAAAGTTTTTAATGAAAACCTGTAGTTGTAAATTTTTAAATTAAATGAACTTGTAATTTTTAATTAAGGTTTTTTTTTTCAATTAGTTTTAATGTCGTTTTAAATATTATCCTTATTGTAATGTAGTAATGTAGTTTTCATTCTTATAGGGCCTCTATTGAAAGCAGTAATTTTGTAATTTATAATTACTGAAAGAGCAACCCTGTTTAAATAAAGGCACTCTTCTCTTCTCTTCTAAGTCTGGAATAAAGCTAGTTAATTTCTGTTTATGGCCATTGTGGAGGGTTAGAAATGGCTGAGACAGTTCTCACATAAATGGCTCACTAACTATCCTTTCGGAGAACAATGGAGCAAACAACAGGAACAATGCCCATAGCCTCCAAAACAGTTTTTATCCAGCAACTGCTACACTAGAGGACCAGTAGAATCGCAAGCTTAGGAGAGCTGCTATTTAATTCCCATGCAGTGTCCTGCTGCCTTGATAAGTACATCTTGTACTGCAAAAACCAAACTGGTATCTAGGGTTATAGGTTTTTACATAATGGCAGGCAATGTATTACACATTCTAGGTACTCATTAAAATTCATTTCACTTTTGATATGAATAATTTTATTTATCACCGGTACTTGCTCTGCAATGTGTTCCTTATATTTTTACTTTATTTTGACAGCATCACAGAGAGCTGTATCTTCATTCTCATGGCATCCTACTCAAGAAAATCACATGCTTACAATATCTCCATCAGGTAGATAGAACTATTGTACAAATACCTTAATGCGTGAATTAGCACCCAGCTTCAATTAAGCGCCCCACCTCGAATTAGCACCCCTCCTGAGACTAAAAATATTGCATAAGCACCCCCTTCGAATTAGGGCCTCCCTCCCAGTCCCCCCAAAAGAACAAGTTACGGAGCGAATGATATACGAGAGGTTACGGTACTTATAATAAATATGACTCTTGTTATTGGAGCCCTTGAAAGTTCCTGGAATTTTTCTGCCTCTAGTCTTTAGAACGTCAATAACATTTTTGGGCTCAAGTTTCACAAAAAATAATTTGCTATTACAGTTTTTTTATTATTATGTTAAAAAAATGAAAGTATTTGGAATGCAGTCTGGATTAGTTTAAGCAGATTGCCTCTGGAGTTGTATCTTTATTCCAGGGGGTTACTCCCATGTGTGGGCTATATAGGTATGTGCCGCAGGATAGGGTATGGTTTCTGAGGTTCTCAGTTAAATAGGGTATCATTTTTGCTCCTTTCGGCAATGTGTTCCCGGTGTGATCCTTAGATAGGGTACCTAAAAAATTCTATCAGCTAAAATAAACGCCCAGCTAAACGAAAAAAAGGTATTTTAAAACTGAACTTTCTGTTCAAGTATAAGTAAAGCGATTTTATAAAGATTTGTATTTTGCCGTGCGCGGTTAGCCGTTATTTGGGTCTTCACAGAACGCTTCTCCTGCCCTTGAATAGGGTGTCATTTTTTGGTTTTGGGCCTTAAAGAGGGTATCAATTTTTGCTTTTATTATCCTTAAATAGGGTCAGGGTTTAAGAACCTTCGTGGCACACCCCTATCAGAATTTATAGGAGTACTCCCCCCCCCCCCCCGGGATCTACATGTATTGAATGTAATGACAATATCCAAACAGTAATTATTGTGAATTTGTCTTTCTCATCTTTGTAGGACTGGTACAAGACTTCACAATATTTGAAAGAATATCAGTTGTGAGTAGAGTTTCCTTTTTATCACAGTAAACTTGAAAAAAAAAATTATGTTGCTAATGCCCTTTATTGTCATTATTTTGACATAATTAGTTTTTTTGTAGGCTTGGTCTCCAAGCTCCCATCTTACCTGGGGTTGTGGAAAGCATTTATTGGAATGTTCACAAAAGGTCAGTGTAACTTTTTACATGTGATGGCTGCACCAGGCTTGTCATCTCGAGATCTGCAGTTTGATCCTGACAACTTTTACCTGTGCTGTGTTCTTGATAAAGACACTTTGGGTGTTTACCATTTGGCAGAAGGAGTGTTGAATGGTAAATGCAAAACTTTGTGAGATGGCGAGACTGATATCTTGTCTGCAAGCCTGAGACCTTCTTAGCCTTTCAAAAGAAATTGAGACGGCGTCAAAGAAAAATTTGAGATGATGAGACCCCTGAAATTAGGCCAAAATTTTGCAAGACACGCATTTTTTGAAGGACTATTTACCACCCCTAGAAGAGTCTGGTTGGAATGACTGTCGAATAGTGGTAATTCGTTTTCCAAAAACAGCAAACGGACTAAAAGAGATGGTGCTTACCATGTATCAGTAAGTTTCCAGTTATTGTTTTCCCTTGATGGAAGACTGGAACCAAGAGAAATGAACAAAATTAATGGTACAGAATTTTCCTGAGAGTTTGTACAAATCAGAATGAAAGGACTACTCAAAACATACAAGTGCCATGCAGCACACAGAAATTTATTTTCCTATTTATCCCTCTTTAAATATAGTCCACAGTTTTCAAATGGATAATCCAGAAAATTTCTGTTCCATTTGCTTTCCATCCAAAATTTCCAGGATTTTTGGTTACGTGGTAACCACCCTTAAATTATCACTTCCTGCAATGCGCACTGCACCCATGTCACAAGTCTGGACTTGCTACGTATAGATCTGTGATGCGGTGTTAACTTCAATATATACCACAGTGCTACATTTAAACCATTTGAAACTAACTATGTTGAAACTCATTATAATTTTGTTAACGTTACAGCCTGCAAAGACGCCTCTGGAGGAGGACATTTCCTTAAAAATGAAGAGAAGAGCATTTGCTGGATATGGAATTGATCATCAACAGGTAAACAACAATAAGTTTATTTGTCCTTGAGTTTAAAACCTCAAGGAAAACACTCAATTATTGTTATCATCCTGGACAGCCAAGACGAAACTCCAATATACTTATTAGAAAATGTTTTCCTCACACATAAATTTAGATAACAGTTATGTCCTTCTGTCAACATTGGATGCAGAAAAATATATCTTAATGGAATTTTCCTTGATTTACACTAACAGGTACAAGACATAGCAAGAATAACATCTGATCCCAAGCTTGTTAAGTTGTGGTCATGGATTTGCCGTATCTTTTTACATAAAGATATTAATAAGATAATGATTTTGTTAAGCACTTCTTTTAGGTGGCAATGCATTTAGCACTCTGGTCTTGATATCTGATTCTAATTACTGTACAAGCATAGGTTTTTGGGATTTTATTTTCCCTTTTTCCTTAGTTTTAGTTTTAGAGTGAGAAGATATAGTCATGAGATACTCAAGGTAGGGTTTCAACCCCTTTCCCAACACCTCAAACTGTGTCAAAAATACTCCGCATTGATGCCAAAGTTAGGATCGAGATCCTTGCTTTGGCAGTAGTAAAATAAAAATCTATTCTCAAAGGAAAGAGTGGAGGAAAGGAGCAATCTAATTCTGTTTACATATTTATCGATATTTAAATTAGGAATGTAATATGTTGCATATGAGGCAACCTTAATCATTATTCAGGTGTAAAGTCTTTGAGGGAGCAAGGTATGTTTATCATTTTGTTCAAGTTTGAACAAAACTTGCAGTCAAACGAATATATCTTTTTGGATTGAAAATATTTTCTGTGGGTTGTGTACTGCTTAATAAACACTACCTGGGGTAGAAATCATTGACAATAAGGAATGCCATGTAAACATGCCTGGAGCATCCGTAAAGAGCTGTTTTCAAGTCAATTTACAGGGAAGAAAAAATTCCCCAAAAAAAAAGGCAAAAAAAAAAAAAAAAAAAAAAAAAAAAAAAAAATTTTTTCCCCAAAAAAAACACAAAAAAAAATCGCGATTTTTTTTTCGAAAAAATGCGAATTTCGACGAATTTCGTTTGCATTACTATTGCACAGTACTGTACAGCAGCCAAATGGTTAGCACACTGGGCTTTAGATCGATTGGTCTGAGTTTAAACTCTAGCCAAGGTCATTGTGTTGTGTCCTTGGGCAAGACACTTCACTCCCACAGTGCCTCTCTTCACCCAGGTGTATAAATGGGTACTAGCAAACTTAATACTGAGGATTAACCCTGCAATGGGCTAGCATCCCATCCAAAGGGGAGTAGAAATACCCCAGGGGGGTACTCCGGCTTGTAAGTGACGGGGATGATCGAAGGATTTTTTTGGGTTTGAAATTTTCGATTCGGGGATTTTTTTGGGTTGGAGAATTTGGCAAGTATTTTTTTGGGTGACTTGATTAAAATAGGGGATTTTTTTGGTATTAAAAACGAACTAAAGTGCCTTGACGGGGCCTTGGCGTATTTATGGTATGATGAATAAACACACAACAGCATTCAATTTTTTATGATTTTCTTTGTGTTATATTATTGCCCCTCCTGGCAATTTAGGGGTTATTTGACAAGGGATTTTTTGGGGGGTTATTTTTGGTCCAGGGATTTTTTTGGGTAATGTTGGAAGACTAAGGGATTTTTTGGGGTCCTGAGTTTTGCCTCCATTCGATCATCCCCGTCATTTACAGGCCGGAGTACCGGTACCCCCCTGGGAGAAATACTCCCAGTCCCTTAATGCTACAGAAGCCAGGAGAAGCTCTGCTGTTTGGGACACTTTGTACAGGGCTGCAAATAACAGTCCGTCATCGGACGTTGGCCGACCAAAATTTGCTCATGTCCGACAAAATCCCAAGTGTGGTTGGACATGATGTCCGGACATTTTTTTATCGTAAATCATTTTATGGCAGCAATGAATAAAAATCTGTCTGACCACAATATTGTTTTGTCCAACAGAGATGGTGTCTTAGTAGGACATATATCCTTTCAAGTGAAAAAAGTTATTTGCAGCCCTGTTGTACTAATCAGATTCTCCATGGTTCACTGTCTATACAGTTAGAAACATGAACAAAATGTTTCATAAGAAACACATTTCTAAGCTTCTTAAAGGAAAGAAGCACAGACAAAAACTTCTTTTTTGATTCTCTGAGTGATTGCTTAATTCATTTTTATTTTTTTAGAAAAATCCAAAAGTCTTAAATATGATGGCATCAAGGCTATTATTGGTGGAGAGAGCACTGCTGGAGGTAAAACAAAATATATATTTTAAGTGCAAAAGAAGTACAAAGATGACACAGCATGAATACATAACTTTACTGTGGTGTAAAGCTCAAGTTAAGCTGGTGTAAATTTGGAATTTAATCAGCTTTATGCTAACTTTACATTTTTGAAAGCTGGCAGCATTACACTCTAGTTTAAAGGCAGGGTAATGGGACTTCTTTACACCAACTTTAAATCACATTTACAAATGGTAGTAAGCGTAAAGATTGGTTTAACCACCTTTAACGACATTTAATTGATGGTGTAAAGTTTGATATCCGACTTTACACCAGATTTAGCCACCTTTAATTTCACGTAAATCCCAATTTTCATGCTGTGTGACGACCCATGTTATTTGTTGTTAGACACTAATCTGACACTGATTGTATGTAAAGTTAAGGAGGCTCAATGTAGTTTTTTAGCCCTTAGGTGGTTGTTTTGAAAATGAAAATTATATCTAGGAAGCCAATCTTCAATTTTTGCCAAACTACACCACAATGATCACATGTGACCAAAGTTTGATTTTTTACTGGTTTCTTAGTAACAGTAGTTACCATAGCAACAAGTGTCATTTTCTTTTGTTTTTTAACAAGCCTGATTTTCTTGAAATCTACATTGACTCTTGGTATTCCTTTTTTTGTTATGTTAAAGTAAAGCGGATTGACTACCTGTAGACAAAATTTTACAAAAATCTGTAAGAGCATTTTAAAGTAAATCAAGCATGATTTTAGTGGCCTCAAACTTGAAAAAGTCGGGCCAATGTTTTCAAGTTTGACAGTGTTGCTTGGAAGAAAATCACTTGAAAACCATTGATTATGTTTTTTCGCACCTCAGAGAATGAATTTGCACCTTTCTTTTGTTGTTCAAAGGTTATTTTTTTTATCACTGAGTGCACCCTAATAATTCTGTCTTACCATAGTTTAATAATTCTGTCATAGTTAACACACAAAATTAAAAGACTTCTCTTGATACTGTCCCTTAAATCACTGTCTTTATGTATAATAACAGACCAAATTGGACTCTACTCAGTCCTATCACAATTATTTCTTTGACAGCTGTAGTGGCAAGAAGCAAATCTGACTCTTACCAAGAGCAGCGTCTTGTAGCCCCAGTGTATTTTAGTGATGAGAGGTGAAGAGTTTATCATTCTTAATTAACTTGCTAAGGAACTGAGCTAGTAACTTTGTAATTTATGTAAAGCATGTGTGACTATCACTTAGCCTATTTTAGCTTGACACTAATGCTAGTACACTAGCCCAGGACTAGTAAAACTTCTGTTTCAGTGCAGAGCCCCATAACCATAGAAACAGGAAAATCATGCATAGAAATAGGAAAACCATGCAAATATTTAATATTTCATGGTCATCATGGCTAGGGCAAAGTAAATAACCAGGAAGCTTTGCTTTA